>NC_140592.1:739547273-740112273 GCF_964204655.1 Triturus cristatus
TTTTGTTTCTGGTTCCAGTACCCCCTCAGCCCCCACTCTGCCTATTCCTTACATTTGTATTTTACATTTACTGCTGTAGTGTGACAATTCATTTCATGAAAAGGAATATAAAGTAGGGTTGCCAAAAGAAAAATGCCAGACTTGTGTTGTTTAACCCCTTCACCGCGGCAGGAATTCCGCCGCGGCGCTGGGGGGGTTTGGGGGCAGTTACGGTGCCGCCGTGCTCGTGACGGAATCACTCCGTCATGAGTCACGGGCGAGCTGTGCTCATGACGGAGTGGTTCCGTCACGACTCCGCCCACTGCGCTAATCGCCCGCACAGGCGGGGAATTAGCGCCACGTGGGCGGAGCGGCCGCCAACGGCCGCAGCATGACGGAACCACTCCGTCATGAGCACAGCGCACCCGTGGCTCATGACGGAGTGGTTCCGTCATGAGCACGGAACGGGTTAAAGAGCCTCCAAAGACCTCGTCTTGACACTAAATATGGTTATAAATAAAAAAGTATGTTTTCATTTGTAATGTGACTTTTCTGTCTTTGTTCCCATTAATTATCAGTCATGGATCATTCAGGCAGCCCTAGAACACAATTAAAAGTGCTTTCTATTCATATTTGATGTTCGAAGTATGCACAGATAAGTGCTGAAAATTCCGCTTTAGGTGACTGCTTATTGTTGTACCGCCTCCAACATCAAAATAATGAGCTGCCAAACCTAATCATAAGACTGGAAGTTTGTTGCAGGATCAGCACATTATTTATTTCTTCCACCCTCGATCCCTGATTAATGCCATAATAGCAATAGTTTAACTTTTATCTGAAACCCTACACCACCGTCAATAACATGCAGAGTTACTTCAAGTGTCTGGGAACGCACCCTGCATTTAGACAACTCACTCCTCATTCTTGCCCTTCACTTTCACGCTCACCCTGCACTCACAGCAATCACAAGGCATTCACAATGATCACCATGCACTCACACCATTCACCCGCTCACCCTGCATTCACAGTGATCACTCTGCACTCACAATGCACTTGTGCTGTTCACCCTGTACCTCACCCTGGAGTCTCACGAGCACCCTACTAACCCTGCACTCATGTAACACTTCACTCACCTGTCCCCCTCCTGCTCAGTCTGCAATCTTATGCAAACAAGCCCATCACTAACCATGCATTACTTCGTCCCACTCTGCACTTACGTCCGCACCCATATGGTCACCTCACTCACCCTGCAGTCACTCCTCTTACCCTACTCTCACACCATTGCATCGCTCACTGTGCACTCACATGGGCACTCCTGCCACCCACACAGCACAGAGGATTATTGTGCCTGCTACAAAGAACGTGTACCATGCAGAATTAAGAACTGAGTGTGAGAAAACTGAGAAGCGCTATAAAAAAATGAAATGTTTGTCAGAAAGGTGCTATAGAGAGATGAGGTGTATTGTTGGTGAGTGGTAGTGAGGGAATTCATGGAGAAGGAGGAAATGGGGGAGGGGTGCCAAAAAAGACTGTTGCACCGTATGCGACCAGTGCTAGGGCAGCCCTGGCTGGAAGTGTTAGCCCCCCCCCCCAAAGTTCGGGTCTAGTTGCACCACTGGACCCCGCCATACTCACACATGCCTCAGCCAGAGCTAGTAAATTATATTATTGTTTTCTTATTTTATTTTTCTGTGACTGAATCTGACCAGTGGGGTGACGCTACTCTGCCATTATGGAGGAGCCGCCCCTGATAGTGCCTCTGATGAGCAGGGGGGGGCTCCTCTGCTATGGCGGAGGAGCGTTGCTACACTGCTTTTAAGCAGTGTAAAGGAAACATAAAATGAAAATAACTTTGAGTTATTATCATTTTATGTGTGGGCGGGGCTGCTCTGCTCTCAAACCAGAGCAGGGGAAGAGTGGTTTGCCCACTGCTAAGTGCACATGACTGTTTGGCAGGCCCTCTCTGGCAAAAACACTATATAAATAAGAACATATATCAACAATTTTTGGAAATTAAGTCAGCATAATATTCTATTCAGTTTTATAAAATCCGTTAATTTAGTAATCTGTAGACACCATCCTGACTTAGTGGGGGCATTTTCTACTGAACATGCGTTTATGTTTTTTTTTTTTATCAAAAAAGCCCCATACTACTACAATGTGAATTTCTTTCTCAACCAATCAAACAGTGGCTTACCACTCACTGCGCCCAGGTGAAATCTCTCAAAATTTGAGTAATGCAAATTTCACTGGGTTTTCGAACATTATGCTGGCCCACTATTACCTGTAATATTTGCACTTAGGCAGACTGATTTGAATATAAAATGCTGCAAAGCTAAAGGAAATTTTCTGGCCGAGCCAATCGTTTGCCAGTATCTTGCGAGATATGCACCTGCATTCAATTTTCACATGAGATAATGGCCAAATGAAGTTCGTCCAATGCAAATAAGTACACATTTTTTGTGATTTCACCCACCTCCAGTACAACTGTAAAATAAGGCAAAGGGGTGTGGCACACCGGCCAGAGTGGCTGACTCCGGAGAACGGGGCTCACGGTTTGATTGCCAGCGGCAGCTCAGCTCAGCATCATGTGACTCTGGGCAATAGCTCACGTAATCTCCCCAACGGCCCCTGGCATCCTTGAAGCCTTAAGGGGTGATATGTTGTGCTTCACAAATAGGAATTATTATTATTATTATAAGGTAGGAGCCAAACTGGACTGATTTGGTTAATCATTTAGAACTTATATAATATGCAGCATTCTGAAACAGGGTTCATATGAGCAAAGTCTTACACAGTTACATAAGAATAGATAAGCTTTTAGTGTCTTTTTAAAGTGTGTTAAATTAGGCAAGTGCCTAAGCGCGTCTAGCAGGGCGTTACAAAAAACAATGTTATTTCCAAGTATCCTCAGCCTTCTTTAGATTTTGTTTTGCCCTGTGGGATACCGAGTAATCTCTTCTTTTTGTTGCAAAGATTTCTACTGGATTGATAGGTTGTGACTCCACCATATACTTAAAAATGAAGTTGTCAAGTTAAATTCTAATCCTATCCCTTGCAGGCAACCAATGGAGTGACTATCCAGCCGGTGCGACAGGCTCCATTCCATCTAGCTCAGAAATGAGTCGGATGGCAGCATCCTGCTCTTTCTGCAGACTGATCTGTAAGGCTGAAAGCCTTGAATAAAGGCAGCTACTGTTGTGCCTATTGACTTAGGGCCTGATTATGAGTTTGGCGGACCAGTTTGGCGGACCATCGGACCACCAAACCCGTGGTGGAGGTGAGGTGGCGGTCAGGGACTACTGCAATAGTGATCCGACTGCTGTATTACAAGTACGGTGGTTGGGCCGTTTTGGGCCCAATTCAACCCCCATGGAACCGTGTTCCATGGTAGTGGTACAGAGGTCTGGGGCACAAATATGCTTGGAGGTGCCGCTGCAGCAACACCAATCATATTCTGAGTTTCCCCACCGCCAGCCTTTTCATGGTGGTGAGCCTGCCATGAAAAGTCTGGCAGTAGGGAAACAAAGGGATGCAGGCAGGGGGGTACATGGTGTGCCCACCTGTGTGCATGCACACCCAGTTCCTGTACGTCATGGACTAAACAGTCCATGCCGTGCAGGATCCTACTTTGGCTTTCCCACTGCGATGCCCTTTCAAAAGGCACAGCTGTGGGAACGCCAAAGGACCGCCGGCCATACCAGGAGAAAACTCCTAATCTGGCAGGCGGCTGGCTGGCAGATGACTTTGGCGGGGCGGTGGCGTGCTGCCCCGCTCACACACTGCCAAAGTCATAATCAGCCCCTTAATCTATTCCTCCACCACCAGGGTTTTATGAACTGAGGGCAGATGCAGAATGGGTCTAAACTTCATCAATAGGTGGTAGAAGCTGCTGGTGGCGGATCTCACTTGGGCACTAAAGGACATGTTTGCATCAAATATTATACCGTGATTTTTTTTTATGTAAGTGCTAGTGCAATCTGTTAGACAAATAATTCAGGAGGTCGGAAAATAATTCTTTCAGTTTTTTAGTACCAAGTAGTTTTCATTGATTCAATCTTCAGTATCTCTTAGCACCTTTGAAAGCTCTGTGATCTAGGAATAGTCTCTGGTGAATCTGATGTAATCTCACAAGTCATCTGCATAAGGTCGTATACTCGTGTGACTGTTGGAAAAGATGGTAAAGAGGGGCTCTAAGTAGATGTTAACTAATGCAGACGAAGAGGGAAACCTTGCGAAAGTAGATTTGGTCCAAGTAAGATTTTTTAATTTCTATCAATGAGAAAGTAACTGAACCAGTTAATGGTGGATCTGTCAACATCCACCATGGAGGACTGAGAAACATGGTATTGGAGCATGAGAAGGAAGAACAGAATCCTTAAAAGTCTGTCAAATTCTGGTAAATTTGTATTAGAGAATTTGGATCGTAGACAACTACTTAAGGATTATTACTGTGGGCAATATTGAAAATGAAATGTCAAACATGCTAATCTGAGAAAAAGAAAAAAAGCAACACAGAATATCAGTCTAAGACTAAATTGACTCAAGCTCCACTACAACGCTTAACTAGTTTACGATATGTAACATTTTCTATATAATTTTTAGAAAATATTGTGCCAATATGGGGTTGCACTGAATGAGTTTACACATTAGTGTTCTCATTCTGAAAAGGTTTGAACACTACAGCTAGAGAACCTCATTTAGCTCTGCTGTTCCAATGAGGTAAAATACAAAAAGGTCTCCCACCTTTGTTATGGTAGCTTGCTGCCACAAAGACACGTAACTACATCAGCGGTGTCACGGCCTACTACCTACCCCAAACCATAGACCCCACTAAAGGTTACTCTGTGTTGGGTTGTGCTTAGCCTGGATCTTTACCTATAAATAAATATATAGAAATAATCTGTGGTTCTTTGTGGTGGGAAGGATGCTAGAAAATGCTTTGTGAATTCCAGTTAAGCTGATTTGCCATGGAGTACAACCCTGCTGTGTACTTTACGTACTAGGCCAAACCCGCACTAGGGCTGCTTGTATCCATTTTCATAAGAGTTCTGACCTAGAAGTTCAAGCTGGAATGTTCTATTGGATCAAGATCAAGATTGCATATGGCTGGCCCATCTGTGACATGGCATAGTGGGCACAAAACAAACATTGGAATGCAGCCTGAGTGATTACTAGTAGCTGTGACTTTTGCAAGCATCCCACCTACTCTCTTTGCATTGTCATTAATTGTACATATCTTTGTTTTTGGGTGCATTGAAGTCTATTAAAGTGACCCAAGACTTCAGTGCTTTAGTGCTGTTACATGAAAGCCCAGAACTGGAATATTGGACTATGGTGATTTGGAGCAAGTATAGACATTAATGCAGGCCCCATGCTTGGCCATCTAAGGCATAGGCCTAAAAAGACATGTATCTTCTGCCTCTCTAACCAACATTTGTCCTAACTCTTTTAAATGTATTTCTTCATGTCATTGTTTTATTTATTGTCTTCTTTTCTTGCAGCTATTTCAGATGACATGTGTGCCAGACAAAATTAATGTTGGAAGTCTTATTGATCTAGTATTTTTTAAGTGCTTGCTTGTTACTTGCAGGGCTTATCAGCAATAGAAGTGCTTCAGGAAGCACTATATATTATACATGGCATTATTATTATTATAATTGTAAGGCACTTTAAATCTGTTCTTCCTTTACATAACACCCCACATAGATCCAGCACCCTATAGAGCAGACTTTATTCCCTGCCCTGGGGCAGTTCTTCATAGATGGATCGCTTCCAGTAAGCTATCACCACTTCTAGACATAACCGGCCAGATTTATCAATACTATGCACCAGTGCAAAGTCACCAAAAGAGATTCAATCCAGTGCAAAGTGTTGACTTGTTATTACTTTTCATCCCAAAATCTGTTTTGTGCTGGAACGTTGCATAACATTAGAGCAAAGGATAGCTTTGCACTGTTTTTTGTGTCACTTTGTGTAAAGGGGGTGTCCCATGGATAGGTGCATCCATTCGCGGTTTTTGACTCAAAGCCCTACCTGCAAAAATTTGGAAACAGGGCTTTGTACCAAAAAAATTACACCTCTTCAAGGCATGTGCAAAGGAGAAAAGCTTTCTTCTCTACAAAATGTTCTAATTTTGCATGTGTGCTGTACAGTACAGCACGCACAAACATTGAGAAAAGTTTAAAAGTAAGTCTACACTTTGTATTGTGTGCTGGAAGATTACTCTTCCAGTACAAATCTTATGCTAGAGACACTCAGAAACCTCTGCACTGTGGTAGGAGGTTGTGTGTGTGGTGTTAGGCAGACAAAATGTGTGCCAGTGCTTCGGAAGTGCGCAGCTGCTCCAAAGCATAGTAGACATGGTGCTGTCCTGAACTATCAGCTTCACACAAGGCAGTGCAGCAACCTAGATTGCTGTGCTGCATTGCATGAAGAAATATTAGAACATTGAAATGTTGGGAGCTCCGTTAAAAATGACGGGGTTCTCTGGGCTTCTAATAGCTGGTAGAAGCCCGGAGGTCCAACATTCCAATGTTTGTTCACATCTTTTGCTGTGAACAAAAGGCCTCACAGAGCCCAAGGGGATTTCAATCTCTTCTGGTTCAATGATGCCTTTGTTTTACAAATTAGAACACTCTGCCCTCTAGGGGCGAAATGTTCAAATAGCCTTTGAACCCTCCATAGCAGGCACTACCAGCCATTAAAGGCCAGCTTCCTTGTTAGAGGCCATCGCCTTTGGCTCAGGCCTTTAATGCTGGAGACGGCCTTTAATGGCCGGTAAGCCCACTATGGCTGTTTATAAGGCTATAGTAAATTTGACCCAACATTCTTAACCACAGTTTAGGATTCTAAATGAGGTAACAATACACGTGCACACACAATGTGCTAGAAGACACTACACAAATCTTCTCCACTTAGCAACACCCAAATGTATACTCCCCAGACCCAACATAAATTTACACATTTACCCAAAGTATCTTTGCTTTTAAAATAAATAGAAAGTGAAGGTCTAGGGTCTCTCTAGCGGCAAGTGGACAATCTATGACATAATTCTTAAATTTGCTTGGTGGATTTAAAAGACCTACCCTGCTTCTCAGGACAGTTTTGTTGTGCGCACACACATCCTCCCCCTCACTCTGCCTTCGTTCATTAAGGATTAAACTCCTGACATTTTCAGAAAGATCCACAGACAAGTCAGCCTCACATTGCACCGCGGACTCCCTCCTATCACTTTCCATCTCATGTAGCAAAACCTAGTCTTCAAACCACTCCACACATCCATTCTGCACCTCACCTGCTGCTCTTCCTCCCTTATATCTGGCTAAACTGCTCAAGTGAAATACATTCCTATTGCATAGTGTCACTACATTTGTCATTAGCTTGATAAATGTAAATACTCCAGCAAACTTGCAGCCTTGTTTTGTGGTCTTGGTGTCCTTCTTGACCCACATCAAATGCCCCTATTCCTTAATCCCATCGCTCTCTTACCATAATATTCCTTATACACAGTTTGTGCTTAATGTCCTTTTTCACCACTCAATACCTGAGGTCTAGATCAATTAAACAGTTAAGTTTTATTACAAAATCTGCAAAAGTCAGTACAGGAAGAGGTAGTAAATTACATAAAGGCTCAGATACCGAGGTATCTAGTCAGAAATCAGAATTAAATGAAGTCCCAATAAACAAATAAAATCATAAATAGAACAGACAGCATCCCTAAAGAAGAAGAGGAAGGCTTCTTAACTGTCAGAATCTTAAAGAATCCAACGGCATCCCTGGTAGAACAGAAGTCATTCCGGCTCACACCCAAAACCTGGGGTTTTATTTATATGCGTTTTACACATAAACAATTAGCAACCCTGCAGGTTCAGCATAGCATGACTATCGTTGGCACATATTATACAACTCAGAATCAAAATCGTCATCTAATGTCTTATAACACTAAGCCATTTCTAAGCTAGTCAGGAATCTTCCATTAGCTTCCACAGCAACAGCAATCCAGAGATGTAAAATATAATATGAATCATTGTCAAAGACCTATGCACTAGTGTACTAGCATGCCTGCATCAGAACTTCCAGTGGAAGGGTCCTTCAGAAAGATACATCAAGAACACAGTGAAAAGTTTCAATCAAAGTACATGCTCTCTAAGGAACCAGATCTGAGTGCACAGCAGTCATCGCAGTATGCTGCAGAGCAGAGTGATGCTCCCTGTAGTACGGTAGTCTCCATCTTGGAGTAACCACAACAAAGGCACAAAGAGGAGCAAGCGTTCTATACCTGGTTTATGAACAGCCACACTGTAGAGTGATCTGGGGAAATACAAAAGGCTGGTTCACCTAAAAGATCCTTTCCACACTGAAAAAGAGACTTCACTCCCATGCTTCACCCCCAACATATTCCAAATGGCAGTGCTACAGGAAGACTAATCCGCAGCTCCTCTCAGGAATTTGGCTTCAGTAAATTCCTAAAGGTGACTTCGTCTCCTCTGTCCCCACTTATTGTCTAGGTCTCCTCACTCCAGCTTCAGGAATGTCAACCAAACACGTCCACTACCTTTGAAAATAATCTCAACTCCATCTTGTGCACAGGAGCGGGTTAGGGGCTTCCAGAATGGAACCCAGAGGCCTCCATTAAGCGGGATCACTCGTATACATATTACATTTACCACACAAGCAGCAAACATAAATGTGCATAACATATATTTGAAATGTTAGCACAAGGATTAGGAAGCAGAACTTCACATGGGTGGGGCCTCCAGTGACACAGATAAAAAGGTCTGGTCACGACTATGGAGTCACAAAACATGGTATGCTGAACTATCGATCTTCATTATAAACCTTTGGCAGGCTGGTATTCCACTGTTAGGAAAATGAAGGCATGCATTACATGTCCCTCCATGTCACTGGGCAGATCCAGGACCTCAGTCACATGAGTGGCCAGAATAGGCCTCTATGCACTACATTAGCGCACGTCTAGGGTGAAAATCAATCTCTGGGATACCAGATACTCACAGTCAGGTACTCCACAGTCAGGTATTCGGGATAGCGCAACATGACTGTATACCTCGCAGGGGACATTCCCGTCCCAGCAGCATGTTCAGACAATATTATGTTTTCCTATATCAATAGGGCTTCTCTTATGGTCTTTTCAATCTGTACATGTTTATTTGACTCCTGTAAATCTGATGTTTTGTGGACACCAAACAAGAGCATATGTGTGTCTCAGTGTATAGGCATTGGTCTATATACAATATTTCAATACACACATCCATTATTAGCCGCTCTCTGCAGCCTGTAAATGGTGAACAATGTGGATGTTTTATTTTATCTTCTTCTGGAGAAGGTAGCGAAGAAAACTGTCTGAAGTGATACCTGATGTCTGCCTTGCTTTAGGGAGACCTGCCCTATGTCCTGGAGAGCTGAGCTGCAGCTTGGTGAGCTGACAGCAGTCAAGAGCTTGTGACACAGGAAACAAGATCTGAATGGGGAGAGCTGCTGAGTGGCCTGTAGACCTGATGAGGGGCCTATAGGTCACAAGCAACAGTCCCTCTTAAAAAATTCTGAGTTGAAAGGGTCAGTCAACCGCAATGCCTGAACTGGTAGTACCTAAGGACATCTTGGTTCCTTGGCAACACAGTAAAAAGGCCTTCACATAACTGTCCCTTTGCTGTCTGCAAGACACATCTGAATTACTTCCCACCCATCACTGTCAGTCTTTCTTCTTGCCTTCCCACTGCTCAGCCACAATTCTAGCAACACAGATGAGTTCACCAGATAACAAAACATGAAAGCAAGTACAGATAATCACATTTACATATCCTGACCACAGAAGAATTCATCAATGCTGAAAACTCTTGTAGCCAGGAGAATCACCAGCAGACCAATATGACCTTGGATAGCTCTGTGGCCAATCCAGCCAAAACTGTCAACAACTCCTAGAAAACAGGTATGCCCCCAAAGGAACTCTTAGGGCCTCATTAGGATGTCGGTCGGACGGTCGGAGGCTTTTCGACCAACATCCCCAGTTTGACTACCGGCCTCCTAATTACAATGTAGGTGGTCGGAAGTTAAATCGGCTGGTCATTCCAGCTGGCTTCTAACAGGCTCAAGAAGCCTGTCGGCCAGCCAGAAACAACAACATAATCCCTACTGGTAGCGTTTCTGCCGTCTGGATTATGATGTCAGTTTCCGACAGGTTTTCCGACATGGAAAGCCTGTCGGAAAGCAACTTTGGGGCCTCCTAGCAGGGCCCCCTTCTCCTTGTGGCCTCTGGGTGGGGGTAGAAGGGGCACCTGTGGTGCTCCCCTGTAAATCCCTGCACCATTGCCTGCCACACGGTGCAAGGGCTTACATAACCTCCCATTTCTCTATGGGAACTTGTGCTGCGGGAGGAAACCGCCCGCAGCACAAGCTCGCATACAGAAATGAGAGTTTGCGACCACACCATGGCAATGGAGTGAGGGTCTAACATGAGCACCAGTTAAAAAGTGCTTCAGTGCCCCACATAGGGGTAGTAAGAGCTATATAAATGTTGCAATACAATACAATATCAGATTGTTGTATATTCGGGAAAGGGAGATTAAGTGGAGAGGTGTGGCTCACTGGTTAGAGGCGGCAGACCCGTAAGTTGAGAATCGGCCAGGGACCAGGGTTCAATTCCCGACGCGGCAGGGTCGTGGACCAGGGTCAAAACGGACTCGATAATTCTCCCCTCGGTACCTACTCTAACCAGGAACACACTTGGCAACTCTGGGCATTAAGCTTGCCTCATCTCTACAATGGTCCCCCACAGACGCCGGGGATGCCTGGTTTCACCTTGGAGATACCTAGAAAGGGACCATCTCACAGGGAAAACCAGGACGGGTTCCCCAGCGGTCTTCAGCGCCAGGATACTCCATGGAGTCACAGTGCGCTTTACAAGTACACCCACATTTACATTTACAAGTGATTTGCCCAGAGTGCAAGAACCCTTTTGCTCAGAGGGCACTGCTAAGCAGCCATCAAATGAGCTATAATGGTGACACACTATAGCAGTATCTGGCATGCTCTAAGCGCTTTAGATGGACATCACATCTTTCTAAAATCAAACCAGGAACAAATATCAGAAAAAACTGTGGCTGGCAATATACAAATGTTCAGACCCTCTGAGGGAATGATAGAAGATATTTTTAAAAAATGCAGATAAAATCACCATGAGGAATATACCGAAAAAAACTGAGATAGTTTCCATTTTAACATTTCACATATTACTCACTGCACAGTGTCTTTTATATGTAGGAAAGAGTGTATTTATGTACATATTAGAGTGCTTTTTTATTGAGTTAAATTTACTGTGACTGGTGCAGTTAATTCATTATAAGTGTTATGATGTCTCGCTTGGTGTTCAATGTATATTGAAATCCAATAAAAGTGATTTAACAAAGTGTTTTGATTGTGTGAACTGCAATTTATATTAAACAAAAGTAAAGTCTAAACACATCTATGCATACAATTGTTAAAAAGTGATCCCATAAGGAGTCCATTGCCGACACACTGCAGCTTCCTAGTAGAAGCACGTGTGTTTCGCTTAACGGATGCATGTGTGTAAACAACACACCCTAAATGACGACATGCACTATGATGAAGCTCTGAGGTACTTTTAAAATCGAAAGAATTGTTTATTTATTATTGCAGTTTTATATATTATGCATGAAGCCAAATGACACATTGGAACGCTTTCAATGAGCACCAATTACATTACACAAGATCAGATTATTTTTTTTAAAACACAGGAGATTCTGTGATGACGTGCCTAGAAAAACAGGATGTTGAGACGACGCCCGAACTTGTGCCTGGTTTCCCAGTTCGAGTGAGCCCTTCTGACGTAACAGGAAAAACGCAATGCTTCCCGCCCACCTCCAGCCGAACAGACAACCACACCTGCCACTCAGGGGCCTTATTCATATTCATACATGTTTTGCCTAGCAGATGACTCACCCATTTTTCAGATAGGTGGCGGGGCCGAGATGAGCAAAACAGAGAACAGGCAGCTGATTTATCTCTTTATTTATTTATTTCCTTACATTACACTTCTTCTTCATTTTGAGTTGGTAGCTGCACTGTTGCCCACAAAAATATTTTTCGAAAAGGTGGCTTACAGTTGGACCGAATTGAAAAGATGAGCTATCTATTTTTTATTCACCTTCAAAAAGGTCCCATTCTGTTTCCTGATTTTGTGATGCTTGTTGCACAAATAGAACAAAAAAGTAACTTTTATTTAACTTTACTTTGTCTGAAGTGCACGGCGAAACTCCTGGTTTCTAATCAGAAATATACTTTACTTTAAATATTGCAGACTATGCCCGAGGGAAAACCACTTCAGGAAGACAGCTGGAGAAGGAACGCGTTTCTGTTTAAAACAGTTTAAAGAGAAAAAAGAGAACTCTCATCTTTTGTGAAATACTTGTGCACCATGCCGCCATTATGCGCAAAAGGCCATTTTATTAGGACAGGGTTGCAAACAGTTAGTCAACCTCAAACAACATTAATATAGCATCAAAACATCTTGTTCCCTCATCTCCTTCTTCATGCAACAATTCTCACCTCGCACCCAGCTGTCACCTCAACGCCCCCAACCTTTACAGATTCTTTCCCCCTTTTACTCACTGACCTTCCATTTCCCAATCTCTCTCTCTCAGTTCCCCTACCAAACATCCTCTGATGAAACCTCCTTGTCCTGTCCCAAGAACCCTGCACACCAACTTCCTTCACCTCTGCTCCCCTGATTCCCCTCCCCCCCCAGGGTTGTGGATATGCCCGCATCTGACTCTCCACCCCCCAACTATCACAGACTCCCCTACAACCTGCCCTATTATGGCATTCGCTCGTAAACCACTCCTCCACCACCACTCCTCCATATTATGTATGACGAGTGGGTGGCCTTTCCTTGGAAAACCTTTCCTCCCAATGGTGCATGGAGTCAGGAAGAGGCAGCCACACCCTTCCTGACTCCCTAAATACTAAAACTAACTCCCGCCTCTTCCCCTTAAACCTACCTATCCCCTGTCCTGGCCTGACCCATTTTCACAAACATCCCCAGGGGTGGACTGGCTACACCTGACGCTCCTCCCAATGCCCTTCAATATAGGACAATGTCAGATTTCATAGGTACAAGCCTGCACATTATCACATTCAGTTCTTTGCCTGCTGCATGTTGTCTGAGCACCAGTGTGAGGGCAGAACACCGTTGTCTATGTTTTATTTCCACAATAGCTGACGCTGTGGAAATGAAAGACGAACAATGGTGCTTGGTGTGGTCCAACTCAGACTCGCTAGGAGTACAATGTACATTTTCCTGGCTATCGAGAAGGAAAGTTTCAATTATATTAACGACACGGAGGCGAGGATTATGCATTCACTTTATTTTGACAGCAGTGGTCTCTAAGTCAGTTCCCTTAAATACTCCAAAACTACTTTTCCAAGAAGACCTTTGGAAGTTAAAAGAAACAAAGTGTTCATGAGTCCATCAACCACGTATTTCTATAACTTGTAACTGCCACGATGTCTATTCCTCTTTCTTCATGCAAGGACCTCAACCAGAGTTTCTTTCAACCGTCATTTTTCTGGTCTGCACCTAAGAAATCAATATAAA
The DNA here is from genome assembly GCF_964204655.1 of Triturus cristatus. Lineage (NCBI taxonomy): Eukaryota > Metazoa > Chordata > Amphibia > Caudata > Salamandridae > Triturus > Triturus cristatus. The sequence continues at coordinate 739,560,886 of NC_140592.1, forward strand.
GGCTGTCATCCAGTTCTTAAGTATGACAACTGTAACACCATTAAGAGTTTGCATATCTCTTTGAACTAATAAAGTTTAACTTTCTTCATTCCAGTACACAACCCACTATTTAGAACAACAATCTTTGCGACCCAACAAGCTTTAATGGACATGCGGCAAGTGCTTTTTTAATGTAACTAAAGCATTGTGTGGTAGCTCACTGTCATTTACAGACAGCACATTTTTTATTTAAATGGCCACTAAGTCTGCACAGACATACAGTTCTAGTGATAAAACTATGTTCCTTACAAATGATCTCTGGAAATGGGGTTTCAGTGAATATTTATCATTTGTGCATCACCAAGTAAAGTATTGTGATTTGTTTTAATCCTATTAAAATCTTTGTTTCTATCAGACTCCAGAACTACAAAAAATGTGCTTCCTTGTTTAGGTCGAGGGACCGTCCGGTCTGCCGAAGGCAGAACCAGAAGTCCGGAGATCTTATGTTTCTTAGAGTGGCTATTTAGCCCGCCTCTCTTTTTGCCTCTCCTCCATTGGCTGGCTTCCTAAACGGAGGCCAGCCATTGGAGGAGAGAGCCGTCCCTCCAAATAGGCTCCGTCTTTTTCAGATTCGGGGGCGTGTTCCGTGCTGTTCTTTCCACTTTTTAGCCACGCCCTTTTTAGGCATGTTTTTCTCTCCTCCAGCCAATGGCAAGAGGAGAGAAAAAGAAACACGCCCCCGAATCCGAAAACGCCACTGCGTTTCTCCGAGGCATTTCTGCTTCGCCTCGGAGAAAGGCAGTGGTGTGCTAGGCAGTGGTGTGCTTGTTAGGTCTCGGCTAGCGAAGGCTGCGCTTGCGCAGTCTCGCTCGCGAGATTTAATGACTTAGAGAAGAGGGGCTTGAACCCGCCCCTCTTCTCCCATCTTCTCCATTGGCTGGCCTCTTGAATGCTGGACAGCCAATGGAGAAGAGGTTTGTCTCTCCGAACACGCCCCGTCCTTTTCAGAATCGGGGGCGTCTTTTTTGCTACTTTTCTCATTTTCTCCTCCAGCCAATGGCAAGAGGTGAGAAAAGAAAAACACGCCCCCGAATCCGAAACCGCCGCTGCCTTTCTCCGAGGCATTTCTGCTTCGCCTCGGAGAAAGGCGGTGCTGTCCCGGCGTCCGACGCATTTTTTTAATAATCTTTCTGTACTTTTTTTTTTTCCCTGTGCTAAATTTAGTGTCTGAAGAAGCCCCGAAGGCCCGCCGTCTCTGCGAACGAGAAGCTCAGCGGGTCATGAAATATATATTTATAAACCAAGCCCACAACAAGCACAGCATCTATGGGCTCACGGGCGCAGCGAGGCTGGCTGAAGGGCCCATAAAAAACGGGCCGACCGCTGGTTTCACCTTTCTCTACGTTCGCCTTTCACTTCCGGGTCACCTGGGTCGTTTTAACCAAACACGCGCAAACACAGACACTCTCGTTAGACCAGAGACAGTTGATTCGTTTTCGAAACGCCATTCGGGTAAGTGTCGGTACCACTATTGTATTTTCTACTTCACTTGTCAGTCGATTTTCGCGAGTGTAATACACCGTTGTATTTTTCAGTATTACCGTCTTTTATCTTCAATGAGCGTCCGGTTCACCTAAAACTCATTGCCTCGTGAGTTTCTTCACTGTTAGTTCCTTTTACCCTAGTTCAGGTGCACTAGTATCATAGGTGTCGGCACTTACCACTCACTTTTGTCATTTGACACACAAGGGTGAAGTCACGTGAGCGCTGTTTCGAACATTAATAGTCCACAAGTTTCGTTTTCACTACTTGTCTTGTTTTAACTGCATACTGATATACAACTTTCTTTGGCATTTCTCTTGGCGTTTCTCCCTTAATTTCACTATCACATATCCTTTTACTACACGTATTACGTTGATACAGTCAGCATGATTTCACGCTTTTTGCACTGAACCACTCGTGTATGCTAACAGCTGATGCTGCTATTCGTGTACTGCCACTCACTTTTGTCATTTGACACACAAGGGTGAAGTCACGTGAGCGCTGTTTCGAACATTAATAGTCCACAAGTTTCGTTTTCACTACTTGTCTTGTTTTAACTGCATACTGATATACAACTTTCTTTGGTATTTCTCTTGGCGTTTCTCACTTAATTTCACCATCACATATCCTTTTACTACACGTATTACGTTGATACAGTCAGCATGATTTCACGCTTTTTGCACTGAACCACTCGTGTATGCTAACAGCTGATGCTTCTATTCGTGTACTGATACCCATTTTCTTCAACTTTGCAGACATTGAGCCCCTGATGAAGGGCAGTCGCCCGAAATGCATTGGGCACAAGGGCATATGTACTAGTGATTCATTATCATGAGAAATTGAAACTGTCGTTATGATGGAATAACACATGACATTCTAACGATTCATTTAAGCATTGAATAAAATGTGAAGAATTTCTTTAAAAGGACCAATTGATTGATATTGCTTCTTTTGAGTGCTGGCTGGGGACGCCCCTCACACATGAGGTCAGTGCGCTTTTCCATTAGAAACAAGCTACAGCCACTTCAATGTGCTGTCCATCTGCCAAGTAACAAATTCTCAAGGTGTCATGTCCACTACACCCTTTGAAATTTGCCCAGTCGCAGTCTGAAGAATAACGCTCACAGGCACAGAATCCATCAACCCCCTACTCATCTCCATCCACAGGATACAGCATCCTCCTGAAATCTGGTGGGATCAGTTTGCCAAGTTCTTCCAATCCCTCAACACTAAGCTTTTCATTGATTTCTGAGAGGGAACCTTGAAATAGATGAAGATCGCATTTCTTGAAGATCCCCGCCATGTACAGGATGCACTAATTGTTGGATCTCATCATTAATATTCCCTTACATGCACAAAGGCTTACTACAGCAAAAACCTTCCCACAGAAATGGCTGTGGACCAGAATCAAAGCCACTGCCACAATCAGAAGATGATAAAAGGCACTTTCCTGCATCTCTTGCTGATGCAACTACATAAGTTGCTGCTTTATCTATATGTACCTCCAGCAATCACTTTCCCAGAGAAGCAGTCTGAAACTGGTGATTTTTCTGTAAACAGGCGTGGGGATAACAAGCGGGCCAGCTTCAGCATCCTCTTTTCCTTTCTGAAGACTTGCTCCAGACACTGGAGCACAACCACAGCACTGTCAGTGGTATCTACGAAAAGCATTGCTGTACTCACAACTCGGGTGTGAACTGGGAACCTCTACCCCACTGCTCAGCTAAGGGAGCCAATCCCAACCCACTGCTGAACTCAATTTTGCAGAAGGCAGTACCAGAAAAAGAACATCCATGGATGTCCGACTCAAAACTGGAAACCTCCATCACAGATAAAACGGCATTCATCAAAACATTGTCTTTTCAAAAATTCTAGTGTGATCTGAGTACAGACAGTACATCAGGAACTGGTCACTGCATCACAGGAAGTTACAGAAAAGCAAATGTGGAAAGACAATGAATTTCTCAGGGCAGCAATGCTAGTAATTTGTGAGTATCTCTACAGCGTGCATACTATGGCTGTAAAGCAGACATTGTGTACACTGCTGGGGGTGTGTGTGTGACCATCCATAGGTACGTGACGGCTATGTGTCTAGTCAGTGTTACTAACTGCGCACCAGCACTGCTACAGTGTGCTAGTTATTTCATTTCCAGTCTGGTTCCTCCCAACCCTGCCTCGTTTGTGAGCTGCGGTTCCATTCTTCAATGACATGACCAGTGTATGCCTGAAACGCAGAAACCTTCCTCGGTTTCTTGCACGCTTTATTTTTAGTGGCGAAGTTCTCTTTTTATTTCCTTCTGATGTTGCCATTTAACTCCTTCGTTTCTCGGGCCTTAAACACTGTTAAATGATGATTTATTGCTAATCTCGTCACAGGTGCTGGAGGGTTTGTGGAAGCCACTGTGTGTGTATGTGTGGCTCTGTGAGTGTGGCTCTGTGTATGTGGCTCTGTGTGTGTGGCTGTGTGTCTGTCTCTATGCGTGGTGGCTCTGTCTGTGTGTGGGTAACTGTGTGTAGGTGGCTCTGTGGGTGGCTCTATTTGTGTGTGGGTTGCTCTGTGTGTGTGGGTGGCTCTGTGTGTGGGTGGCTGTGTGTGTGTGGCTCTGTGTGTGAGTGCAAATGCAATAGGTCTCGCATTGGAGAGTGATTAAGCTACTAACATTGTAAATAACAATGCCGTTTCTTTAAATGTTTTAAAAACAAAAACAAGAATAATGTCATGAGCAATGCCAACAGCTCTAACTTTAACAATGCCGAGACCATTGCATTGTAAATGCTTGTTTTTATTTTTCTCCTCAACCGTAAAACGAAACCTCTCGCTCTCGCTGTACAGCGCTCTCAATCTTCTTGTCCTCGAGGACTACGGGAGTTGGACTTGACTTCCAGTTTGCATCCTCCAGCGCGGTGGTTATATCTTTTTCCTTCTGTCGGAAAGTCCGTCTTTTTATCCTCTCCTAGGTGGCAAGGGTCTTCTGTCTCCGAACAACCCCTCGGGTTTGGGATGTCGTGCTGGAGTTTCTCTACGTATAGTGTTTCCAGGAGTCTACGCGGTGTGTGGTGCTCTCTCGCAGTGCAGTAACCCTCCCTGTCCACGCTCTCTCTCTCTCTTACTGCCTGAACCCCTCTGGCTGCGAATGCACCTCCCGGCTTGTATGAGATGCTTCAAATATACGTGAGAGGCAGGGGAGAGACAATGCGAGGCGGTGGTCTCTTTGCATGACAATGTCTCGTCCCTCTGTAGTGGGCAGTGGAAAGGCCAGTCCCCTCCCACCCAGAGCGCATCACTAATCTGTCTTTTTAACCCCTCTGGGAGGGGGCAGCACGCCCCTTTTCCATTTCTGTTTTCAGAAAAGTGTACATTTTCATACCGTTTTACTTTTTTGTTTCAGAATACGGAGGTAATACGTTATTTTAAAAACACTGGAGACGTTTTCCAACCTGAACAACAGAGTATTAGAGGCTAACCCGGTGTCATTTAATTACACCTTTGTTTTTATTTTTGTAGAACAAACCGGATTTCACTAATTCTTTTATCTTATTTGATTTTCGTAACAATTTTTCTCCCGTTAAAACCAACAATTACATTAGGCTTGTCTTATTTATTTAGTTTTCGAAGGTACTCAAGCTGCCAATATTTCCGGGCCATTTCATGCCATCCCTCAGCCTCGGTCACTTCATTTAACAGGACCTTTTCTATTGGTAGGTGACTGTGTATTACTGTCTTTTTTTTCTTCTTCTTCTTTTTTTTACATTTGTTGTTCAATGTTTTCCTTTCGACCGTTTTACTTGGTCGTTAGTCGTTTATTAGCCGATTCTTAAGATGATATCAACAATAACAGTAAAGCAGCTGATACAACAGCAATTTGAAATCGAGCGTTTTGGTTTTTTACAATATATGTAGTATTGTACCTTTTTTGCACTGTTTCTTATGCAAACACTGCATCTTTTAAAATGTTTTGGATACAACATTTGAAAGGTGGCTACGGCATGCAGCTTCTACAGTCACATAAACCATGCTTTCCCCAGAAATGTAAGGGTGACGCATAAACTCACCCTGACACCACGCTCTGCTTGTGTACATGGCATATAAGTTGCACTGTTTTTTGTGTGTAATGTATCTCAACCCACTTTATGGCACGCTCTTTTAGTGTTCGGAAGTTCGGTTATATCGCAGCTACGACTGAGTAGCGTCAAGTTGGGTAATCGTAGCACCTGGTTTTAGCAAGGAAAATGCCCATTTTATGGCTTTGTGAAAAGATCTGATCTGATGGGGCTGGAGCATGCGTTACGTTAGATAACATACTCTAGATTACAGTATGTTACGTTTAGATACACTATTATGTTTTGTTTGTTAATGTTTATGGTTTACACAAAGCATTAAGACTACAATACACATTGATATAAGTGAGCATCATGCAAGCTCAGTCAGTCAGTCAAAGGCTTTATTTCGATAAAAACATATCATAAAAGCTTTACAATTAAAAAAGAATTTAAATTCATTTAAGTTAAAATCCTAGTATTACAATAAGAATAAAACATATCATAAATAGATGTTAAGAACGGATTAAACAATTTCTTTAAGCCTTTTGCTTCTGATGCGCCATGCCCAAGATAAAAATTTTGATAGGGCGCAAGCATACAGAGGGCGGGAGTCAGACATTAAAATACGTAACGCCTCAATGTAGTGCCTAGTGCCTAAGGAACGGCACAATTGCTTGAGCCATCTTCTTCTTGGGTATACATACTGTGGGCATTCAAATAAAAAATGGGCCACAGACTCTTGTCTGGATATACAAAAAGGACAAAATTCAGTGGTCTGGGCAGGGGGATTCCACCGGGAAGTAAAAACATAAAGTGGGAGAGTCCCGGTCCTAAATTTGAAGTAAAGAGATCTATCATGAGGTCTCTCAATAATGTCGAGATACAGTTCCCGGATCGGCTGGTCCTTGAATTCCAGAAAGTCCTCCGTGAGTCTACCCAATGAACAATTCGTTTTTCTTTGGGTCGCAATCCAATTCCAATATAGAGACTTAAGCGTAGCTTTCGGGGGGGAAGACCTGTTTTCCCATGCTGCGCTTAGCCCGAGATTGCACAAGAGGATTTTCATGTCGCTCAGCCACTTTATCTTGTGCCATCCCGGGAGTGACATAACTTCGGAGAGGCCTTTGGCATATTTAGCTAGTTCCGGGACACGCCATAGTCGGGCCCATAGCAGTAGAGGGCGAAGTTTCGCCAGGTCGTCAATGGGACGACAACCTAGATCGAGCATCAGTGGGATCGTTGGAGTACCTTGAGGGAGTGACATGATGGCCCTACAAAACTTTCTCTCAGCTCTTGACAACTCACTAGTATTGCATGAACCCCACAGCTCAGCCCCGTAAAGAGCAGAGCTGACTGCCCTTGCTGCATAAATTTCCATAACAGGGGCTATAGGTCTAATAGCACAGGAACGCTGTTCCTTCAGTAGGGCCCCTGATACTCTCTTGTGGGCTAGCAACATCTTGCTTAAGTGGGGGGCCCATTGCATATTATGAGATAAACGGATCCCTAGGTAATCAAACACTTCCACCCTCCCCAAGGGTACTTCATTTAATTTCAAAGGGCGCACAAGTTTTAATAAGCTATAATAAGACCTACCATTTTTATTATTTTGCTAACGTCTATAAATTCACACATTTTAAATACCCGGCTTCAGCGGGAATACCCTTCACTTCCGTAAGTAGCGGCGCTTCCCAAGCGCTCCGACTAGTGCCGCTTGGCGCTAACAGCAGTCCTTCATATCATCTGCGTTTGAGTATTAACCTGCCTCGGCGATCTGGTTTCTCATTGGGGTATGGGGTGGTCTGGAGTCTAGTCTACTGTGGATCATTACAAAGGTTGCATGCCCGATTCGGAGGCCTAGGTGTTCGTTGGGGGCAGTGGGGGCTGATCATCGGACAGAGGAGGGTGCACCGGGAAGACCTGGCGTACAATGATACCCGGCTTCATTTATAATCCAATAATTCATTTTCTTAAGAGATTCGCCTGCTCTTCTTTTCTAAAGGAAAGTACCGTTTGCAGTTGCACAGAAAAGGGAAAACAGAACCTAGATCAGAATGAAATATATATAGGCACACTCTACCTTCTCTTACTCCACAGGTATGTGCGTATGAGGAAAACGTGTACGCATTAATATAGTTTGTGTGCGTGTGTGTGCCTACATCTTTTTGCCGTTAGCGGACTAACAAAGACAAATTAAGCGCTCCCTAGATTCATATTTAATGATTGGTTCTCAAGACAAGTCCAGGTGGACATTGTGTCTGTTATAAAAATGAAATATTTATATTACAGAGGCACTTATTATTATGTACTTTGTATATGTTTATGAAATATATCGCGCTACAAGCCCCTATTAGCGTGTGTGTAGTAAAACGAATGTCTGTGTAGACGTAAACGCTCATTATTCGTTTAGCACACTTTCATACATGTATATATACATACTTAATCCGCACTTGGATTCTTAGTACAGGCTGTATATATGCTTGGTAAACGAATAATGCCAGTAACACAACAGTATGTGTATCCGTAATATATGTGTAATATTCCGACCATACGAATGTTATTTACAGAAATGGCGTAAGTTGGGAGATAGCTGGTACACTGCGCGCGCGTGTTCTCCACACACAATTACAGCTAATATAAGCATTTCACGTAAACACTCGCATAATAATGTAGTTATTATATCTGTTGCTCCCTGCATCGCCCTCCTCCCCCTTTTTCATTGAAAGAATGAAACTGATACTTAATTCTGGTCTTTGTTAGAAATGTTCTTTCCTGGACCTCTGAGCCCCTCTTTACACCGACCATGTTTTGTGGCTGTATTTTGCAGCAGACAGGTAGGATGGGCGTCTCTCTGCCACTGGCCATTAACTGGTTAATAGGGCCATTAACTCCTTCTGAAAGCACATCTTGCTTTCAATCTCGCATGTAAGGAACCTCATCCCCTCCCTAATTCAATCAGACACTTGAACCACGCTCACTGTCAGATGGCCCTATATAGCTCAAACCTCAAAAAAGACCTACCTTGAACAGTACATAGTTATTAGATGCCTCGGAAGCTGAGCTATCTGATAGGTAGGTAATACACATCTCGCGTGCCAGACAGCAGAGCTACCCCTTACAGTACGTATCTTATGAGCTCTCACTTCTAACAGCCGAGTAGCCTGCAACCTGACGGCGCGGGTCTTGGTGGCACAATGGGAGAGGTGTGTTGGTGCAGCGCGTGCGCTCTTTAAACAGCAGAGCTATCTCTCATGTATGCAGATAACACCGACCGTACAGCCAGCACTCTGGCTATTTGTCTTACAGCCTCCCTCCACGATGCTCTGTGTTTTTTAAGGCGGGGGCGCAGTTTTGGGATTGAATGTCTGCGCATCACTTGGAGGGGTCATTAGAGGTCAGACTGTTCTCTTTGGCAAAGGTTTCACCTTTATGTTTTTTCCTTTTTAATTGTATTCAATCAATCTACGTTAATTGTTTGGTTAATTAATTAAAACCGTAACAAGGTTACTAAAGAACACACCAAGAAATCTGTAAACGCACTTCAGACCTCAACCAAGACTTACACACTGGATTCTCCCTCTCACATTACTTCCTCACCACCCCCACCCCACACACTGTGGCCATGTGTTTAATTGCTGCATTGCTTACCTTCAGATATACCCGCCCCTTACCCATACTTTCACCATCCTAGTCATCAATTAAATTGTTAATGTTGGGTTTTGTTTCAGACAAATCTGTAAAAAATCCTTACTTTTGCATGAGAGGCCAGTATTGGTGCACAGTGTGAGAAGCAGATACTGATGTATGAGGGCCAGTATTGGTGCGCAGTACGAAAAGCTGACAATGGGTTTGCATGAGGGGCCCTATGGTGCACAGTGCGAGAAGCTGCTACTGTTCGAGAGTGTGAGAAGTCACCGGTGGGCAGTGAGAGTGGCACTGGTGAGCAGTGTGAGAAGCTGCCATTGACAGCTTAAGGAAAAGGTACCTGTGGACAGTGAGTGTCTGGGGCTGGTGTGCGGTGTGAGATGCTAGCACAAGTGAGTAGTGTGAGGAACCAGCACTGATGGGCACTGTGGGAACTAACAGTCGTGGGTTTTATAGTGCGTCTGCATTGGTTGGTAGAATGAAACGCTGTCCCTGGTGTACAGTGCAAGCAGCTGTCATTAATGAACAATGTGAAAAGCTAACACTGGTGATTGGTGTGAGGAGCTGTCATTAGTTGGTAGTGAGAAGCTGGCACTGGTAGAGAGTGAGATGTTGTCACAAGCGGCTTTGTGAGAAGATTGTACATTGTGTTACACAGAACAACCTTAAAACAGCGAGGTTTCAAAGAAATGTGCAGAGTAGGTTTAAGAGAACAGCGTATATGCATTGACCGAAAATTAATAAGATGCAGAGTTCAGAATTAGAAGCTCACAACCTCACAACTTCACTCTCTCTCACTCACTACCTCAATCACTCTCTATCTCACTACCTCACTCTTTCTATCTCACTAACTCACTTTCACTCTCTCTTTCACTACCTCTCTCTCTATCTCACTACATCACAACATCACTCTATGCTTATATATCACTACCTCACAACATCCCTCTCCCTCACTACCTCACTCTCTCTCACTACCTCACTCTCTCTATCTCACTACCTCACTCTCTATCTACCTCACTCTCTATCTCACTACCTCACTCTCTATCTACCTCACTCTCTCTCACTACCTCACTCTCTATTTCAATACCTCACTCTCTCTCACTACCTCACTCTCTCTCTGCTAATGCAATAGGTATCACATATGCAAAAACAAAAGCTAATGCCAATAGAAATGACAATGCCATTTATTTAGGGATACAAAAATGATAAAAAAATAATGAGCAATACCAATAGCTCTACCTATAATATTGCCGAGACCATTGCATTGTAAATGCTTGTTTTTAGTTTCCTAACTGCTGATTGTCTAGAGTTCATTTACAGGTATTTACATTTTGTTGTTTGTTAAAAAAAATAATTACATCATACGGAATTTCCTTTCACACTAGTGTACCCAGCAATATTGTCACATAATTCACTCTACTTTTCTTTCTCTGATTACAAAGTGAGAAGAGTTTGTAAACACCATTCCACATGTTAAAAAAGAAGCAGCAATTTATCAGACAACATAGCCTGACATTGACCTCTGTCTTTCAAGCGCAGCAAACGTGACACGATAAATACGGAACTTAAAGGCATCTTTATTTTTTGCTAGGTCTTTCACAACCCAACCAAAAAATCGTCTCAGGGCTCACCAGGGACTAGCAACCCACGGTTTGGGAAAAAGTGTTCTATTCAATCACGTAACCACATATTAACATTATGCAAATGGAAAGGAGCCAGTTTATTACCACATATTACTCCCATGAAACTATAAATGTCTACTTACTCTTAACCAGCTTGAACGACAGGTTGAGAGAAAAGATTTCCCCTGAAATCTTCCTGAGCGGGATAATCCTCACCTCTGTGTTCTTAATAGAATGGAAACTTTCCTTCTCGATAGCTAGGTAATCTTACATTTTATGTCACAATCAGAGGCAAGGACTATGCATGGTCAAAGTCTACTCACTACCAGTGAAGCTGCATCTGAAATGGATTTAAAATCTAAATTATTTACAGTCGAATATGACTACCAATCTGCAGCATTCATAATGTGCTGTAGTCTACCTCTTTGACCACGACTGGTTTGGAAGCCATTGCTCCCCTAGTCGAATTGATGCCATGAATTGGCACATCACTCCCGGCCTCTTGCATAATCCATCTTACCCACCTGGCGATCGATGGAGAAGTCACTACTTTGAAAGTTTTCTTAAGAGCTATGAGGAGCTGTTTTACACCCAGGCGGTCATAGTTTACTGAGATATTCTCATAAGCTTTAAGGCATCTGACCACACACAACTTAGGGTTGGCTGGAAAGCTGAGTATTATATCACCCTTCTGTTGATCCTGGTCCTCCTGGCTTTGGTGAAAGTTACTCCTTCTGGAGTGAACGTTCTGCTTGAGATGTCGAGAGCCCTGACGTCAGATAGTCTCTAACAAGATATCATAGACAGCAACATGGTGAGTTTTGATGACAACTCCTTTCTGGAAAGGAATTAATTATCCTGCCAGGAGAGAACATGTTTAGAACCAAATACCCATCCCATAAGGTTGAGTACCTGGGTTCTGGTGGGTTGGAGATGCGACTACCCTTCATCAGTTTGCACACCCATGGGTGTTCCCCTACTGCCGTATCTTTAACTTGAACATGACCTGCAGAAATTGTAGACCTGTAGTATCCATCGTTCTATAAGCCAGTCCTAAGTTTGCTTTTTTGGAGAGGAAATTCAGGATATGGATAATTCCTGCCCCCTGGGCTCCATATGTTTCTCCACACACCAACAAGACCATTTCCTCTAAGCCATTCTATAGCATTTAATGGTACTCTCCATGCATGTGTGTTTTATTAATTCTGTAGCTTCCTCCGAAAGTTTGTTGTCCATCTATTGTCTCCTGACATCCCCCAGGCCATCAGATTCAGATGTCCCTGGAGGCCCTTGAGATTCAAATGGCTGGAACAATCCTGTAGAATTCCCGGAAATGTCAGCAGGGCAGTTAGTCGGTTCCATGACAGTTCCATTAGGTTTGGGAATCATATTTGCGATCACCAAGACGGAGCCACCAGAATCAGAGTATCCTTCGTCTGACTTGTGCCACCGCTCAAGCGATCAATTCGAACAGTGGAAATATGTAGTTCTGGTTGCTTGACCAATCTAGGAGAAATGCATCCACCGCTGCCGCACCGCACCCAGTCTCCAGCATGAAGCATTGAGGCAATTTAGAGTTCAGCCTGGGGGCGAAAAGGTTTGTCTTGCTGGGACTCTATCTGCTTATCAGAGCCTCAAAGACCCTGTGGTCCAGTTTTCATTCTCTGGAGTCTGAGCTGTACCTGTAGTTTCACATGATTCTGTTGACCCAGGAGGTATTCTGCCCTTACCAAAGTCTGTTCCTCCAGGCAAAAATGCCAGAAGTCCTTTGCCATCTCCATGGGATTTTGAGATCTCGTACCTCCCTGACGGTTGATGTATCTCACCGCTGACATATTGTCCATTTTCAGAAGCACACAACAGGAGACCTTGCCCTTGGTCTTGGATTTGATTGCAAAAGAAGTTTCTATTGGTTCCAAACTGGTTATGTGAAGCTGTAGTTCTTCTCCCAACCATCTTCCGCCCATCGAGATATTTCCACACCTGGCCCCCCAGCCAAATAGGCTTGATTCAGATTCTATAACCAGATACGGAGAGGACCTGAAGGTCTCTCTCTCATTCCACTCTTCCATATGATCCAACCACCATTGGATAGCCATCTTGGTTTCCTACAATAGCGGAATTCATTGAGAGTCATCCCTGCCTGGGTCATCCCTGCATTAAGTCTTTGAATGGCTCTTTAGTGCAGTGGGCCCGGAAAATCGACTGACTTCATGATGAAGGTAGTCCCACTATCCCGGCCGGTAATGTGAGGGATATCATGTCACTCCTAATGACTGTCCTGAGTTCTTGCTTGTTATATTCCTCCCTGGAAGACTGAACATGGCTGATGCCGAGTCTATGACAAAACCCAGGAAGGACATGCATTGACCCAAGGGACGGAGGATATTTCTCTCCAACTGTCTATAAATTCTCTCAAACTTCTCTTGTTTTTTACTTGGGGAAAAATGGATGATCCTTACAAGATCCTCCTGGGGCATTACCCTGGGTTGGGGGTCAATTACCCAAGGTAGCTCCAAATTCTGTTCAATTAACTGGCCATTGATTGACTTTAGTGCTTTGGCCAGTGCCAGAGAAATAGAAGTTGTCTGGGGTGTTTAGTCCACTGCCGGCCATTCCTCCTCATCCCCATCAAAATAGTGGGAGTACTCATGGTCCTTGACGGACTGCATAACTATTGTAGGACAGAAGCACCAGGCTTAGTCAGTCAGATAAATACGATGCACCCTTATGATTTACTGGGCAGCCCCCCTCTCTTGTGCTTCGGTAGATAGATCCCAAAGCGGCGATATCACTCCCCACAGAGACTTCTCTTTGTGTGTTGTCAAGAAAAACGGACCACTGAGATGGTTATAAGGCTCAAATACAAAACTGAGATGCTCTCTTTAGCAGGGATGTAGAGGGTTAGAATTCCCTGCAGATCAGGCAGCAGATGATGGCTTTATATGAGGAACAGCGTTTACAACGCTGTCTCCACAATGCGGTACCATTACAATGTGGTCGTTACAACGACCGCGTTGTTACCACACGTGCCAATACATCGCAAGTCATTTCTATGACTTGCTGTAGGCGGTTCGCTGGTGTTGGATTTAAAACACCTTCCCTGCTGTTGCACAAACTGTAGTAGGAATAGTAAATAATACTATTCCTAAGTCCAGCGTGCCCCCTACAGCAAGTCATTGAAACGACTTGTGATGTAATGGTTCACGTGGTAACAATGCAGTCGTTGTAACGTCCGCGTTGGTAAGGAATTCATTGTAAACAGCTATACTCGCTTTATATGAATGAGAGTCCCTCTTAGTATTAATGCATTCCTGCTCAAGACACGCTTGCCCTGGCAAGGAAACCACCAGACTAAACATAGCTTGGAATCCCTTAGACAATTTAAATTTTACTTCACCCCACTTTATACACTCACTCCACCCTACACGTTTCACGCTCTTACACACACATACTTCATTATGGCTAAAAATAAAAATATCTCCAACAAAGAGACCCTTTGCCTGCCCATAGGGCATCCCAGCCCTGGGAGGAGAATGCCCTATGATGAAGCATGACATTCTTTTGGATGTGTGAGGGTACCAAGAAATATTCATCAGTATCCCCGGGGATTCATCAACCATTACTTTTTCTTCCTTCTTTCTTTCTTTCCACTGCAGAAACAGTACCTCCATACATTAGTGTTAAAGTGTTTCAGACTTTGGGGGGACTGCTGCTGGGAATCGTTTTTTATGCTGCTTTTAAAATTTACCTGCCATTGTCTTGAGTGTGCTCGATCCCTGTAGACGCTCTAGCCAGTGTGTCTTCTTTCCCTCACTTCCTGGAGATGCTCTACCCGGTGTGTCTTCTTTCCCTCACTTCCTGTTGAGACACCGGGTGAGCATTAAAAGGGAGACCCATGCAAGCGCGCAGCGCGCAGCGCACGTGCGCAAATGGCATGCCGGAGGCGCGCCAGAGACAAGCCCGTCTGCGCCCGTCCGCGCACTGACCATGCACAGTGCCAGTCATGCTGCCGGATCGCTCTCCCAGCCCCCACGCCCTGCTAGTGTTTGCTATTCCAAGGACCAACTTATGAGGCTTGGTGGGCAGAAGTCCGAGGTAGGGGTTAAGGCTGGTAGGGAGGGGGACCAGGCCTTGCGTACTGATGGTTCGCTGATTGAGGTAATGTGCGGTCTTGTGAATGCCAGGTCTCTTCTTAAACACTTTCAGGAAATACACATCCTGCTGGAATGTCACGACCTGGACGTACTTTTTATCTCAGAAACCTGGACCCGCACTGATTCTTTAGTTGAACTAGGACTTGCTTGCCCCCTGGGTATAATGTTTTTCACAAACCCCATATATCAGGGAGAGGAGGAGGGTTGGGAGTAATCTTCAAAGATAAATGGAACTTCACCCCTCTTGAATTAGATGAGGCCGAAGGGTTCGAACTCCTGGGGTTTTCCTTAAGGGAAGCTCACAGTCATCTATTAACCGGTATGCTTTGCTACAGACCCCCAGGAGGACCTAACTCTAAGTGCTCTGCCCTGATTGATGTGGTGTGTAACCTGGCCTTGACACACTCTAAACTGATCATCCTGGGTGATTTCAACTTGTGGGCTGATGGCCCGCTGGACACGGCGTTTAAGGAATTGTCGGAAGCTTGCGCAACCTTCGATATGCTCCAGCTGGTGTTGCAACCTACGCACCAGGGTGGACATATATTAGATCTACTGTTTGCTAATTCCAACATGGCTACAATTATAGATGTTCTACCACTGTGCTGGACTGATCATAGTCTGGTAACTTTTAGGCTTACTCTGCCTAATGTGTGTTGTAAAATCTATCATCAGAAACAATAACTGCTAGGCAGAGAATGGGCCACATTGAGTAAGCTTAAAAATCCCTTTCATTGGAATGAGTTAGACAGCCTGGACCCCAGTAGGTCAGTGGACTGGAATTACCAATTCCACTGTGTGCAGATCCGAGACAGGCTTGATAAGCATATTCCTGCAAAGAAGCTAAAAAAGAGAGAGAAACCCTCAGCCCCCTGGTTTAACGAAGAATTGCGAGCACTCAGGATGGGTTGTAAAGTGGCCAAAAAAGCCTGGAGAAAAGGATATAGTGATTCAGAAAAAAATGCTTTTAAGAATCAACTTAATCTGTACAAAAACACTATAGCGAAAACTAAAGCAGAGTATTTTGCTAATACCATTCTTCTAGCAGCTAATAGCACCAAAGCTATATTCAGCTTAGTTAAGAGTCTGTCTAAACCTGACTGTGCTAATAACAAAATTCCTGTTACTCAAGCTTTATGCGATGAGTTAGCTTCCTATCTGGAGGATAAAATCGACAAGATAGTTAGGGATTTTGATCCACCAACAGCGGTGGAAGAACCTGATCCTCAGTTGTCCAATGCTGAGCAGTGTTCTCTGCCATCACCAGACTCTAAGCCCAGCAAGCCTACCATTTTAAAACACTGCCAGCATACTCTGGATTGCTTTCGCATTCCGGACGAGGAAACATTTGATACCTTAGCCAGGGGTGTCTCTTCTGGGTCCCCCCTGGACCCCCTTCCCCACAGAATCTGGAAGGAATACGCGGCCGAGCTCTTTCCCTATTTACAACAGATCTGTGGTCTATCTTTGAGTACGGGGAAGGTCCCTAAAAACTGGAAGGAAGCAGTTGTGACCCCTCTTCTAAAAAAAACCACGCTTGATCCCGGGTGTGTGGCCAACTATCGGCCAATTCCTTTATTGCCATATCCTGTTAAAATTCTGGAACGCATCATCAGTAAGTCTCTATCCCAGTATCTTGAGGAGTATTCGCTCCTTGACGAGATGCAATTTGGCTTTCAGCCCAAGCACGGTACTGAAACAGCACTTGTTACCGTGCTTGATGATATGAGGATGCGGGCGGACAGTGGCCAGTCAGTGATCTTGGTGCTGTTGGACATGTCAGCGGCTTTTGACACTGTAAACCATGGTATACTGTTGGAGAGACTTAAAGACCAGGGTGTGACCGGTCGCGCCCTTGACTGGCTTTGTTCTTATCTAACAGACAGGACACAGACAGTGTGCCTTCAGCCGTTCTCCGCTAACAAGTCTTCCTTTCGACAGGGGGTCCCGCAGGGCTCAGGGATTAGTCCTGTGCTCTTTAACATCTATTTGCAGCTCTCATTCCGCTTATTAGATCTTTTGGAGTGGAGGTGGTGAAATACGCGGAGGATACCCAGCTTGTGTTTTCCTTGGAAGGGAATTATTCCATTTCCTTGGAAAGATTTCACGAGTGTATGACTAGCACCACGAAGTGGCTTAAGAAGAACTGGTTACAATTTAACAGCTCTAAAACGGAAGTGGTCCTGTGTTCTTCCAGAAGATTTGATCAACCTGTTTTACCCATCTTTCAGCTGTCCCCTACTGGCGCACCTATTACCCCTTCTAGCACAGTACGTAATCTGGGGGTGATGGTGGATCAGGACCTCCAACTGAATTCTCAGGTTAACAAAACGGTTGGCACTTGCTTCTCGCTAATCCGAGTGCTGTGAAAGATCCTCCCTTTTTTGCCTAACTCTGCTAGAACGCAGGTTGTGAGATGCGTAATTCTCAGCAGACTTGATTACTGCAACTCTCTATATTTGGGTGCGCCTAACACCCTTATCGGGAAGCTGTACAGAATACAGGCCATTGCAGCAAAACTCGCTTTCAATAGGCAGTGAGGGACCTCAGCCACATTAGCCTTGCGAGATTTGCATTGGCTGCCGATCCACCAGCGAATTCAATTAAAAGCTCTATGCACTGTCTTTAGGGCAGCTCATGGAATGGGCCCTAAGAACCTGCAAAGAAAATTCAGCTGGTATTCTCCAACTAGAAACCTTCGTTCTGCTTCTGCATTTCTGATGAATGTAGTCAGGTTTAGGCGGTCCAGAACAGGTGGCAGATCCTTCTCTGGCGTTGCTTCTCGGCTCTGTAACACTCTCCCTTTGGATCTACGTCAGGTCCAAAGTCTTATGGATTTCAGGAAAAAGTTGAAAACGTTTTTATTCCCTAGGATGGAGTAATTTTTCCTTCTGATATTATCTCTCTCTTCCTCCCTTCCTGTTTCACACCTCGGCTGCCCCTATTAACTTCTGGTGGGAACTCTCCTTTTTAAGTGCCAGGATACCCGTTGGGTGATAGAGCGCTATATAAGCACCTTATTACATTACATTACCATGGGTATTCGACCTTTATTTGCTCCCAGTCCCCCCTTCTCGTGCTTATAGTTAATTTGTTTGTACCGCAGAGAGAAGTGCTTCGAAGGTCATTTACTCTGATAATTCCGTCTCCTTGTGAATACACACTGATCCTTGTTCAGCAGGACTTATTGTATTTGAGTATCAGTATAGGTAAACAATCAACTAACAGATAGGAAACATGTATACTTCCTCTTCTAGTTCCTCCAGATCTTTCTCACTGAAAAGACCTAGAGGAGGTAAAGTTGAGGAAGAGGAGGAAAGAATAAAACAAAAACTGTGAATTATGTTTTGTCTGTGGTAAATAAGATACACCGAACTCTGCTAGCAATGTAGCAACAGAATAGCAGGTTATATATTCAGATATGTCAGACTCTTCTATCGGCAAAGAACCAGTATCTCCAGTAGAGCGGAACATATATTACAAAGGATATGCTCCCTGAGTTGTTGGCCCATGTCAGAGGAAACATGGGGTTTCTATCTGCTGAAATGGCGGGAACCTCAGAAGATTCTTTACTACAGTGTTCCCGGATAACATCCAATGTTGCAGATCCATCTACTAACATGTTATGAATGTGGTATAAAACCAATAGAAAGACCCCGAGACAGTTAATCTACCTAGATGTATGCCACACCTTTATTCTTTAAAGCGCCATGAGACTTCTGAATGATATGTGCGCTGAACAAATGTCCCTGATTTGATTTCATTTCATTTTAGAGGAAACAGAGTACAAATTACCAGAGGTGGTACATGGTGACTCTATGTCTGCCAGTCGTGTTGGCATGGTCGGGCTCAGACAGAAAAAAGGCCCAGGCACCAAAATTAAAATGCCCCCCACTAGTGATTCTGATGGCTAAAACAAATGGCCCGCATTTGCAAATTGGGGAAGTTTTCAACGTGTAAAGTCATGCTGTGTAGGTTTTTTGCAAGGTATGGGTCGGCATGCATTTTAGCTTACTGCAGGCAATGTCTGTGATAATATTAGGGAAATAAACAGTAAAATCAGAGCCACTTGGCTTCAAAACAGGCCAAACAGCAAAAATACTGGATCACACATTGACCTGTCAGACCAGCCATTCTGGCACTGCCCATTGCCCTATAGGCCAGTTCGAACCTGCTTGTTGGTAGACCACCTGTGGCACAATACTCTCTTAAAAGATCCTGCAAAGTAAAAGGTAGACTCAGCATCCAAGAAGGTATACTCTGGATCTTCATTCAGCAGTTCATGGTGTGATATACGCCACATACACACCTTAGTCATTGATTTACAAATTTTAATACTTTATTCAAAGCATCATGAGAGCAGAAGGAATGATCGGTATTACTGGAAGAAATGGAAGTGTAAGTAGAGTTCTTGTCCGACACTGTCTATGATGTTGCTCAAGCCTCATCTGTATCCAGCGGTGCCTTCATTGCAGTGCAGAGAACATGGTTGGGGAGAGGATGTGGCCTAACGGCTAGGGCGGCCAACCTTGAATATGGGGAACCGTGTTCTAGTCTCGGCAGGGATGCTGAATATCCTGTGATTCTGGGCAAATCACATAATCTCCCATGCCTAACAAAAAATGGATATGTATGTCTGTAACGTAACAGGTGCTCATGTAAAGTTCTCTGATACCTTAGGTGTAATTCGCGGTATATAAAACTCCCCCCAAAAAAAGATAACCTCTATTTGAATGATAGGAACATTGATACAGCTCAGAGGTCAGCAGCTCTTTAGATGTCTAATGAAGAATTGAGGCTTTTTGGTGCAGAAGTAGGTGAAAAATTACATCTCCTCTTCAAAGAAAGGAAATGTTCATATTCATTCAGGAAGCAATGAAGCAAGTCTTCTTGTTACTTGAAGCAGAAATCATCCTTTAGGCAGCCATGTAGAACACAGCAGCCTTCACAGCTTCAGGGTAAATCTTTATCTGGTAAATTTTCAAGCAAATAGAAGAAGCATACAAGTGCGAAAGAGCCTCTTTGGTGATTATGCAGCAATTTAGGAAATAAAATGGCCAAAAGTTACAGTTCAGTGATCAAATTTAACACTTTCTTCAGGACTGGGCAAATCATCTTCAGATATGTGACCCTTCCCCTAATACTCTGGGATCATGCCTACAGCTTGACCAAAATGTTCATTGAAAAGGTAAACTCTCGAAGAGGGTGTGGGCACTCTATTGAAGAAGGTAATTATTTCTGTACCGAAGATGGAAATGGAAAAGGTGTATACTCACCTGTATTATGAGTATGCAAGGTGAAAGGTGGCTGCTGGTTTGTGATAGACAGAGTGAACAAATATATGAAAAACATCCCATTTAAAGTAGAAACTCTCCAAAGAATCACCCACTTTATGATCTCACTGGATCTCCAAAGAAGCATTCACTTTATGATCACACTGGATTTGATGGATGCCTATTTTCTCAAAACTATTACAAGAGACTTCCAGATGTTTGTGAGAATCTGCATACATGACCAGTACTGGCAATGCGGAGTTCTCCAATTCAGACTTCGGTTAGCACCAACAGTTTTCATGAAAGCGGTGGCTACAGCTGTTGCAAAACTTCACCTCTAGGGAATACCCATTTTTCCATACCTGAACGATCAAACTTCATTGAAAGATAGATTCTACAGATGTTGACAGTCATACAGGCAGCCCTGAGTCATCATGGATTTCTATTGAATATTCCAAGATGTCAGCTCAAGCCATCAAGAACATGGCCTTCACTGGTCCCAGTTTCAGGACGAATGTGGGGAAAGAACTGTCTGTCTTCACCTCCCACTGACCGTTCTACAGTCTCACCAGGAAGTCTCTGTAACGAAGAAGATTGAAGTTTAGGGGCACAAGGCAGCTTGTGTCTTCAAGGGATTGGGTAGAACATTATCTTCAGCCACTAAGGAGGCATCTTCAAAAGAACTGGTCTTAGGCTTCTCAGTCTGTGAAAACTGATTCAGATAATCCAGAAATAAGGACACAGCTTCGGTGGTGATTGGAAATGATAGTGATGCATCTGGAGACGCCAAAAGTGCAGAAAACAGATGTCAGTTCTCTGGTTGGGGAGGAACACTAGATACCCTCACGGTCGAAACCAAGAGGTCCCAGACAGAGAGTTCCAACAGATCAAACTGGAGGGAGCTTACTGTAGTTCTAAGAACATCACATCACTTTATCTCCCACTGACGGGCACTGTGAGATATTCATACTGCCTTCAGCCTGAACTAAACAGTTCTCAGGCATGGCCGGTTATAAACACCCACGCACAATCTGAACTCACACAGACACCTTCAGCCAACCCTTAACAGAATGCCCTATGGAGTACAGAAACATTCTGGAAAAATCAAATAGTCTAATATAATGCAGGTTTAAGTGAAATGTAAACGTTGCTGTTTCCAGGCTGAGAGGGCAACATCTGTTTTTAGGTCTTGCCTACTAGACGGCGCATGTGCTGTCTGCTCTGAGATGTATTGTTAGCTTACAGTGGGGTTAGAGTCCGTCCATTGCTTACCATTGGTTGGCTTCATTGTCACTCCTATTTGCTTGCTTCTTATTCCTTAACTTGTGTGGGCTTTCTTTCCTCTACTTGTGTTTACCCCTCCCCTGGGGCATATCCTCAGTACTTGTATCTTTCCACTGCTCATTTTTCAGGTGATTCTTTTCTCTTTTTGTTTAAGCACTACACAAGAGTGCATGTGTTTTACAGATGTCTCCCTAGTGCGCTTCTCTTCCCCCACTACACTCCATGTTGCACTCTCTCTCTTGCCCGTGCACTTTTCCCCGCCTGCTCAGGTTGCTCTCACGCCCGCCTGCTTTTCCTCCCGCCAGGCTCCACATTGCTCTGTCGCCCCGTTAGTTTGCTTCCCACCCCACATCCATCTTTTGCTTCCCTCCCCGTGATCCATCTTTGGCTTCCCCAGTTGTTGGTCCATTTAGCTTCTGCCCCACCCTGGGTTGCTCCCCACCCCATCCTCTGTGATTCCCCCGCCTTCTGTGTTGCTTTCCCCTCTCCCGCGCTCCATGTTGCTGTCTTTCACCCATGTTTCTCCCATTGCGCTTGACTCCCATAGAAGTTGAGGATATTTAGATCTACTTTGCCGGGGGGGGGGGGGGGGGGGCAAATGACCTGGATGACCTTTGGATCTACTTTGCTGGGGAACAAATACTGCTGCTCCAATTGTAAAGGACTGCTGAGGCACCAAAAGCCCCCAGATCTACAATCATGGTTGGGGTGTCACAGTGGAGGTCAGGCCCTCAGATTTCTTTCACTGAAGTGCACAACTCCCCCACCCCCCTTGACACGTAACACCAGTTGAGCTCCTGCCCTCCCAGGGACGTTTCAGAGTGAGTGCTGCTATGGAGAAAAGGAGTCACTCCTAGCACCATCAAGGCAAAAGGTCCCCCCCCCCTTAGCATGAATGTTCGCAAATAAATACACACCACACAATTTTTACTTGGGAAAAACTGCTGCAGATTTATTACATACAACGTTATGTAATCTGGTGGGTTAGCTTACGAGCGATCCAAGTGCAGGCAGCTTTCTCGCCCCCTGCCCGCCTGATGAGCCTAGCAGCACCGTGGCGAACCACCTTTGTACTGCCCCTTCTGGTGATCCCCTTCCCGGATCACCTGGTCCTTGGTCCCTTATACTCACGCCCCATTCAGGGCGGAAAGTAGCTAGGCAAGCCCCCGGTTGCTCAGGCCCACAACCGCCCGAAGGACTAACGCGGCGCCGACACAGATTCAATGACCCTCCCACGAGGCTCCTGGGGTTCGGCTCTGGCACCCCTATGTGCCACGCAGATGTACCCTTCTGTACCCATTTGCTTCCAGATTGCCCTGCAACTCTGCCTGCAACGAAAAAGTACAACATTACAAAGTTCTTGCCATGCCTCCTTCTGCCAACACGCCGGGTAAGCGGTAGGTTGGGAGACAGCATGTCCACTGTAGTGGCATCCGTGGCGCGTCCGGTATCAAGAGGCAGAAAACATGGTGAGGGGGACTTATGTACCCCTCACTCTGCCTGACGCACCGGACATGACGCGGCACGCCTGCGACCCTGGTGGGGACTCCTCCCCAGGCCAAGCACCCCCCCGGGAGGGGGGGGGAAGGTGGGGGGAAGCCCGATGCCACTAGAGGGCCGCCCTCCTGAGTGGCCCCCTGCGGTGGCCTCGGGCAGCAGCATTCTTTCTGCTCTACAAGGTCTAGATTTAACCCCTATGACTCCACAGTTTTACAACATCACAATTTTTGGGTCTCGTCTACAAGACAGCTCTGGCTGCTGTTGGGCAAAGCCTGTTGTGGACCGCAGTGCTTAATGTGAGATAAAAAGAGGGGGTCTATAAAAGGAGCATGACTTAAAACATGTGAACCACAATCCTGTGCTGTATACCGCATGCTGCCTGATCAGCCTTTGGTGCTTCTTTGTGAGGTTTCTGATATTGTATCCAGACATATCACACAACAAACAAGCATTGGCATAGCCAATAGGTCTCGCCTTTGGGACCTTATAAGTGTTTAGCCATGCAACAGTTGCATACCTAAATACTTATAAGGTCCCAAAAGCGAGACCTATTGGCTATGCAAAGCGGCCATACGGCCGCGAAAGTGATCGCGATCAAATATCAAAGCGGCAAAAGTGAAAGTAATCACGGTAAAGCGCGGCGCGCGCGCCCGCGCACATGCACTGTAGCTCTAGGCTGGCCTGGTAGCACTTTTTGGAGCCATCTCAATAAGTCTCGCCAGACCAGCGCATGCGCTGGGTCAGGCGAGACCTAAAAATGTATGCCTAAAACAGCCCAGAGCTCTTTGCATTGTAAGTGCTTGTTAGCAATTTAATAAAAGTGAGTAACAACGATTGTGTTATAAAAAATGAGAATTGGCAATTACAAATGGTGCATATGTATGGTATGGTACTGCTAAACTATGGAACAGGCTCCCCAGGGAGCTCATAACAGCAAGCTCACTTACAATCTTCTGAAAAGGGCTAAAAACTTGGCTATTTCAGAACTAGACGCCTCGTCTGGGCTCATTCACAGTCTTAGCGGCGAGACACCTCCGGGTATTCGTGCGCTCAATACATTTTTTATAACATAACATATTTGACCATCACTGAATGCGCAGTGGAGAGAGGCCAAGGAATGGATGAGCATGTAGTCTGTAAACACTGTTTTGGCCCACTGACTCACACTGTTTTCAGCCTCAGCTCCAGACCTCTCAATTGTGCCCAATTATGAACACCCTCCGACAACCAGAACTCACCTGACACCAAAAATGCGACTCAGCTCACATGTAACATATAAGCACCGGAAAACCCACCAACTCAGAATTTTAGAGTTGAGATTTCTTGTCTTTGCCAGGACTTAATAAAGTAAATTACAATTAAAACAAATATAGCATATATTAACAAATTCAAAGTCTTTACTTACGTAAAATATTAAAAATATGTACAATAACATATTGCTAAAACCATTGGCAAGGGTAATAGTTCCCAAAGGTGAGACTTACTGGCTTTGCCAGTGCTTGTTTCCTCTGCGTCTGTTGTCGGTGGAGAGGCTCAAGGGGTTTGTTGGGGCAGTTACCAGATGGGAAACCCCAGGTCCCTCCCCCCTTCCCCCGCCCTCTCCCTCAGTAAAGCAGCTAGCGGCCTCTGCTATTCAGTTTCACCTTTTATTCCCTTCCCTCTCGCGACTCCATAGCCGGGTCTGTGTTTCCTAAACTGTTCTGTCAGGAGAGTAGGAAGCAAGAGAAATACAGGGTGGGGGTGGGGGGAGGGGGGGGTTGGGGCACAAAGAGGAGTATAACTTAATCCGCAGCTAATGGCACAAAG
The DNA here is from genome assembly GCF_964204655.1 of Triturus cristatus. Classification (NCBI taxonomy): domain Eukaryota; kingdom Metazoa; phylum Chordata; class Amphibia; order Caudata; family Salamandridae; genus Triturus; species Triturus cristatus. The sequence goes on from NC_140592.1 coordinate 739,585,735, forward strand.
TAGAAAAGGAAATGGTGGGCTGAGGAAGAAGGGGGCAAAGACGGGCAGCAAAGCAGAAATAAACAGGAGTGGGGAAAGAGGGGGGCGAAGCGTGAACAGAAAAGCATGACATAAAAGACAAATGATAGGGGTGGGGGGCGAAAAGCGTAGGGAGCTGAATGACAGGATACAAAGGACGCCAACCAGGAGAAACGGACAGGAGGCACGGGGGGGGGGGGGGGGGACAGGAATGTAGAGGACAGAGCTAGTAGCGACAAAGCAGAAATGGACAGGAGAGAGGAGACTGATGAAGGGGAGGTCTGATTCTGAAGAATGGCTGATAGAACAAAAGACAAAGGAGCAGGGGTGGCGTCAACTGAGGGGTGAAGACGGAAGGACATTAGAGGCAGGGAAGGAAAGAAATATACGCGGAAAGAATGAGGAGATAGGCTTAGATAGGGTGACCAGATCTTGAGAACCAAAAACCGGGACATTTTGCAAAAATAGAAGGACTACAATTTAACATCAACGAAGCGGCGCAGAATGTCAGCTGTTATCAACATAGAAACAAAGAGGAAATATAAAAAAAAAAAAAATTCTTAAAACCAATATCCTACCTGTTAATTAAATTGCTTACTTATAACAGCTGTTTCATAGCACTGCTTTAGAAAACCCCAAAAGTGCCTCTCACTGGTTTCAGTCGATCCCCTCTAAGAACCGGGACATGAGCCAAAGTGCCGAAATCTGCCCAGACAGCTGGTGAAACCCCGGGACTGCCCCGGCAACCCCGGGATGCCTGGGCACCCTAGGCTGAGAGTACTGAAGAAACAAGACCACATTGAAAAACAGAAGAGACAGGAGAAGCAGGCGAGTCTGGGCTTTAGATTTGGGAAGAAGAGTTCGAGTGCCACAGGGCCCAAACAGCAACAGAGGCAAACAAGCACTGATGAAGCCAATAGGTCTGGTCTTGGCAAGCTAGTTCAGTGCTTAATTAGGTCTGGGTCTTGAGAGGGCAGCAACAAATAGGCCTGGTGCTTACTGTATATACAGAGCGGGCTTTGGATCTGCCCCTCCAGTCATCGGCAGTCTTCAACCAGCCTCTTCCAGCCATTGGCTTGAGACATTGTGAATCACAACTTTGCTCTGTCAATGGAGTATTCATCTCTCAGGTTATGATCTTGGCTGCTTGGGTGTGTCCTTCCACCTCTGCCGCAGTGCCTACATTGAGCTCCTCATGGGTTGCTCCCGCCCATAAGCCTCGCTCTAATGTGCTACTGCTGCATACATTTCCACATTAAGCAAGACTATTTGCTTTGCCAATGCTTGTCCAGTTTATTATTTTGTATAGTGCCAATATCAGCAACACTTCCCATCCCAAATACAACTATCTCCTGGAGAAATAAACAGACAAGACACCTTTTTTCGTGGAGAAAATTGCTGCAGGTTTATTTGCATAACAAATAGGCTGGCACCAAACGGTGTCAAGGGTCGTGGGAAAGAGGATGCCAGGTGGGCGGGAGAGGTATATATACCTCACCCCCCGCCCACTCCTGACCGGATATGACGCGGGCACGCGGACCCCTAGGGGGTCCCCAAACACTGGGCTGACTCGTGTGCCCTCATGTGACACTAAGGCGGCCGCCCTCTTAGGAGGGTCCCCTTCGTGGACCATGGGCATCCAACATTTAAACTATTAGCCACAAATATCAAAAAGAGTAAAAAAAAGAAGATGCTACCATCTAAATGCGGCGGCAGATTAGTCATCTGCTCGCAATAAAATAAATATGTAAAACAATAAAAAATATATAGTATATTTAATTTTAACAGAATAGTAAGGGTGTTTTCTAGAAGACTGTTACACTTAGAACAGGTATATAATAGCTTTTTAGTTTTAACACACGTAATGGGACAGCATGATTCAATAGCTCGATTGCTCATTGCACATTTGCTGGATCACATATGCACATCTGCCTGAAAATGAGTGTGCTTCAGGGCCAGGGTTGGTGGGCCAGTCCTTTAGTTTTCAATTTTCTCTTTCTACAGTTCGCCTTTCATTTCTTTACTTTTCCTATCTCTAATTTCTTTTCTTGGCATACTACAGCTACTCAGACAGCGTTGCTCAGTACATCTGCGTGCGCCACATCTCAAAATCAGTCGACCGCCATAAAATGGTGTTTTCCACAGTGTATCATTGTCTTACAGTTTCAAGAAGCCCAACATGTTGGCTTTAAAAGTGCATAATGTTACAATAAATGAATCCGTATTTGTAAAGCGCAAACTACTCACCCTTACGGGTCTCAAGGCGCTGGGGGCTGTCATGGAAATTAAGTGAGCTATTGCCCAGAGTCACCTGGTGCTGAGCTGAGCTGCCGCCGGAGCTGGGGATCGAACCGTGAAGCCTGTGCTCCAAAGTCAGCTGCCCTGGCCGCTGCACCACACCTCTCCACAATACCATAGAACAAAGGCCCCCCTCAGCTAGGGTTAATTGTTTTGTTATTGCAAGCATATGCCCCCCATGCTTAGGAGCAGCATGTTTTACTTTTTATTTTGCATTTGTTGTTGAGTTTGTGTGGTTGAATGCAAGAATGAGTCAGTGGGTGGATGAACTCATGGATGAGTGACAGAGCGCCTGTAGGATGGCTTATTGAGTGCCTAAACCCATCAATGACGGAAGAGACACTTTCATAAAACAGACTTATTGGCATTATCAGTGCTTGTTGGGTTATTCCAGCACTATAGGCAGGAGCGGCTGGTAACATTTAAAAGCGTTAGGGCGAGCGAAGTGCCCCACCGCATCCCAAAACACATTTACATAAAACAAGAATACAAAATAAAAGCACTCGCATGCATTACAATTATGTAACAAATAAAATAAAGGCACTTACCTGGGCTGCGTCCTCTGTGTCCTTGCAGTCCGTGGTTCTGACGTGCTCCAGTGGAAAAGGAAACTTCCCTAACCAATCCAGATGCTGCTCTCTTGCTGCATGAGAGCAGCGCCTGGACCGGGTGCAGCGGTCTGGCAAGACGCTCCTTTAAGCCCTGTAGGCCCGTGCTTGGTCTCCACCCAGCTGTATAGGACAGCTGGGTGGAGACCTGCATGTCAGTTCGGCCTGCTCAAGACAGCCGACCAAACTGACTTGCGCACTTTTGCAGTGTCTGGCCAGCCACATCACCAGTCCTCCGTACAGCAGAGGACACGCCACCGCCCCTCCTTTAGCCCACCTCCTAGGCAGACTGGCGGCTGCGGCGCGCTTTTTGAATAATAAAATGGCAATTAAATCATTCCCTTGCCATTTTATTGTTCACATTGCTTTAGCACATTTCGCAGCGGGCGGGGGCACGACGCACCCCCGCCCTCACAAAGAAACCGCTGCTGACTGTATGCCAGATAGTATCCTTGTTTAACCATTGTTGTTGTTAGGCCAGACAGTGTGACTTCAAGATGGAGACTGACTTTACTTCAAGAAGGTTAAAGATGGACCCCCAATGCCCCGTCAGTGATACGCAACAGGCAAAGCGCGGACCGTGTTTAGGAGTTTTAGTGACACCAGGATGGCCGGTTGATGGCAGATCATGGCACTCAGTGATAAAAGCTGTTGTAAGCTTTGAGTTGTCCATAGCTCTTTCTTAAGGAAGCATAACCTTTGTTTCTATCATAAAAAGTTCTTCATAAATGTCAGTTGCCGTTTAGACGTTTCTGACTCCTTCACCTTCTTCAAGGATCAGTAACTACCAACATCAATATTCATGGTCAATTTCAGTTTTTCCATTACCCAACACACATGGTAATGCCTTTGTGCTCGATGCAATGGTGAAACAGAAATGTGATACATATGTCATGGCAGTGAAAGCAAAAGTAGTCTGATAATCCATGCTATTTATAAGACTAATAAATGGATATTCACAAAGTTATTACCACAGAGCAAAGAAAGATCAAATTTAGCATCACCTTACAGTCAAATGAACATGAGGAAATGACCATTTACTTTCTCAGAGATTGCGTGCAACAGTGACTTTGCACAGGGAAACAATAGCGAATACTCACAAGGCCTCTTCAATGCGATTTTATCTCATTGCACAAATTTAACCCTATGCATTCTGGTTTTGGCCAAATACAGTTTTTACAAACAAATACTTTACGGAAAACACACCGCGTATACCATGTATGCAGATGTGCGGATTGTATTATGCTATTTATTACCATTGTTGAGGGAGGGGCATCAAGAACCAGTTTTGGGGGTTTCCTCTTGAGAGTTGTGGCCCCTGCCCACACTCAACAATGGACAGAAATTCCATATGAACTATGCACATCTGCATATATCCTATATATAGAGAGGATACATAATGGGTCACCGGGAAATGCAATGCTCTCCTGCCATTGAGGGCTTCTGGTAACATCATACACCAGAAGGCTGTTGGTTGAGAGGTTTGTAAATGTCAGCAAAACGGGAAGACGGCAAAATAGGATCATGCAACTCACAATGGACAGTGACTGGAATTTAAATGTTTATGATTTTTTACCTTTCCGAAATAGATTGTTGATTAAACTCCCCGTGCTGCAGAGCCATTGCCTTTTCTGTTTTTCAGAAACTGGCCCATGCTTTAGGAGGTTGTTTCTGCAATAGAGAAGAAGCTGACCGAGTCACCATGACATGGCGGGCCCTCCGGGAGCGGCGTAGCGTGGGGCAACATTTAAAAAAAAAGCATTGTGCCCCCAACCCGCGAACTGTTAGCTCAGAAAGTGCTACCTGTCCTTGGGTTAGGGGGTGCAATACTTTCTTTTAAAAGTTTGCGCCCCTAAGAATTTTGCGCCAGGGGCAACCGCCCCTGTGAACTCCCCCACGCTACGCCACTGCCCTTCAGCATTGCATTTTTACCAACGGTTCTTTCCTTTTGTCAACGTAAGCACTATTGACAAAGGTCCCTGCTCTAAATTGGGCACGCCACCTGCCACAAAGTTTAGTGAAGGAAAGGCTTCCGTTGTCACACTGAAGTGGTTGCTGCCTGCTAAGGGTTAAATAATGCCTATACAGCTTAACCCCCTAAAGAAAGGTCTCAGTGCACGGATGTAATAAATAAGGCACATAGCAACCCCTCAGATGCCCATCATATCATAATCTGGGTTGCGAAGCACTTTAGGCTGGTCAAGCAATGGAAAATGGATCCCTCTTCCAATCAAAAGAAAAACAATCAGAAAAGTCCTTGGCACTACAAACCTACATACACAAACCGCCATAAAGATCAATCTCTTTTTACTTTCAAACTAAGGGGCCCATTAGGATGGCGGGCAGACTATCCTCGCGGTGCTGGGACCGCTCGCCAGACGTGCAGCGGTCCCCCACCGCTAATTAGGATGCGACCGCCACCCCGGCGGTCGCATTCCGCATATTTGATATTGCGGCGGGTGCAGCACCAGCCGCAATGCCAAATAAACATGTTGTGCATTCCCATGCACAATGTGGCAGACACCACACGGTGCCTGCCACCTTGTGCATGTGAATGGAGTACCCCCCAAGTGCACCCCCAGTACCCTAGGGGCCCGCAACGGGCCCCAAAAGCACATCCCCACCAGCTGTCACCATGGAAAGGCCTTTGAGAACATGCATCGTAATATGGATGACGGTGCCTTCTAGGCAAAACCGAAGGAAATGATGGATGGAGTGTTGAACATTGCAAGCACTCACCCCCAGTCAACTGATCTGGGTTTAATCAATCACCGTTCTTTAGCCCACTCTGCCACCCCAGTTCAGACATGGCCATATGCAAATCAGTCTGACCCTGTGCCTCATGGGAACAGTCCAGCCCGAACTGCCAAGCCATGCCTTCCCTGGACCGGAAACAAGCTTCCTAGGACCGGTTTCTGGCATTTCAGCCGTCTTCAGCCAGGCTTGCTTGAATCCAGTGGCAAAGTGTTTCCGGTCCAGGGAAGACATGGCTTGGCAGTTCGGGCTGGACTGTTCCCATGAGGCACAGGGTCAAAATGATTTGCATATGGCCATGTCTGAACTGGGGTGGCAGAGTGGGCTAAAGAACGGTGATGGATTAAACCCAGATCAGTTGACTGGGGGTGAGTGCTTGCAATGTTCAACACTCCGTCCATCATTTCCTTTGGTTTTGCTTTGTTCGCCATAAGTTGGCAGGGTATGCTCAGACGTGAGTCCCTTGCTCACTTTGTCACTGGATTCAAGCAAGCCTGGCAGAAGACGGCTGAAATGCCAGAAACCGGTCCTAGGAAGCTTGTTTCCGGTCCAGGGAAGACATGGCTTGGCAGTTCGGGCTGGACTGTTCCCATGAGGCACAGGGTCAAACTGATTTGCATATGGCCATGTCTGAACTGGGGTGGCAGAGTGGGCTAAAGAACGGTGATGGATTAAACCCAGATCAGTTGACTGGGGGTGAGTGCTTGCAATGTTCAACACTCCGTCCATCATTTCCTTTGGTTTTGCGGTGCCTTCTAGGCACCGCCACCATATTGTGCCCCAGCTCCACCCGGCCAGCAATCGGAACAATTGCCGACTGGCAGAAAAGCAGTGGACGCACTTTGCGTCCGCCGCGATACCCTCGCCATAATAATATGCAGGGGGGAAATCAGGTTGAGATGGCGGGCGGATCGCCACCTGCGGCACGGCGGTGGCGATCTGCCCGCCATCATAATCACCCCCTAAGTCTGTGAAATCATTCGAAACATAACCAGAACCGACTCTCTACTAACTACAAACCAAACACCAACAAAGCAACAGAAACTTTCAATCGATAGTTCCTCCAGTTTCACTGACAGTCTATAACAGAGGTTCTTAAACTGTGGTCCGTGGACCCGTGGCAGTCCTCGGTTGTCCTCGACTGTTTAGGAAATTAATGGTAAAACCAGATTATAAAAGTAGATACACATATAAAAATTCAAAATGTACAATTAAAACTACCCTGTATATGTGAAGAAAGTTAAAAGTGGATGCAAAAGTTAGTTTCCTTAGCTTGATTTGTGGGATCAGTATGGATAATTGGTGGTCTCACAGAACCGTTAGTATGCGCTGACAAAAAGAAAGGATGCATTAGGACCAAAAAAGACAAAATGACATGCTAAAGTTTGTCTTTTAGAAATAAAACCACATTTTTAAGAGCTCCAACTTTCCCATTACAAATTAAAATGGTATCTTTTGCATAGTTTCTTTTTTCTACATAAAATAAAAAAATTAATAAATTGTGAATGTGTTTGATGCATCCTTGTTTCTGTAGGTGTGTGTATTTTTATGAAGTTCAAATCATAGAAATTGCTTGGCGGTGGTCCTCGACTTTCAAGATGATTCCACGGGGGTCCACAGAAGTCAAAAGGTTAGGAACTACTGGTCTATGCAAGTGTGAGAGAATTTAAGATATTACTTTTTATGTGCATTGAAAGCGAGCACCCTAGGTGAGTATGTAGAATATTTGACTGCCATAGACCAGAATATTTGAAAATGGAGCAATTCTTATTAAAGTCAGGGTTGAGATATGACTGTGACTTTTTAGTGAGGCCACTTTTAATTGTCTCTCCTAGTATGCCCACACCCCACACGTATTTTTATGAGACTAGTGTAAAGATTCTGAATATTTGATTTCTGTGATTTCACAGAATACAGTTGAGTAAATTAAAATTTTTCATCAGTTAAGGCCGCCATGGTTGTCTGAACCTCATTGCTCCTGTTTTTGGATTATGGGGCTATTACTCCAACAACCTGGGAGCGCGGTTTGTTGGGAAGGATAGGGGAGTCCATTTCCCATGCTCTTCTCACAAAAAATCCTATTCTAAACAGAATTACTTGGTCGTTTTGTATCTCTTTAATTGGAGACGTCCCCAGTGGGTGTTAACCAAGTCTTTAATTCCCACCGACAGTTTAATTAAGACTCTTCCGCTCCACCGCCCTCCTGATCAGACATCCTCCTGCAGGGCCTGACAGCTCCTCCTGGCCTATCGAAGGCAGCTCTTAGACAGGCGACAAATCATTAAGCTAGATAATGACAATTTTAGCGCTAACGCACAGTCACATTCCCTCCCAACATCAGGGGTTGTACCATAAACACGTGCGCAGGCGCAGAATGGAGCCTTGCGCCCTTTTTGAAGAAATTGTGATGTCCTGTACAGTCCTTTTTCCAAGTGGTGCAAAAAATGAAAAACTGGCTATAAACAGTTTTTGTACATGAAGGTCTGTTTCTTTTATTAGATTCACCATCTACATGTGCTGGTTACATTTAATCATGTATGCGGCAAGAGGGAGTGACCCCACTAAGCAAGAGACAGGGTACAACAGGTACACGGTAAGGAGGAACTCTCTTGGAACAAATGTAACTCTCAAATATCATACACTTCCACTCAAATCTTCAAAACATCCACTTACTTAAGGATCTCACATTCCCCCAAGTATGGGCCCAAAGAACAATTATAAACACATTGGTAAAAGACTATAACAAATATAAAAAAGATTTTATGAAAAAAGATTTTTTCTTAAAAAATATGATGGAATAAAAACAACAATATTGTGATAAGTCACAAATAGAAATGTACAATACACAGGAGACAGTACACATGTGAAACATTCAGATCATCATAATACGGTTATTTCAAGGGAATCAATCAATTTAAAAACGATCCATCAATGAGTTACAAGATTGGATGTAGAAAGTTCCTTGAATATAACCTAAAAACAGCAAGAGGGCGTCGACGCGTTTCGGTGGCAATAAATTATTCAGAGCCCACCTTCATCAGGACTAGAGTAACAACTGTCTCTCCTAGTGATACAATTGCTGGTGCAAATTCCTGTCACCTGCTCAGTAAGTGTGAAATGGACTGGTGATCTCCAGTCATGATATGGAGAAGCGATGATAATAAAAGGGATATTAAAAATTCTTAGGCCCTTAGAAGTCCACTTCTGGTGCCTTTTAATAAGGAGACTGAGCTAGTCCGGTCACAGAGGGGAACGGCACAGAGGAGGACGTGTTGCCTGAAATACTCGTTTGAGATTGTTAACAGAACAGACGGAAGCCACTACATTTTACACAAGACATATCGTCCTCCGACACACCAGGACTAATACGGAATATATTTAAACGAGAACCGTGTAGATTAAAGGATCCCACTGACATCACAGGGGATCAAATTTTACCTGGACTTGAGGTGGACCACATATTGAACGTTATTTAAGATTTGAAGAAAGCTCAGTCTTCCTATTAAAAGGCACCAGAAGTGGACTTCTAAGGGGTTAATAATTTTTAATATCCCTTTTATTATCATCGCTTCTCCATATCATGACTGGAGATCCCCAGTCTATTTTACACTTACCGAGCAGGTGACATAAATTTGCACCAGCAATTGTATCATTAGGAGAGACAGCTGTTACTCTAGTCCTGATGAAGGTGGTCTTTGAATAATTTATTGCCACTGAAACGCGTCGACACCCTCTTGCTGTTTTTAGGTTATATTCAAGGAACTTTCTATATCCAATCTTGTAACTCATTGATGGATCTTTTTGAAATTGATTGATTCACTTGAAATAACCGTATTATGATGATCTGAATGTTTCACATGTGTACTGTCTCCTGTGTATTGTACTTTTCTATTTGTGACTTATTATCACATTATTGTTGTTTTTATTCCATCATATTTTTTAAGAAAAAATCTTTTTAATAAAATTGTTTTTGTATTCGTTATAGTCTTTTACCAATGTGTTTATAATTGTTCTTTGGGCCCATACTTGGGGGAATGTGAGATCCTTGAGTAAGTGGATGTTTTTAGGATTCGAGTGGAAGTGTATGATATTTGGGAATTACATTAGTTCCACGAGAGTTCCTCTTTACCGTGTACATTTAATCATGGCCACAAGAATTATGAGGCAGGGGAGGGCCAAGTTATGAAGCAGGTTGAGAAAATTATGTGGCAAGAAAAGGCAAGTTATGCGAAGTAATACGGCACATTTTTTGATAGTATTGCTTCATTACTTTGTACTTTTTAGGTCGAGCATTCAAGACCTCTTGTATATACTTTAGTATATACTTATTTGTGTATGTACTTTGTAGGCTCTGGAGATCAGCCCTAGGACTTGTCTCCTTCCTACTTTTTTTCTGTTCAACTGCTTCTATTTAACTGTCTTGATAGAAAAAGGCGAGTAGAGGTCAGTAAAATACCAGAATTGGTTTCTGCTTGTTCAACTGCACTTATTTAACTGTCTTGATAGAAAACGACCAGTAGAGGTCAGTAAAATACCAGAATTGCTTTCTGATGAGGGAATTTCTTTTTTTAATTTTTGTGGCAACTGCCTCTATTTAACTTTCTTGATAGAAAACGACCAGCAGAGGTCTGTGAAATACCAGAATCACTTTAGCATTCTCTAGATTCCAGTCCATAGAAATTGTCTTCCACGAGCACCCGCAGACAATAATATGTTTTTTCAGATCTTGTATTTTCAGTGATATGTCCACCGAAGGCTCTGATTTTATATTAAAAACAGAGTTTTGGACTATACCATTTCCCCCTGAAAGGAAATATTTCTCTCCATGTGTTCCCATACCTGGCGTGTCACGCAGTTTGGTGCTTACTTTCCCTCCATGTTAAAGAACAGTAGATGTTTCAGCACCCAGGCTAAAGTGCTGCATAGCTAAATACATATAAAGTTCTAAAGGCGAGACCGATTGCATTGCAAATGCTTGTTACACTTGTTAACACTGTCTGGGCATTGGGTGCACCTCATTAGTACCAGTTTAACTCCAAAATTATAGCAATAAGCAACAGAAAGGTGACCAGTCAACCTTTGCAAAAGACCTTCCAATGTGCTGCAACACGTGTCGCTGCGTTTTTATTAACTTTTGACCTGTTTGAGCCAAAAACCTATTATTTTTGGTAAAATCTGTAAATTATGCAGCAGATGATGGATTATGTGACACGTGGCACATCAATAATTATGCGAAAAACGCCATGGCAGCACAATCGCATATAGTTCTCCACTTAAGGCAGCTAGGCAGCCTTAACTCCCAAACCTGCCATGACCTCGCAAGACATCACATATGACAACATTGATGACATACCTGGTGACCTCACAAAGGGTTTCATGCTCTTTACAATGCTGTTTTCGCCATGGTTCTTTACATAAAAAACACTACACTTCATTAACCTTGAAAGCACGAAAAGCTGAGTTGACCACTCTAGAGTCTGGTTATGTGCCTACAGCTCATGCACTGACATAATCAGTTAATGGGCCATTTAGGGATAGGCCTTAATGGGACGCACACTGGAAATCAGTTGATACCCCTTTGTGCACCTCCCTCCATTCATCTCCCTCATTATGTGGATTGTTTTTCCATTACATGATAAACTTGTCTTCGACTTCTGCCTTTTTGTCAGGGTTTTAAGACTTTTTTATACTGTAGTTTTTGTACTGAAATCTGTATTGATTGTTCTGATTTTTTGTTCTATTTACTTTTTTATTTTTTTGAAATGCCATCTTTTCCATGTTCTCTCCCTGGTGAAGTGAAAGCGCTCTGTGAGGAATCCTAAGATCTGGTGGCTTGAAGAACAAATAAAAGGCAGGTAAGCGTGTTTCATTTCAAGGACTTTATAAAGGGAAAAGTGAACCAGGACACCAGACTCCCCCTTAACCACGGTGATGGGAGCACAAACCATTGTAATTCCTGAATGGGTCAAAACATGATTGGTGAAATCCTTCAAATCACAACCATTTATGATAAATCAGGACAGGGTAACTAAGACCAGGATAAAAAATGATAAACATAAGTTAATTCTCTGCAATATATGTGTTCTTGAAGCTGGAAGGCCACAATTCTGGATCTCTCAATGCACCCATCTCTTGTACCATGATCCTTCTATTTTGGTCTTAGGTGGAGATTTGAATTTCGCTCTAATCCTTCGTCTAGACCCTCCCCTAGAAAGACATCTTAAAATCAACCTTCGCTCATGTGAAGGGGCTGCCCTGTAAATCTACGGCCCTGGGCTGAGGTCTGTTGTGGACACGGTCAAGACCAAAGTATTAAAGTCGAAAAATTGAAATAAGATCTTGGCAATACTGGAAGAAATGAATCAATAACGCCAAGTGTGTCAAAGAGTTTGCGTGGCACTGTGACCATCAACGTGATCTTGAATTTTTAACATTAACACTTGTGGAGTTGTCAAGGAGGTGACTTGAGAGTTGTGCAAGTTTCAGGTTGCATTGCATAGATCCCCCTCTGGTTCACTGGTGACAGGCATGGAAAGAAGCCCTGAAGTGGTACACATTCTTTAAGGAAGGCTATATGGCTCTATCAGATGCCCCTATAGATACATACCAATGAGAGATTATTGGCACAATGTGTATCAACGCTATGCTTCTCACATGCTAACTAACTGCGTCTAGAGAAGCTGCTAAAGGCAAAAAACACAAAAAACATCACCTCCTGAAAAAATAAATAAACTGTTGGGGCTTAAGAGACAAATGTCATAATTTACAGGCTAACTTAAAATGTCTAGCTTCTCTGTTCCAGCAAGAAGCAAAGTGTGTTTGGATCAATGATAGGATAATTCAAAGCTGAAATTATATGGATTAGGTGGATCGGGCAAATTAACATTCAATGTCACTAATTAACGAGGAGTTTTATGCAAAAACACCAGCAGAACCATATACTATCAAGATACAGCCTCTACAACACCAACGTCAAACATGTTCCTTTTATGGCTGTCATTAGATGTTGGGATCCTCTATGGGTAATGCTCCTTTGACCCGGATAGGTTTTTTGCTATGGTGTTATGGAAGTTCCAGATGGGGAAGCAGTTTGGTACCAAAATATAATTGTCAGAATATTGCCTGACTTAAATATCATGACCTAAATATCACCTCTAAAATATTGCTCAATTCCATTCTATTCTAATGAATTTATAAAGCACTTGACTACTTGAATCGGGCCTCCCAGTGCTGGAAAAGTTCAGGTGCAGAACCCAGCCAAGTTCTACAAAAAAGCAGGTCTGAAGATGGTCCCTGAAACCGAGCCCATCTTCAGCCATTTGTAAGCCTTATGGGCAAGGAGTTCCATAAACTGGAGGCCAAATAAGAAATTGCTAATAGGAAATCTTTTATAAATGGGAAGATATTTTTGCAAACAATATTTAGGACACAATATTTCTGTCAGGCAATATTTCTGCACATGATATTCTCTTATATAACACAGTGGACCAGTTTGAGGTTAGGCTTGCTTTCATCTGTAGGGTATTTGTGCTTTACTTTGAACCGAGAGGGTCTGCCTTTGTCCATAGTCCTAAACTTTGAGTTGCACCAGTTCTTTCCACTGTTTTTCATTGTTTTCCTCCCTGGTTCCAAATTTCAACCTACCCACTAGGCACTGATTCATGAAGCAGATGAGGGTGCTAGCTGAGGGTGCCAGCTCTTAAAAAACATGCACCAGCAGAGCCTCAGCTGCCGCTGACTAGGGATTACCCCATGGACCTCTTGTTTCCCCGAAAGAGTAATCCCACTCATTCTGGAGAGGGTGCTTGGTTGGAGGAAGTTCCGGTTTGTTTTTTGAGGTGGGGGGGGGGGGGGTACAAAAACTGCATGTGCTTATGTGCTTGGAAAGTTGTGTCCACTACCCCTTAAGAAAATCCATGGATTACAATGTGATTTAAAAGGAATCTAAGGGTGTATTTAGGAAGCCCGCCTCTGGATGAGATATATCCTACATAATCACTTTGCAAGTGAAGTTGATGCTACTCTGGACCACTGGAATGATGCAGATCTGCAGCTGTGGCATTTTTGACTTAATTATGGATTTATGGCAATTGACAAATAATCAACCATCTTTAGCAGTACTTGAACATTTAAAAAAGTGTTTCTAGCTCAAATGGATAAAACGTTAAAAAAATGTGTCACAAATGAAGCCTTTTTTACTGCATAATTTAATTAATTTTACTGCATAATTAGTACCTCCCTTGCTGCATAATTCTAGTTGGCCTGATGAGACTGACATTAGGATTTAGTCTGTTTTATATGTATTTGTTGAATAGTCCTTCTAATCTGAGTGCTGTACATCCTTTTAATGATGTACAGAAGGGCAGTTTCAAATGGGTAGTCCATCTCAGGGGCGACTTGTGTTCATGGGTAAAAGGGGCGTTGCCCTTCCATCTGCCTGGGAGAGGCAAGAAAAGGGAAATAAACACAGAGTAGCTGCAAATAAATCACTGCTCTGAGACAGTGTACTGAAACACTTTGGTGAATTCTAGTGAACTTTGCAGATGTCCTACTGCGCAAGTGCCAGCCGGACGACGCACGAGCTACAGCCGTGACATCACAGGAGAGGGAGTGCTGAATTAGAAAGTGATCCGGTTGCTTCTGGGGTGCATAAACAGTGGCCCTGGGAGGAGTTACAAAATTCCATCCACTTCAATGGCTGGGGTGGTCCAGGCTGATAGGACAAGTAGGGAGTAGGTGGCAACAATTTACTGGTCATCACAGAGGGACAGGCTATAGGAGGGGTGCAGGAGGCTGCTCTCCTGGCAGTAACACATGTTTAGTACTGCATTTAGTTTCACTTTGAAAAACAACTTTTATGGAGCTGAGCACAACAGAATGCTCCCTATCTCAACCATAGAGGCCAAAGAGAGTGAAGTAACCAGCTGCAGACAACAATTGTGGCATAAGAGGTAAGTGTGCAGTTAAGCTTCTGCCTGGATCAGGAGCACCGTCACCCCCCTCCCTCGATGCATCAGCTACAATGGGTTGGGTTTCTTGATGGGCCTCTTCTCTCTGAAGATCTGCAGACAAAGGCCCATAATTAACTTGGAAGGGTGAGTGAGTGAAAGGAAGGATGGATGAGTGGATGGATGGTCCAGGCTGCATGGATGAATGAGTGAAAGGATGGACGTAAGAATGGAAGAGTGAAAGGTAGGGAGAGTTTATGAGTAAAAGGGAGGGTGGATGGATGGAGTGGAAGGATGGGCTTGATGGAATGGGAGAAAATAAGGGCTGGATGGTAGAATGAGTGAAAGGATGGATGGATGAGTGTTAAGGTAAATGGATGGATGAGTGGATGGATGTAGGGAGGGATGGATGGATGGATGCTTTGATGGATGGAGTGTAAGTATGGATGGATGAGAACAAGGATGGATGAGTGAAAGGATGCATGTTAAGATGGACAAGTAAAACAATGGATGGTTGAGTGAAAGGCAGGATAGATGGATGTCTGGATGAGAGGATGGATGGAAGGTTGAGGGAAAGGGTGAATTGATGGATGGATGAATGAATGGATGAGTAAGTGAGTGAAAGGATGGGTGGCTGCGTGAAAGAGTAAATGGAGGGATGGGACAAAAGGTGGATGGATGGGTGTAAGGATGGATGGCTGAGTGAAAGGGTGGATGGATAGATGAGGCAAAGGCAATATGATGGATGGATGATGTGAAAGGATGGATAGAGGGAGCGAAAAAGAGAATGGATGAACAAAAGGATGGATGGATGATTGAATGGATGTATGAAAGAGAGGATGGTTAAGAGAAAGGATGGATGATTGAGGGGATGGATTGGTTCGATGGATAGGTGGCCCTGGACCAGTTGTGGGTATCCTTTATGTGCTCCCCAGCTACACTACACCCTTCTTGTTTTGTGGTCCATTTTTATTGTATCAATAGTGAATAATTATTGATTCTTGACATAAAAATAAAATGCAGACCCATTTCGGGTCCAGCAACATACTGAGGCAGCTAGTGACACTGTTTGATTGCTGATACAGGTGCATGTAGGTGCCTGCGCCATTCCAGCACTCTGAGCATGTCTGTATGACTATGTGTGTGACTTAAAGTGAGAGAGAGTCAGTGAAGGAATGAGTCAGAGTGAGTGAGAATGAGGGACAGTAAAGGCCAGTATGTGTGAGAATGAATGTGAGCGAGTGAGGGAGAATGACAGTGAGTGTAACTGAGAGTTACTGTGTGTGAGACTAACTCACAGTAAGACAGTAACTCAGAATGAGTGAGAATTAGTGGGGCTGAGTGAGACAGAGTGGGTCAGAGTAGAATGAGTGAGACTGTATGAATTAGTGAGAACAAGTGAGACTGAGTGAGTCAGGGTGAGACAGTAAACTTAGTGCAAGAAAGTCTGAGAGAACTCTTCAAGAAAAAGCTCTTTCGAATTCAAGCCGAGGACTACGCCCCACAACTTTTAAAGGTCACCAGCCGCCACTGGTACATCCATAGGTGCACTGGTGACAGAACAGGAATGGGAAGTGAAAAATGTATAGGAACTGTTCAGTTCAAATTTAGCAAATAATATAAGCTAGCAATGTTTTTTTCTTTTTAGTTAAACTAAGAAATTTGCAAACATCACAGTCTGGGTTTGTGGAATGGAGCGTTTCAGCTGTATGTTTTTTCATGTGTGAAGTTAGTGACACTGAAGTTAGCACCTTACTCATGACCCTGGGCCAAGATCATATTGCCTATACAGTGACTTGTCTAATTCTGTGTGGCGTTTCATGGGCTGGCTCGCCGAATGTACAAGATTTCTCACACAAGAGTCCTATGCTAGCCTGTAGAATACCTGTTAAACTGCACTTGTTCCTCAGTAGTGAGGCACTTGCGAACTTAAATAATAATGTAATCACCTTGAAGACCTAAGAAGACATGACAAGACTTCCAGAATGTGGAACAGTTGATGTCTTCCCTCTTCCTGGGAGGACCAGCCAGGCAGGGCCGTCTGCTGGGATTACTAGATGCACCTGCCTGTTCACCAACATGTTGATAGCTCTTAACTACAAAATAACGAGGAGCAGCCACGCCCTGCCTAGTCAGCACCCCTGGGGTCAGGTGAGCCGTCCCGGTGACAGGACAGCCAAGCCTTTGAAGAGCCCGACAAGCTGAGGAATAGCAACCATAGGATTAACATTATGTGGTTGGCTATTACTGGCCAATTCACAGTAGCCCTGCTTTTGTGTCCAGGATGTTTTGTCATGTTTCTCCTGCATGGCTCATTGTAGTTTTCCCTATGTTAGCCTGAATTGTGCATATTGTAGGCCACATTTTTATTTGCACACGTTACTATATAAACATACTTGCTTTGTGCCACACTATACTTTCACACAGAACCTGCATATGTTTTCGCATTCTGTTCTTATCCTGGAATTTAGTCTGAACACCCTAGACAAGGTCAAACAACAATGCTTCTTTTTATTCTCTCTAGTCAGACACTAGCACCTAGATATAACACAAGAATGCAGCTGCTGTTTATGAGCACACATCTCTTGTTATATAACTGAGTACAAGAGAGTAAGAAAACACATGGAGCGAGAGTTGTGAGACAAAATCACTGAAAAAGTACTGCAGAACGTCTGCAGTAATACTGCCTTACAGAAAGAACAGTTCTGATCAAAACATTTTTTGGGCTTTGACGAGAACAACAAAAAACACTTAAGGAAGGAAAGAGAAAATGAACAATGAGTGGAAAAAGAAACAAACACAATTAAATAGAATTCCTTGAAAATCACTGCAGCAGTTGAGATTCAGAGCTACAATCTGTGGGTGTTAAGGTACGGGGTCCGCTAATGATCCCAGAGATCTTTGATATATACTCATTTAGCTTCAGTCGAAAATGAAGGGGGGGTGTTTAGGATAATGTGCCTTATACCATGACAAGGCTTTTTATAGGTTATGGTTCATTAGCCATTCTAACAGTATTTGTGATATGCATTTGTTTTCTAATTGTGGCATGAATGCTGCATTTTAGGACATGATAGTTTAAATAAATATTCTACACTTCCTTTGTGTCTTTTGTTTATTTTATTGTGGATGAGTGAGAGAGTAAAAGGGTGTGTCCTGTTACCGCGATCCCTGAGAGGGTCGAGTGTGTTGTGTTCAGGGGTGCCAATTCACTTCTTTTTCTGGTAAGGTGATGAGGGTAAGTGAAGTACTATAGCTAGTCTGACATAGGTACTGAGGTGGTATAGTGAATCAGTCCCTACATGCCGATGTTCTATGGTCCCAAGTATAGTTCTGTTCCTGAGCAGACTCTCTGCAACATAATGCCACCAATGTTTTGGTCAGATACTTACTTGCGGCAACCCTGAGTAGTAGTGCTTGTCCACAATACACTTGCACCGTTTATCGGAGACGTCCGTGGTTTAGAGATTTGTTTTTAGAGATCACCTATTTCTGTTAGTTTTTCAAGCCTGAATATTAAAGGTTTACACCCTGCTTGTACTATGTTTGAATCCATTATTAGTTAGTTATGGTACAGCCCACTGGTATTGCTGTTGACTGCCGCTGTTAACTGCCGCCCAGCAGTAACTCAGCATTTGATACAGCATGGAGTCCCTAATGCGGGAGCTCCTGTGATTTTAGTTGTAGATGCAGACGCAGCGTTCCACTTTGAAGTTTTTTTATTCCTGGGTCTTATTTCTGTCTGTGGACGCTAATGATAATACTTTTCATGGATATACAACGCCCCAGGCACCTGCTGCATATCACCCACATGCACTTGTTAAAATTCCTCTTACCATTTGGGAACACCAGACTTAGCTTAAAGGCACCCTCCCCCACGTGCTTAGGACTGTTTAAGCATTGAAGGGGTCACATGGCCGACACTAGCTAGCTATACCCCGTATCCAGATTTGGGAAACATAATCTAGTGCAGACATGCTCTTTATACAATATTCTTGTAGACTTATATAGACATCTTACGCAATATATTTCATGTGCGTTACTAGCTGGTCCAGTTAGAATTAGCCTGCAAGGACAGGCCCAACAGCCTGTAGGGCCTGTCATTAGTCCTGTAATTGTTCATTCAGTTATGGGCAAACGACCCATGAACCGTGAAGAAATCCCATTTTGGATTGCCCCAAAAAATCGATCAACTTGAAGTTGTGTTTCCCATTATGGGACCACAAGACAAACACAGATTGCTCACCATGTGCCTACCCACTGGACTGGATCCCACTCTAGCTCACTGCAGCACCTAGGGGACTATTTTTTGCCGCGGTCTACACTCGTTGTCATGGTACTCCCCTCAAACAAATTCAGAATGAACATGGGGGCAGGTCCTGTCCTTGATTTGGGGATGAAACTTGTAGGTAATTTTTCCGCTGTCTCTGAAATGATTCTTTCTAATGTTAAGGGTGAAGCACCGTCTTTGGCTATATACCAGCGAATTGCAGTGGTAGCAGTAGCCGACCGAGAACGAGAGTTGCCTGTTATAATTGCTAATGTATATACGTCTTTAGGACGTAATAGTTTGAGAACCAGGCCTTTGGTACCACCACTTAGGAAGCCTAGCTTTGACAAGGATACCAGACCAGCCCATGAGTTTCCTATAAAACCTATGGGATAAATCTAAACCACAACAGAAAGGTAGACAACATGGTGGTTCTCCACCCCCGCAGTGCTCTGAAAGACTATACAATTTTCATAATTGCACTAAAATAGAGAGTCCAGACAGGTATCAGTCATCTGATACACGTTCTCCTTGTTCCTTTCAGGAATCACCTGACCAACAGTACGACAGGGGAGGACGATCTGACCACAGACAAGAGGAGTACGTGAAACCAAAACAGGAGACACAATGCTCGTCTGACGTGAAGATAAAGAAGGAGGATGGATCTCCTTCATATAAACTCCCTCTTCAGAAAAACAAAATTGCAGCCTTAACTGCACAATATGCCACAGACGGTGAGAACCCTTCTCCTGAACAGGAGCTTGGTGGTGACTCTCTTCGACAGTGTGGCAGAAGTCATCATAGTACGCCGGATTCGCCATCAATTTCTGGTTACAAAAGCAACTGAAACGTTTATTAAAGTTGAAACCACAGATACCCCCGTAGCACCACCAGACAGGCTATATCACTTAGATATTCAAATTGAAAGTTATGTTAAACGGACCATTAAAGCGATATTCTGGGACAACTAAACTTCTTATGACATTTTCTTGGCGAGGGTCAATTGTCCCTCACCTTTTGTTCTTGCATGCACCCAGGGAGAGGAAGTAATTCCGCTTTCTTTCTCGCACCTCATCCCTGACGAGGTCAAGCATGCTTATGCATCTGAATGGGCCCTTGCTTTGTCCCCTGCTCTTTATCGTATTCATACTGGTTGGGATAAGGATTCGCCGTACCATGTTATTCCTATACAGTCCACATTTCAGGTTCAACCACAGTATCCTATTAAACGGGATGCAAAGGCACCTGTTAAAGAAATTATTTTCCAGCTGGAGTATCAGGGAGTAACTGAACCCTGTGTATCTCAAATGAATAATCCTCTTTTTCCTGTTCTGAAACCAGATCATTTATATTGCGTTATCTTAAACTATAGACATTTAAATAGTCATACACGCACATTTGCGGTACAAAATACCCATAGTAAGATGCTCAATAATAATGTAGTCCTTAAAAAATACAAAATCACTTTGGACATTTCCAATGGGTTTTTTCAGTCCCAATTTGGCTCCTGAGAGGCATGACTGGTCTGCCTTAGTGCCTTGGGCTTTCTAATGGGCTACGCCCGGACTTCCTATGGGCTATAAGAACAGCCCAGGAGTTTTTGTGGCAGAATTATGTTGATTCTTCATGAAATCGACCCTGATGCTCTGTTCTATGTAGATGAATTCTACCTGATGGACGATGAATTAAAACCCCATCTAGCAAGAGTTGTTTTCAATATACTGCGCCTTGCAGAACTTGGCTACCAGTTTAACTTAACAAATATGAATATAGCTTTTCTAAGTGTCCTTTTCTTAGGATATTAACTTACAGATGAGAGAAAGTCTTACCCCTCACTTCCTTGAAAAATGTGTGCAGTTGCATCCTCCAAGCACACATGTCACTGAGTACAAAAGAGTAAGTAAAACACATGGAGCAAGAGTTCTGAGACAAGATCACTGCGGCAGTTGAGATCCAGAGCGTCAATCTGTGGGTGTTAAGATATGGGGTCCGCTAATAATCCCAGAGATCTTTGATATACAATTATTTAGCTTTCAGTAGAAAAGAGAGGGGTTTTAGGCTAATCTATTTTATACCATGACGGGGCTTTTTATAGTATATGGTTAATAAGCCATTGTAACAGTATTAGTGATATACATTAGTTTTCTAATTGTGGCATAAATACTGCCTTTTAGAACACGATTGATTGAATAAACATTCTAAACTTCCTTCATGTCTTTTGTTTATTTTATTGTGGATGAGTGAGAGAGCAAAAGGGAGTGTCATGTCACCTCGATCCTTGAGAGGGCCGAGAGTGTTGTGCTCTGGAGTGCCAATTTTCTTGTTTCTCTGGTAAGGTCAGGAGGGCAAGTGAGGCACTATATATAGCTAGTTGGACTTGGGCTCATAGGAACTAAGGTGTTCTGGTGACTCAGTCCCTACATGCCAATGTTCTATGGTCCCAAGCATAGTGATGTTACTGAGCAGAATCCCTGCAACAATTTGTGGTTTTCATGTTTGAACATTTAGGGCTAGGACCATTCCTTCTTTTAGTTCTTGCCTAAAACAGCACATGCGCTCTCTTTTGCAAGAACTTTAGTTACCTACAGTGGGCTTAGAGGCCACTCATTGCTTACCATTGGTTGTCTTTATTGTCTCTCTAATTTGCATGCTTCTTATTAGTAGCTTAAATAGGCTTTCTCTCTTCTTCTTGGGTTTGTCCCTCCTGTGGATCATGGATGTATTACTGTGCCCTCCCAGTGGTCACTTTTTAAAGTGCTACTTTGTACTTGTTGTTTAAGCAATTCACCATAATGCATGTGTTTTCCAACTGTCTCCTTCGTGTACTTCCTCCTCTGTATTCCTACCTCATTCCCCTTCTGCCCACTCAGCATTGACCATGTGTTTCCCTCAGTCCACCCTCCGTTGTCCAGCGCTGGATGCCCATCTGTTGTCCATGTGCTTGCCCCTCCCTCCGACCCTCCATTGTTCATGTGCTTGCCCCAGCCCTTCCCACCCATCCTCCATTTTCTGTGTCCTCCCTTGTGTCCTCTCCCACCCGCCTTCCCTAACTCCATGTTGCCTCATCCTCCAACCTACTCCCCTGTTTGTTAAAAAAACAAAACAAGAGATGGGTTAGGAGACGAGGCAAAATGGAGGAAGAGGGGGTGAGAGAGAAGGATGTGGGTGGGGGAGAAAACAGGCAACACAGACTAGAGGAGCACATGGCTATAAATATTTTTTTTTTTTAAATGATTTTTTTTTTTTAAAGGAGCGCTATGACGCTGCCAGCACTAATGCGCCTTTTTAAATAAAAAAAACTATATTACCACTGTCTGCATCATAGCCATTTAAAAAAAAACAATTGTCATAGAGCTGTGCAGCACGGCTACTAAAAATTATCAAATCCTATAGCGCTCATAGGCAAGACCTATTGGCTTTGCCAAAACTTGTTATTTTTAGTGCCCATAGGAAGATGTACGATTAGTCTACTCTAATGTACTTTAAAGTGAAATTTGAAAACTAACACCTCTGACTAATTAATCATGTGAGAAGAGGGCGGAGGCAAGGGGGGTCCCTTTGTTTGTGACATCTGGATCTGGGAGATTGTACCATCTGCAACCTGTGTCATCTGGAGACCTGAGGGGTGTTTGGACCATGTTCACAGCAATGTACCATCTGGTGGTCAGGAGCTCTTCCTTGTTTCCTTGATTTTGCCACTTTCTATCACCCCGTGGCATCCTGGAGCAGTACTTGGGTGGGCTAAACCTTTGGCTTCTGGATCGTACATTTCATACACCACGGTTCGTAGTGGTTGTTGGTTAGCTTGGTCTCACCTCTTCACATGGAAGACTCAGAAGTGGGCTTAATATTTTAGAGATATTTTTGTTTCCTATGTGACTGCTCCGTGTTTCTATCACCATGACGTTTCTCTCACATTTTCCTTCTTTCCTTCTTGACTGCTCTCTTGGGGGCATATGTATCAAGCAAATTTTTAGTCGCAAACGCTGCGATTCGCAAAATACAGCGTTTGCGACTAAAAATTCGCAAAACGGGATTTTTTAGACAAATTCCCAACGCAAATTTAAGGAATCGCTAATTTAGCGATTTCTTAAGTTTGCGTAAGCATTTAAGAAATCTCAAATTGCGATTTCTTAAATGAAATGTAACACTCACCAAAGGATTGCGATGAATCCTTAAGAAATCGCAAATTACCACCAACTACTAGTTGGTGTTAATTTGCGATTTCTTTTAAAAATGCACGTTTTGTAATTTTACAAAGTGCCACGTGACGCACATACATGCCCTTAGGGCATGTATGTGCGCCATATGACCACACATGCTAATTTCAGGGGTGTATCAGGTTGTCATCTTGACACCCTTGCACCTTTGAAATTATTCTCAAATTGCGATTAGCAAATTGCGATTCGCAATTTGAGAATTACTTCCCATACATTCCTATGGGTCTCCTGGCCCATAGGAATGAATGGGCAGGTATTCCTTAATTGCGATTTCGCAATTTGCTAATCGCAATTAAGGAATTTTAAGAAATCGCAAAAAGTTTGCAATTTTTTAAATACATCCCGTTTTGCAACTCTCAAATAGCGATTCCTTAAAAATCGCTATTTGAGAATCGCAAATGGTGATGTTGATACATATGCCCCTTGGATCTAGCTCTCTCTTGACTTTCTCTTGGAACGATTTCATAATTTATTCCACCATGACTATAACTTTGTAAAGCGCTTTGATTATAAGTGCAGCAGTAAATCCAAACATAAATAACCATCTGCATGACCTTTGGTTCTTCACATCACCTTTTGTGCGCTCAGCCTTGACTGCTCAAACATAGGAATCACTGAAGAGAAGGTAAAATGAGGTGTTCTATTTAGACATTGCTTGGCATCTAGGCTCCTGGACCAGTAGTGACAACTATCACAAGTGATAGATACTTCCCACAGTCAACAGGACCTGGGTATAGTCCAATGGGCCACTTTCTCCATCTTAATCACATAAAGGGTTTTCCGACAGGCTTATCCGTTAAGACCTCCCTCTTTCTTAGAGCACTGGCAAAGTTAGCAACATCCAAAATGTAATGTTACTAAATTCAGCCTGGAGAGTCAGCGAGGGTAGCCGACCATTCACTCTTTGCAGACATTATTCCAAAGTATGTTATGAGTCCTGCAAAGTCCCTCCCCGCCATAGTGTCAGGAAAAGATTCTCCTTTCCGTTTTATGGTGGACACCTTGTATATCGAAACCAGAATATTGAGAGAAAAATCTCAAAACTGAAATAAGGCAGATGAGTAAATTTTGATTTTCTATACCTAACTCCACATATATGTACCTTGGTCAAATATATATACCGTGGCAATATGTATATCTTCAAGCTATGTAGATATGTAGTTAGGAATAGTAAACCTATATGCACTTACCTTTCAATATATTGTCCTCAATATTCTTGTAGGTCGATATTCTAGGGGTCGATTTTCAGCAGTATTACCTCATTTTACTTTACGCTGGTTTTGGATACAGACTAGGGACTTGTGTGGTGAAAGGCTCATTGAAATATCTTGTTTTTTTGCCATTTGTATTGCTACAACAACGCAGATCGAGTCTGACATGTCTCTGTAGTGTTTAGCACAAAATGTTGCAAGATAGAATCTGCAATGTATTTATTACTACTGAAGGGTACAGTTGGTCCAGCCCAAAATCTTGCGCCATTAAAGTTCTCCCTACTTAAAGGCAATCCTGCTTGTACCAGTAGGAAATTCTATATACAGACTGTAAAGTCCCCCATCGTTTTGATATATACTTGCTTTAGAAATCATGTGCTTCTGTTTAAAAATAACTAGCATGTGCATTCACCCTGGCAACGGGAATGAGACATAACGCAGATTATCCCTGGTGGTGGGTGCACGAGGACGTTGCTTTTATTAGAAGAGCACTTATAAATGCCAACATTTTAGAACAGGAAAGTGGAAGATTTTGGAAAAAGAAATCGGGGGAAGGTGCTATTCCCATCAGGGCTGGCCCTAAATCGGATTGACCGGGACAGAGCCCAGGGCAGAAAGAGCATTTGGTGTTTGTTGTAGGGGCAGGGGTCCTTGTGGTGTGACGGCAGGAGGTGTGAGGAAGTCGGGAGGACAGGGGGTTGATGGGAGTTCTAACAATTACACTGAGGTACATTAAGGACTGATTACAAAGTCTTTAACAGGACCTGACCAATGAGACCAAGTGGGATAGACGAGCTGCTGTTTGCATGACATTAAGTCAAGCAGCTCACTACTGTGCCCCGCGGAATATTTGCAGTGGCGGTTGGTGGCAAATCACATCGGAGGGCGCAAAAAATATACACATAAAAAAAACACATAATGTATACACAATACAACATAAAATAAGTATTTACACATTTTAGAAAATCACTTTCCTTGTCGCATAATGTTCTACAGCATGTCTTCATTGTTCCGCAGGTGAAAAAAAAATTAGGAAATGCAATATAACATAGAGTGGACCTATAAGTTTACAGAACAAATATGTAATCAACCGGGTAAATGTCAAAAATATATGTTTTATTTATATAACAATGTTTTTTATGAAGATATTTTTTTTCCCAATAAGAAAAACAGAGAAAAAGAGAATATTATAAAAGCAAATAGCACAATGTAATTGATGAAACTGAGCAACTATTAATCTAAGTGCAAGTCCATTATTACTCTTGAACTTTACAGGCACACTCATTCATGCATTTATATTGCGACTATTTATGCACAATTGATTTAGATAGTACAAGAATAAAGAACATGAGTGATATATACTTTTCTGATAGAACATGGACTGTATACAAAAATAACTACAGCTTAGTATAGAAATACATTGTCATGATTAAAAACATTTATAACTGGTGTGGTTGACGAAATTCGGATCAATTGTATTCATTGTTCTGCAGCACATTCTCGGAGCGCGAAGCTGACTCTCTCATCCAGTCAAGACGCTTTTAAGCAGCATGAGTGAAGCATCTTGATTGGCTGGAGTGGGGACTCTCTACACTCCCAAAGGTACTGTAGGCCTGTGCCTGCTCTTCAACCCGCTGGAGAGGTTTGAATTGCGCATGTCGTTTGGCCGTCGCAAGGTAGCTGGCCAAACCAACATGCGCACTTCAAACTTAAGTGGCCAGTCCTCACTGCTGCCAATCATCGGCAGCAGTGACACACTGGCCCCATCCTGACCTCGCACTCCATTTGCTGGCAGAGAGCAAAAAAGAAAATGGTAATAAAATAATTTTATTACCATCTTATTTTTCACGATCTCTGCACAGCAGTGTAGGGGGGTGCTCCTCTGCTCCTATGGAGGAACCACCGCTGAATATTTGGCGCCCCGGGCCTGGGCCCAGCTCGCCCTTGCCCAATGCCGGCCCTGATCCCCATTGACTTCTATTGAAGCAGAGACAATTTCCGACTTAAGAAAGCTTAAATAAAGGCACTTTGGCCTTCAAAAACCTTTAGTCTCACGCCTGAATCGGTGTGTGGGCATGTATGCACTTATTCAATGCGTGTGCTGCTTTTGAGCTTGTAGCTGTTTCACCAAACTGTGTTATTTTTTAATTGGTCTGGAGGCAAATGTCCATTTCTCCCTTGTTTCCATGCTTTCCACTTGTGTGTAGAGCTTGTAAGCACGAGGACCCACACGGTACAGTCACTATGGTGCAAGCTTTGAAACGCAAACGTAACCTTTGGTGAACCCAATGAATATTAGATTCATTTGACAGGTAACTTAAAAGGCTTTCCAGCCGATCTACAACTGGTGTCTGTGTCACTGCCCTGCTCGTTATGCTGATAACATCCAGCAGGAAAGGCACAGATAACGTCACAACTTTGGTCGGTCCCTGTAAGATTACCTCACGCGGATTAGGCAGGTGTGGCGCATAGAGCACTGTCGGCTCTGAGCTCGGCACAATTAGCTCTGCTCTGTTGCAGCACATACGGGACCTTTTGAGGTACTGGCCAGGGGCGGCTCCTCCATGTGAGCTGAGGAGCGTCTCCCCACTGCTTTAGCAGAAGGGTTTGGTTGGGGGTGGGCGGGCAGATGGGCGGTCCTGCTCTAGGGCAGTGGAGGAGTAGCTTGTCCACTCTGAGGGCGCTGACTGTTTGGTCGGCACCAGGGCCGACCAAGCCAGTCATACTCCCTCTGCATTTTCTCCATGTAGCCTGCAAGCAGCCAACATGGAGAAAATGGCCTCCCCATAGACGCCTGTGCAGTCGGAGTCCTATCCAATCACAACCCGCCCATTGCAGCGTTGTGATTAGCTTAGGGGAGGGGAGGGGGGCTGCCTGCTTCCTGTTCCACGAGACCCAGCCAGGAGCTGAGACGGCGCGGGACCCGGTAAGGTGAGTTTATTTTATTTTTAAATGAACCAAACCCCACCGCGCGAACCACCCCCCTCCCGCCCCACCACCTGCGAGTCATGCCGGCCGCAACAGACTGGGGCTGTGAGAAAAACACTGAGCAGTTCTTACCAGCAGCCAGAGAGGACTGCCATTGTGAAAGTAGAGGAAGTCACACGTGAGACTTTAGTGTCCTGAAAGCAACTACGAAATGAAACTGGTAAAATTGCATTGTTGTAAAAATGAATGACAGCTTAGCAACAGCTTACCACTGTTGCAAGTAGATGTTAAGAGCCAAGCTTTCGCCTCTATAGTGCTAAACTGGACTACATAGAAGTTGCAGCAGTTCTGAAGTTTCTCAATTGCTGAAACTAGAAGAAACAAGCATTTGCAATGCAACAGGTCTCGCAATTACCAGATTTTGAGCTATTGGCAATGTTAATGACAATGCCTTTTATTTATGTGTATAAAAAATCTTCACTAAAAAAGGCATTGTTATTTACAATACCAATAGGTCAAAGTTTCTAAAATGTGAATGCAAAGGCTTTTTTATTTACAAGCACCCCACGTTAATAGAGACCACTCCCCTTTCCTTAGACGAGCCATGTCTAAAGAAAGGTCTGCGGCTGCTATTAAAGTGAAAGTGAGGTATGGGGCACGTTTACGAAAATAAGCATTTGTTTGTCAAGTTGACCAACAAATGCTTCTTTTGTAAAATCGCCCTGTGAAAGAGCACATGGCGCGCTGAATGTTGCAGGAAAGCATTTCGCACCTGCAGTAGGAGAAACTATTAAAGAAAATAGTGCTTACAGACTAAATAAGACATAGCGTGTAACGACCAAAGTAAAAGGGCAAGTCCTCATGGGAGGTTACAAATCAGGACACGGCGGTACTAAGGAGTGACTAACATACCTATTAACGAATCAGAAGCCAGCATTTACGAAGGACAATGACACAAGACAATGAGAAATATGGACGGAGAGTGGGCGGGGCTTCAAGTCCGTACTCCAATACAGCATGGCTTGCAGAGCAGCGCATGCGCTGCCCAGGCTCGACTTAAAAATGAATGACAGCTGATCTTAGGGGCTGCTTACCACTGTTGCACTTAGAAGTTAAGAACCAAGCTTTCACCTCTATAGTGCTGAACTGGACCACATAGACCTTGCTGCAGTTCTGAAGTCTCCTAATTTCTGAAACTAGAAGAACAAGCATTGGCATAGCCAATAGGTCTCGCCTTTGGGACCTTATAAGTATTTAATTATGCAGCACAATATCCTTACTGCAACATCAACTGTTGCATGGCTAAACACTTATAAGGTCCCAAAGGCGAGAACTATTGGCTATGCCAATGCTTGTTTTCTCTGGGGTTATGTACATTTTTTCTAAGGCAATGCAATGTATTTCACACCTTATTATGCGGCCCCTGCAGTGTATTTTGTAACTTGTAAGGTGGGCGGCAGCAGTGCTATGTGTTTGCATACTGTTACTATACAGCCAGTGGTCTGCTTCCTGTTGACAGTTGTTGCAAGTGAGAAAAACAGCCCGAGGACTTGTTTAAAGTATGTAGATAAGAACTAATGGTAGAAGGGTGCTGTGGGAGGATGAGAAGGGTAGAGTTCTGGAACACACAAGATATAAGGAAAGTGAGAAAATAGTAAACAGATGTCGCCCCCACTTATCAAATGAGCCTGCGGGGGCCTGTTTTTTACGTGATTTTCTGTATATTTTTACTAAGGCTTTGCATATTTGTTTTATCCTTATAATGCCTAATGTGTGTAAGCCATCCCTATATGCATTGTATGGGGTATTTTGCGTTTACTTTTGGCCATTTCTGGGAAAGCAATGCAATGTTTTTATACCTTTAAATGTGGTTGATTCACTGTATTTGTTACATGGGCAGCTGCAGTTTACTGTTATTCATTTAGTTTGTACATGTAACATAGACAGTTTGCCTTTTAACCTCCATAAAAAGTGGGGGAGGGCACCACTATTACAACTAGGAATGCGGATGGCGCAGTGCATTTTGTGCTTTGTGAGGCGGCTACTTGTAGCATATTTCTGTGTATTCAGTGTGTACCTGCAACGTAAGCAGTGTACGTTTGTGTACCCAACAGGTAGGAGTGTGGAGGGTAGAAAGAAGTCCAAAAGCTTTTTGCTGCAATAAGGGGCCGGTGTGTGCAAGTTAGAAATACTTATGTGTGTGTGTAATATTTGGTATGGTGTCCTGCACATTTTTGTAAGGCATTGTAATGTATTTGCACCTTATAATGCATGTGGTGTAGTGTAGTTTGTGTCTTGTAAGGCAGGCAGCTGCAGTGTGTTTCTATGTTTTTAGTGTGGATTTGCAGCGTAAGAAGTCTGTCTATTTGTGTGCACAATACTTGGGAATGGAGCCTAAGGAAGGACTCTAAAAGTGTACTAGGGATTATATTTGTTCCTGAAGGAAAAAGTCATAAGGATGGCTTTCTAATAGTGACAAATTAAAGGAGGTATGGTACAATAGTATATCCTGCCCGCGACTAGTTTTTATTTCCAGCTACGTTAAACAACAAGAATATATTCTGTTTTGCGTGTTATTCTGTGCATTTTTTTAAAAAATGCAATTTTTTTTGTTATAATAACCAATGTGTGTAAGTCATACTGAAAAGTATTATATGGAGTATTTTCCGTCTTTTTTTGTACACTTTTGGTATGAAAATGCAATGTATTTTATACCTGTAAATGCTGACGTCCCACTGTATTTGCTAAGCTACCGGCAGCAGCGTATTTTAAATACTGCACCATGGAGCTGCTATCTTATCCGCATGTGCTCATAGGCATAAAGCCAAGTTATTACTAAACGCAAAATACGCTGCTGCCGGTAGCCTAATAAATACAGAGGGATGTCAGCATTTAAAGGGACAGCCAGGAAGCAAGAGGAGGCGAGAAAAAATAAGATGCAAGATAATAGCGAGGGTGAGCAAGCGCGGTGCTATATTAAAGGGAAACTTATGTGTTTTGACCTGTAGTCTCGTTCAGGAAGCAAAAAGGGGTCGGTGAAAATACCAAAACACGCAAGAGAGGAGCGGGGGAGAGCGAGCGAGCGCGGCAGCAAAGCGAACGCGCTAGCCTCGTGCAGTAAGCAAAAAGGGGGCGGTAAAATAACAAAACACACAAGAGAAGAGCGGGGGCGAGCGAGTGAACGCGGCAGCAAAGCGAACGCGCTAATGATAAACACATGGTGATAATAAGAAACAGATGCTGCTGCGCGTAACCGCAAGCAATAGGCCATGGGTGGTTACATTTGTTAAGAAAGGTGGGACATGCACCCGCCTTGGCCCAATTGTATGCTGTCTTTGTTAAAGAGACGCACGCAAACGCCAATAGCCTGCGACGAAACAAAAGCACACGCACAAGCGTGTGCGGAGCGTGTGCGAGCGTGTGGTTAGCTTTCCAAAGCCCTTTTACTGTTTACATAAAGTCTTGCCAGAGCAGCGCATGCGCGCTGCTACAGGCTCTACCTAAAAACCATGTTCTCCCTTGCGTCAATGTTGCCTCAACATGGCAGCCAGAGCTGGCCCCGTCAATAATAGGGCACTCTGCCTCTAAACCTGCCCTGTCTACCTCTTGGGGAATCATATGGGCCCCATATATGTGGGACTAAAAATAAAAGTCAGATCCTGACCCCGCTGGCATTCAGGGATGATCTTTGTTTACTGAATATCTTTACAGAACAATTTTTAACCGCTTTTTTTGTGCTGATTTTTTTATCTTCCCTTTTAAACCGTTTAGTAACTGGTTATGGATTTGTATTCCAAATAAACACTTATTTTTTATTGTTTTAGGACATTTTATCTCATATTTAACATGTTTGTAGCCAAAATGTGTAAAAGATTTTCATGACTCCAAATTACCATTTTCTCTTCTTTCCCATTATCGTTTAAGACTCGGAGACAAAGCACAGTTTGAGCCGCTGCTGGGCCGAGATGTGGTTTTATTATGACTCAATGTGGCCCTAGGCGCTGTGACGGGACAGAATAACAATATGTTATGACGTGAAGTGGGGAAAAAACATAAAAGGCTGCAATTAACAAAATGACCACCAGATGTCAACAGAGGCCCGAAGCTCTGCTTAACCGTCCACCAATGCAGTCCGAACTCGGAAGGAGAAGAGCACGTCACACACATACCAGTGGGCTACTAGTAAGCACGCCAACACAGCTATGGGTACAAAATTACCCCATGGAAAGGAGAAGCCAGAAAATCAAAACAACCCCAGATGATTCATACCGCTAATCACACCAAGCATTTGAAGTGACTTAACCTGTTGCTTTCACTCCTTCCTCGTTCTTCCACCCATTTGTCCATCTTCCTGCCTTCTATGTATTCATCCATTCATTTGTCCACCCCTTCACCTTTCCGTCTACCCATCCATCATCCATCTATCGTTTCACCCTATGTAAATACATACATCCTTTCATGCAATTACCCCTTAATAACTCCATGAATCCATCCTTTCACTCTTTCATCTATCAGTCCCTCCCCCTTACATCCATTCATTCTCTAAGCCTTTCTTTTATCTTTCCTTGCTACCTTTAACCTTTTTTTCCTTATTCCTTTAACATTTATTTCCTTTCTTCTCCCGTTCTTTCCTCTTTCTCGCTACCTATCCCTGTCTCTCAAATTTACTGTCTTTTCTTTCTCTCTCTTGCTCACTTTTCATATTTTCCGCTCTCTCTGTAGTTTCCACTAATGCCGCTTCCTTATTTCTCTTTTTGTTGCATTCGCTTTTCATGTTAGTCCACCCTCTGCGCCTTTTTTCCTTATTCTCCTTGTCCACCCACCGGCTCAAACTTTCCCTCAATTGGGTATAATCCTGAGAAGTCAGCAACCAATGGGTATTTTAGCGAACCTATGCTGGCGCGCCCGTGGAATAAACAAAGGGGAAGCTGACATCAGACCTTGGAGATGTAAGCATTGCATTACTGGGGCACATTGTTGTTCCAATAACCTCTGGATTTCCACCACCATAGACTGCCTCCGTCCCATTGGAAAGAACACTTTCCCCACCAATGTCTTGAAATGTGCACCAATGAAAGTCAAGTCCTGTGCTGGAGTGAGACACGACTTGTTTTGATTCACTAGGAATCCATGATTCTGCATCACTCTGCAGACCTCCTTGATGGGAAAATAAGAAGCAGAAATCAGCAACTCATCCAGATAAAGATAAACCTGAATCCCCTCGACACGCACGATCCCTATTGCGGGATCCAATGCCTTAGTAAAAACCCTTGGTGAAGAGTTTAATCCAAATGGCAATACCTTGAACTGATAATGCTGACCCTGCACACAAAACCGGAGAAATCTCTGCAAAGTCTGATTCATTGGGGCATGCAGATAAGCATCCTGTAAGTCTAGAAAATCTGCCTGGATGATAGAGGGGGGAATGTTTTGAAGTACAATCATTTTGACTTTCACATGGGGTATGAACTGGTTCCACCATTTCAGATCCACCACAGGTCTCAATTCTCCTGAATGTTTTTCCACCAGAATACATGCCCTTTCCTCTCTGCGAATGTGGACCATGCATAATTGCTCCTTTTTCCAGGAGCTTTTGAATCCATTGTTGGAAAACTTGCCTTGTTACTTCATTTACCGGGCATGGGGTCGCCTGGAAACATGTAGTGGGGAAGTTACAGAACCAATCCAGAAGCCCTCCTTCACCACTTGTAGTACCCAGTGATCAGAGACTGTCTTCTCTCACACATGGCAGAAGGAGAAATTCACCCTCCAACCGGATTGTGTTCACCGGTCATATAGTCAGATCTCCCAAGTTCAAGCTCCTGTCTCTCATGTACCTACCTTTGGTATTTGGAAACCACAGGAGAGGGGAAGGTAGCTCGTATCATCATGCAATTTCTGAAATAGCATGAAAAACACTGGGATACGTCATAGGCCTTCAGACTGGAGTACCATCTGGACATTTGGGTGAACTTGTCGTCATCTCTGGATAAGCACTGATTACGAACACCTAGGCGTTCAGTGACGATGGACAAGGCCACCTTTTTGTCTGACTTGGCCAGCTGTCAAAACATATTTTGGAAAACCTCTAAGAGATGTCGGACCAGAAGCTCTGGCCACCTTTAGCCCAGCCAGGGCCACTAATTATTTTGAAGTGAAGGAGAGCAATTTTGCCAAGGACTGAAAGGTCTGCTTTTGGGCTTTTTGTTCCAATGTTGATGATTGACAACTATATGCCTGGTGGAAAGACACACTGGCTTAGCAGAGGATAAACACTATTAGTATTCTCCTCAAAACCCTGAAGACTGTTTTTTCTCTCACTTTCCCTTGTAGCTGCTCTCTCCAGAGTATGCCCACATAGAATGGTATTGTCAGGGTTTTCATGGTTGCAGCTTTAATCCACATCCAATGCACTCTGTAAGGTACTTCTGATGTGGTACTCCAAAGGAAGCTACTCTTGACAGAACAGAGGGTTGTACTCTGTGGAAGTCTAAGTATATTAGGAATTAGACATGCCTTTACAATCCTTCCAAAAGGACTAAGCACTCAGAAGCTTCTGACACTACCTACAACAAAGCTGAAAAGCTTTGAATGTGGATTAGATGTGGGAGCCCACATAGGCATTGGTCCTTAATGTCAAATTAGAGCCAGTTTACCACCTATATAATGAAAGATCAATCTCTTATCTATAGCCTCCCTAGGGTACCTCCTTGAAAATCTATAGTCTTGTCTTCAAACAACATGATTTTCTAAAAGTGTATCTTCATGTCCATCACTTTCTAGCAGGGATACACATGCCTGTCTCTCCAGCATCTCAAGAGAGTGGAGCACCTTGATTTTTCCTTAGTTGGCTTGAAATGGTCTGGACATGAGACAGAAGTACTGTTGAGTATTGCATGTATACATACATTTCCACAACATGCAATTTTCTCTTTATCAATGGCATCCCTCAAATATGAGTCTTATCTGAAATAATGAATACACAATTAGAGGGCCTTATAAAGGAAAATAAACTTTTACATCCTGCCCAATCAGGTTTCAGGCCAACGTATTCAACAGAGACAGCCTTGCTCTGTGCTACGGAGACGAGATGGAAGAGAGTAGATGAAGGACTAACGACTGCGCTGGTCCTATTAGACATTAGCGCAGTGTTTGATATGGTGTCACATAAGATACTTATACACCGACTTAGGAGAGGAGGTGTGGGGGGGCTGCGTTGGACTGTATGGTATCTTACCTTCAGGGACGCAGCTTCCAAGTGGTACAATCTGCATTCACCTCAAAAACCATCACTCTAGCACAGGGGGTGCCGCAGGGTTCAATATTGAGCCAAACTCTTTTTAATTTGTACATAGCCCCCTTAGCTGATATTGTAGAAAAACATGGAGTATCAATTGTGTCGTATGCCGACAATAACCAGCTAGTGGTCATGCTGACACCCAACTCACCGCAAGCAGCTAACAGCTTTGCAGCCTGCCTGAAAGATCTGGCTGGATGGATGTCAAACAATTGCTTAAGTCTAAATGGCAATAAGACTGAGGTGAAGATAGTAGGAAATGCTCCATCAATATGGTCTCCGGCATGGTGGCCAACTATGCTTGGCCCAGTACCAACCCCAAAGTCAGAGGTAAAAAAACTGGGAATATGGATGGATTCAAAACTATCTTTTGATGCTCAGATCAATAGAACTGAGGGAAATGTTTCGGAATCTTGAAAATCCTCAGGAAAATCCTAGATATTCTTCCTATATCATCAAGAAAAACCCTGATCCATGCTCTGGTCACAGCAAGACTGGATTATGGGAATGTGCTGTTGCTGGGAGCAACAAAAAGAGGATTTCAGAAGTTGCAGTCCATCCAGAATTCAGCCATACGTCTTACCCTGAACCTGCCAAGAAGGGCACCCTCGGAAAACGCACTAAAGACACTACACTGGCTACCTGTTCAAAAACATATCATATTTGAGGCACTATGTTATAGCCATCGTATCTTGCAAGGGAAAGGCGCTACTTATTTGCATAACCTACTTTCTGTATATGAACCAGAACGTCAGTTAAGATCTACCGGAACACATCTGGTAAAAATCCCTAGGATAAAAGGAGCTCGTATGGGCGCAAGATCATTTAGGTATCTGGCAGCTAAGAACTGGAATGAACTACCAGTGTCCCTCCGAAAGGACACTTTAGAGAAGATCTTCCGTAAGAAGCTGAAAACATGGCTTTTTTCACAATAGATACATAACTACCTATGAACTGCAGAGCAATAACTTTTCTGAGAATTATCAGTGGTAATCAACAGCGCGGGGACACACCAGCTGGTGTAACCAGGCGCTCTATAAATCTAAATAAACGAAACTAAACTAAACTAGGTGACCACGTGGGCTGGCAACCAATGAGTCCACAAGCACTGATTCAGGATATGAATTGTCAGTGCCGTAAAGAAGTACAGCTGTGCCTTGAACTTGGACTAGGACTTCTTGTCAACTGCTTTCCATTCCCACTAAATCACTTGTAGCACTTTCAGTAGTAAAGAACACCAATACTGTTTAGACTTCAGATATTACCTCTTTATGGGATGTGAGAATGGTCCAGCCTCTTATGTATATATAAACTGCATGTTCTCACCTGAACCCTCACCTGGGTCATGGCCTTCTTGGATAGCCACCTACCCCTGCCCACTAATGCGTGAGTGTGCCCTGAAACTTTGAAGCATTTAGACAGATCAATCCATCCTCCACCACCCAAACACCAGCAGGCAGGAGAAAGCAAACGGCATCATTGATGCATACTGAGACCTGTCAACTCCGTAATGGACTGCTGCAAAGAAAAGCGTACCCATTCAAAACTATGCTCCTGGCATCTTCTGCGCTGCAAAGAGAAGTTACCGCTTGCTTTATTTGATGATGGCGTAGTCGATGGGATAAAAATATCTCCTGCATGGTAAAACAGATGGGTGCCCATGGGCTGGGTGAACCCATTGTACATTTTCTGATATCCTGATATTAAGGGTCCATCACATAGTGTTGCATTGAGGCCAAGGCCACATAACTGACTATGAGACCCAGGGCCTGCTCTGAGATCTGAAGCGGCCCATCATGCATATTCGATAGTTGACATGGAACGACGGTCTATGTCCTGAACATGTACATTAAACGGTGGTGGATGCGTACCATTTTGGTGATCGATCCTTATAAACAGACCATTTTCAGCGTAGGTATGAATCAGATTTTTACAGACCGTGCTCGAGTAAAGTTTACCTTGCAAGTAATGCTCAGACACTGTGCTGACATCTGTGTGTGTACACATGTGCTGTATGTGTGGTGACTGTTAGGAGGACTCCATGGTTCTGGTGAGTGGATGATTGAAGATACTAGTGCAATCAGTTTTGGACACCTCTGGTAAAAGTTGAACACAAGATGGAGGTTGTGGTACATACTAGTGACAGTGTACTGCTTGCATTCCGGGGAACTAGGATGCAGTCTCAGCCACTGAAGTGTGGGAGCATGGAGAAAGTGCTTCTTTAGAAATTCAACAGTGACCTTGATAGCAGCAACCTGCTGATAATCTCTTCCTGCGAGGAAACAAAAGACACACAATTGATGGAGGGAATGCAGAAAAAATCAAAACATTCACCCCCAGTCAAGAAATCTGGGTTAAATCCATCATTCATTTGCTCACCATGCCACCTCAGTTTAGACCTGGCCATCATCTATTCCTAAGCACTGCCATATGGCTGATGGTGGGTGTGGATAGGTGGGTAGTGGGTCACCTTTATAATCAAGAGGGAATCCTCTAGCCAGGGTCTGACACTTTTGTCTGTCCCCTGAGTGCTACTTCAAAAGGCTGATGACAGCCAGGTGCGGGGACTTCGCACTGCATTGTACGTATACTACTGGTGCTCCCTTTGGAGACAGCAACACTCCTTGCTGCTTTTAGAGTCATCATCTACAACAAAGACTGTATCTGCTCTGCACCGGGAGAAGGTACCTGAAAGGGAGCCACCTCAAACTGGTTCCTGGAGAATGACAGTGGGAGCCACAATCCCTTGATTCTAGTTCCAAATTCCTCATGATCAGAGGACGGCATGCTCTGCATAGTTCTCAAGGGGCTTTTGAGATCCAGGGCTGGTGTGACATATGTGAGGGTGCATCACCTGAAGTCTGCACTACCTTGATGGAAGAGATGTGGGGAAGGAATAATGTTATTATCCCCGCCTGCACATCACATTCAGTTTTTTGTAATTTGATTTCAGCTGGAGTCCATTACATCTAATTTGGTTGTATGTGCAGCACCTTGACATAAGAACGTTCTCTGCAGAGCGCCCCTATGCATGTAGGAGTTAAGTTCATGCTACAGCAAATTCCTAACATAAAATTAGCTTGAGGTTACACACACACGCATACACCCCTCAAATGTACACAGATAGTAACCCCACAGTTTACTTTTAGATTCAGGAGTGTGGGAGCAAAATGGTGTACCCCAAAATCTGAACACCTTAAAATTAACTTTAATCAGATTTCCCCCTATTTCACTGGATCAGAGACAGTGTTAAACTTCAATTTCATGAGGAAATATGTCTCTACATTAAGACACCTCCCAAAGCATTAAAATCAGAAAATACAATTAATTAAGTCAATAATCAAGTCCACTCAATAACTGAGTGATAGATCAATGAAAAGAGAAAGGATTTTATTACAGATATAAGAATAAAACAGCACAGAGTCAATGCCATGAAGGCTCTCACATTGCAGAGTTATAGTATACAGAACATGTAAAAATCTGAAATTATTATACATCCCAAATGGGCAGCAAGCCTCGCAGCATCGAGATCATCAGGAAAATCTTCTGGCTCACCTCCAAAATCAAGGGTTTTTTTAAACATTATTTTTGCATCTGAAATTACCGAAACCACAGACTCACTGTGGTGTGAGCAAATGTAGCATTTCATCAGCAAATCAGAGGACATGAAAAATAAGCATCACATTTCCTTAACACCCGAGCACTAACCCAAAAAAAACATGAATAATTACTCTGCACCCTCTATGCTAATGTCGTTCATAGATACTAGAACAGAACAAGATACATCAACAGTAACGTGTTATGTGAAAGAATAGAACATAGTGAGCCAACAGAAGGACTTTGTAAATGTTTCAAGTAATAACAGAACAGCACAATAACAGTGGAAATAAACCATTACGTTTCAGCTTGACTGTGTGCTGCAGAGTTTGCGAGGACAGAAGATGGGCAGGGGGAAAGCAGGGTGAGTGACAAAGATGACTTTCATCTTGGGCAATATAGCATTTGCACTATAAATGTGACCTATTTAACATACATCATAAAAAAACACTTTTACACATCATAGAAAATGTGTTGTAAAACTATTAACATCATTTTACAAATGTGAAATTGAGTGTGAAAATGTATTCTGCACATTGTTAATGAAAATATAAACTCATAAAAATCTTTTATAGGAGAAGAGTTATATCACCATAAATATCTCAAAAAGCTTCCCATGTAACCTGAACTGCTTTACAATGGAAAACCATCCACTATTGATCCATGCTAACACATAGGTATCATTAAAATATATTCCTTTATTTGTCCATTATATATCAAATATAAATGTAATTTCTCAGTTCATAACACGCATATGTATGTGTATGCTTCACAATTTTCACAAGTAGCTCAATATCAGCTCCTATATATGAACAAATATTTAGGCCAGACATAGAGTGCGACGAAATGGTAGGAATTCATTTTTTAACATATCAGTATGGTATGGTACAAATACATTCTCTTGCTGATCATGTTGGTTCTCGGGCAGGTCTTTCAAGATGGCTGCATATCACTGCCACTAACTTCAAGGTTTTGGGGCAAGGAACACCAGAAAGAATGAGCCATACCCCAAATTCCTCCAGCATTGAAACGTTGGATGTATGAAAGAAGTATTTAAGGCAACTACAAACCATTGAGGTATAATCTATAAACATAGGAGTTAGAAACATTTATACAGTAGGTAGGAAGACAGAGAGAGTGACAAACTATGTACATATGTTTTACGTCTAGGTCTGTTTGAATAACAACATGGTCAGAACAAAAAGACAAGACCTAAGTGATGTCCATCAGGTGCTGCAGTTGCTCATACAAAACCAAGAAGGAGAAGACATGCCAATGCTTAATGAATACTCAATAGGGCTACATTTTTTTCTTTTTTTAATACGGCCAGATGTGCAAAATCGCGTGTTTGTGATTTCCTATTAGTGAATTTTAGCGATTCGCTAATAGGAAATTGCAGTGTGTTTGCCACTGCTAGCAATTTGCAGTGAGTCGCAAATGGACTTGGCTCATCAATATTCATGAGACCGGTCGCAATTTATGACTAATTGTGATGGCTACAATCACAGGGATGTTGACCTGCTGGAGTCAGCAGACCACCATGTCTGTGATTGCTTTTTTAAATAAAGCAATTTTTTTTTTGTACTTGCAGTCTGTTTTCCTTAAATTACAATGGGATGCATTTCAAAAATAAAAATAAAAAGCTACCTTTTCAGTTTTTTTATGAGCAGGCAATGGTCAGTGTGACCACTGCCTGCTCTTAAAAAATGTTGGCGCCGCATTCACAAAGCGGAAGGGGTACCTTGGGGACCCCTTCCCGTTTGCGAATGGGTTACCACCAACTTGAAGTTGGTGATAACTGCGTATGTTTTGCGACCATATTCCCGTTCACAAACCATTCATACATACCAGTGCTATTAGGTATTAGGAAGGGACGCTCTAAATGCCCCTTCCTAATACCGAATCGCGAAATGCAATCCGGTATCAAGTTACTGAGTCGCATTTTGCTTTTTGTACATAGCAAAATGCATTTTACTAGTCTCAAGGCCGGCAAAATGCTTCGTACATCTGGCCCTTAGTTATTAACTTATGAAAGTACATTTTGTGCAAGTGCTCTTACGCTACTGATGCCATGTTCCCCCCACTGGCACTATCCACTGCATGCAACCATGACGTCATGAACACTTTTCACTTCCTGGACTCACTCAACACCTACAGGTAATTCTGTTCACAGTTTACCCTATATAAGACTCATATGTTACATGAAAAACAAAATTGCAGAAACACAGCATCTGTGAAAAGAAAACACTCTAAGGAAAAAAGCCATACATATGCCATGCAACATATAGTAAAATATGTGAAATCTAACAGTGAATACCTCACTGAGTAGGATTACTTTGAGAGTGCTTTCACACATTGTCCGGAAATAATTCATTTTGTTTGTCAAGTTAAGGACTTGAAGGGCAGGGCTGATAAAGGCCCATTTTAAAGTTTGTTTGTATATTCCCACCAGTGCTGAGCGACCATCCTACATAGGCCCTGACTCTCATACATTCAAGCTCTCATAGTCCTTTAAAAAAACTGCTTTTACAGGATCAGAGTCAAGAGTCTTGGGCACTCCTACATAAATTAACCATTGGGACTATGGCCAGTAATGGCAGCTGCAAGGGGCCCTCCCACTGCATGTTGTCACTGTGCACACAAAGGCCAGCCCATCCCTTTCGAATAGCAGGGCGAAAACACATTGGACTCCCTTGTAAACGATGGTGGTAATTAACAATGCTTGTTTGTATTTCTACTGCTTTGTCTTTAGCTGCCAAGCGGGCACTTACTAGCGATACACTCAGCCTTCTGTTTTTTTTTTGTTTTTTTAGAAAACAGCACTTTGCATGCTGGGATTTTTGAGCCTGACATACAATGTCACAAGAGGCTGATGTTTATATGAAATAGATATACTTCTTAGAAGTACAATAGTAAAGCCACTTCTTAGTATATTTCTTTCAATATTCGTATTTTTGCTACTGAAGCACTACTGTGCGTTTTTAAATATATCATTACACATTTGAGTGTGTGTGTATTATATACATATACACACATATATATATATATATATATACATATATATATATATATATTTAAGGTTAAAGTGACGTTATAGTTAGGAATTATAATAATATTTAAAAAGTTTAAAAAACTGAGAAATTCACTGAAATAAACAAAGGTTAAAGGGTCGTTATAGTTAGGTGAAGATGTCAGTTAAGACATACTTTTTTAAAACTAACAAAACTACAGAAATTCACCAGCTCATGCCCCAGCCATTTTTTCATTCTTTTATAATAATTGTGCCTGCCATGTAATTTTCTTCTTTTACAAATTTGTTTTCGTTCATCTAACAGGGACCCTGATGAGCCAGAAATCTATGTGCCCACCGGGGCTTGGAGTTTGTTATCCCTGTTTCATGAACACTATGGTTATATTGCTTGGGTGTTTATTATCTTTATTCTTTTGGATTCAGACTCCCTGTTTATTTATGACTGCCTATTTTGTCCCATAGGGATACTTTGTATAATGATATCTCTTTTATATGGGTTTATTTCTTTACCAAAGACACTGTCTGGTAATTGCAAATTTTTATGTTTGGGGCGCTGCATGTTAAGAAACCAATTCTTTATTTGTGCCATCCAATGAGCCGTTGTCTACCCTTGTGAATGCAATGAATCTCTGTTTAATTTACAGGATGCTCACACTGCTCAACTTTTTTTGTACAGCAGATATCAATTTTGGGTATTATTTTATGTGCAGGTTGCTGGGTTTGTTTAATCCTGTGAATATGAGACTGGATTTGAGGAAAAATTGGGCATCCATCTAAATATGTGGATCTACATGGTTTTCTTTCTCTGGGGTGGCATGCAATTGTGTTTTTGTCTTTTGCGCCATGCTCTTTCTTTGATAGCACATTGTGGGCCAAATGAGGCGCACCACAGAACACAAACACACTCTTTATGTGTGAAAATTGCCACTTCATTGAAGACAGGTGCACCAGACAATGTTAATCTTGGCTTTTGTCTTACAAAACAACACCTCACTATACATCTGTTCACCTACTTTGCCTCCTACCCCCACCCCCACCCCTAAGGTTCCCACCCTTATATCCTTCCCTTGCACTGTTTAAAAGCCCTACTCGGTCATTAACTGTTGAACTTAAGCCCCTGTAACCTCTTACCTACTTCTATAAACATCTACCTATCTAAGTTTCTCCTATCTTAACTTCTCATTCATTGCTTCCTCCAGGAGTAACTTGTTGACAACCGTAAACTTAAACCGTAGCCATGTAAAAACTACTTGCCAACGCCACTCAGGAAGGTCATTCCTTCTCCCTGACTTTTCTGACCCCCACAAAAGGAAGAGCTGGAGTACCTTCTTATATTCAGGGCCTCGTCCAGTTCTTCTTTTATCAGAATCGAATACAGCTCCCTACTGAGGCGAGACAAATGCACTCTGTCTCCCCTGAAGAAATCAACCGCCGCAAACTTCAACTCAGTGTGCTCTACCCAACCAAAACCTTCCTCCATACAAAATATTCTAATAGTCTTGTTGATTTTTCTCCTTGCTTTGTCAATTGCGGCAGGACGCTCTGCTCCCCTCCACTGTCTCT
This sequence comes from Triturus cristatus, assembly GCF_964204655.1. NCBI lineage: Eukaryota > Metazoa > Chordata > Amphibia > Caudata > Salamandridae > Triturus > Triturus cristatus. The sequence goes on from NC_140592.1 coordinate 739,628,478, forward strand.
GTGGGATAAATTCCATCCACATGACGAAACATCCAGACCATTGCTGCCTTATTTCCAGTAAATTCCTCGTCATCTGCCGCAGGAATGCTAAACGTTTACATTCTACCAAATCATTTCCCGCTAAATGCACAATTGGAACATCAGGGCAAATGTGGCGCTTCATTAATTTGTCCAAGCAAGGTAGAAGCTCGTGCCAGCGCATCCCACCCTTCCTGTGGGAAGAGATTTTAAACAACGAGGTGTTCCGCCAAAGATTCAAACATTTCTCCTTCTGTACTTCATGTTGTTCAGCTCATTTTACGAAAGAATTTCCTACTATCCATATGGACAGACTCGCCAAATTCGGCCCGCTACTGCACCTGAAAAGACACATGTGAAAGTACATGGAATTCTACATGCTGCAATACCCCTGCTCCCCAACCTGACCTACCTACGAAAGCAATCAGAAGTCCAATGCCCTAATTGCAAAATCCTGTCCTTCCCCAACCCTGTTGCGCAGCATCTGTAGCGACCCCGATCCTGATCGAGTGAATGCCAAATTCGCTTGGAGCTTCCCCCAACTGTGACAGAGCTCTCTGCATGACACACAGTAGTTAGGCAGAGATCCCTACCTGACCAGAGAATCTACGGAAAACCACCCCAAACCAAGAGCCAGACATATTTCTCAGCTTAAGCCCCCACCAAACTGGGCACAAGGCCGGTTCAGCGCAAGCCTTCATCAGTACCACTTTATCTGTACCCCTTTGATCTGTCTTATCTGTCTTATTGTCTCAGCTTCACAGCTACAGAACCTAGCTCCACCTCTCCACCCCCTACCTCCCTCCAATACAACCCTGGCACTACCCTTCTCCCTGAAAGCACTGACACCCTGAATGCGCCAAAATACATCCAAGCAGCAAAAACCCCAACATACTCACTAAAAGTGTCTTCGACACTGGCCTCCTGACCCTAGATCTGTTCCCTGTATCCCTTGATCATCCTTCAAGAATGTGTCTGCCCAGTTCACCTGCCGAAGGAGCGTAACCCCACAATAGCTTAGCCATAAAAGAAATCCCTGCTAGTTTGCCGGCAATCATAATTTTGGACAAACCTTTGTCAATCAATGTCAAGATAAACTGGACAACATATTCTTCCCTTGGACAAGCTTCTGACCTCTTCTGTGCATCCCGTCCAGAAGCTCCTGCCAAGCTTGACTATAAGCATTCCTAGTGGATACAGCCTACCACCAGCTATAGCATACTTTGTCCCCTTGGACCACATCCCCGCAGGCACCACTATCTTGACACTGTCTGCCTCCGTGGGCACCTGAGACCTCATTGACAACTCACATTCCTCCTCTTTTGACCCTTCTTTTGCCTGTAACTCCCTGAGAAACAATTTTAGCATTTCCACATATTCCCCTTTTAATAGTTTTTCTTTGGTTGCTAAAATAAGGTATGCACCTAGGGGTTCGTGACTCCCACGTAAGGTAATTTCTTGATTTTTATCTCGTGACTTTCTTTTGCCCCACTACCCTGTGGCTTTGTGATGTTCGTCTCAACCACCTTCTCCTCAGCTTTGTGTGCTTGTGTCTCTTCCCCTTGTTCCTCTCGACTCTCCGTCGTCGACCCCTGAGCTGTCTCCTCTCCTGTTTTCTGTGTCTATGTACACACCCCGGTCTCCTTCACATACAAACATTTCCGGAGACAGACCTATTTGTTATCCTCCTCACTGCCCACATTAATCCCTACTGACACCCTGTCATTTGTGAGACCCCAGTATCCACCCCTCCCAGTTCCCTTTTCTGGAGTCAATGTCGGCGTCCGCACTGGATCCAGTCACCTAACCAGTCGTACAGGGGCTCGAATGGCATCGGCCTTCTCAGGGTTTCCTTCTCCTTTTTCCCAGTCCTGTAACCGACCATGCACAAATTTGTTGCTGTGACCCCCCCTTCAGGACCCGTGTGCCCCCCTCTTTCTTCCTCAATTATAACCCCCACTTCTACTCTCCCTTCGTCATAGTTCAACTATGTGGTGTCTTCCTCCATGACCCATGAACCTGCCTGCCTGCTTACACATGCCTCCGCACTTTCCCACCTTTGGCGAATTACCTCCTTGTGATCCACCACTGGGTACCGATAGGCCACAATACGTCCTTATGTCCCAGCCTCTTGCTCCTGTCACCCGGCTGACCTCTCTGATGACCCAGAGGCCACATTGACCCAACTGGGTTGGTGCATTGCAGAGGCCTCCGTCGATCTTTATGTGGCAGTGTCGTGACCTTCCCTGGTCGCACTTCGGCTAGCTGCCCTAGACCGTGCCATCCCTTTCCCTCTGGAGCCGCATGTGACTCTCCCAAATCTGCTTGTCCACACAGCTGCTGCTCTTTCAAGGGAAAAGTAAGGGCTGGCAAGCCTGGGTTAGCAGCCCTACCTGCTATTGCCCTCCCTGATTGATGCCGGGATCCATTGCCAACAACCTCTGCTGCCGTGCTCCCCTTCGGGGTCACCCCATCCTTCCCACTTGTTTCCCTGTCCCCCTCCTACTTTGTGCTGTAGTACACCAAGCCTCTCTTACCCCCACTGAGTATCCTCCCCTTTGCGCTGAGCCCTCCGCCCTCCTCTGTGCTCCAGCACATAAACACTTTGGCTGGGGGCATATGTTCCACTGCCTGACTACTCGAGTGCCCCTCCTCCTTCTCCTCACCCTCACTCATTCCAACAGCGCTGCCACTATGGCAGATGCTGGGATCCACTCCGGCCATCTCCTAATATCCTTCCCACCCTTCCCATCTCCCCTCTCATGCCAGTCGCTGTTGCCTGGAGACCCCTCCTGTTTCCAACACCCTTCTTTAGACCACTGTGACCTGAGCCCGCAAAGTGCCCTGTCCAGCCACCCCCCCCAATTCAAAGGAGGCGTGGGAGCCCCCACCAGGACCCCGCTCTGCCTACTAACTTGTTGCACCTCTCTTCTCTCCCTGACTCCCCCTGTCTTTGTGGGGGCTGGTGCTTAGTGCCCCCGTCCTCAACCGAGCCATTCGCTGGCCCCAGCCCCTACCCGGTATTCTCCCTCAACACTCCCATATTGGCAGCCCTTGCACCAACTTGCTTCCCACCCGCCAAGCTCCCTCCTCTGTACTGCCCCTCTGGATGCTGCAAACTGGGGCCTCTGGCTCATGGCACAGGGGCAGGCTCCTTCACAAACTCAATGGCTGCCACATTGCAGGGGTCTTCCTCCCGCTCCTGCTCCTCGCGGGGCCCAGATAACCCCCCTAAAATGCTCGTCACTAGCGGTGTCCAGCACTCTTGTCTACCATTCTTCTTGCCTGTGCGCCCCCCCAACCACTTGCCCCTCTGTCCACTGCACCGACGGGCACCGTGTAAAGACCTCGCCCTGTGATAAATTGGAGAGCGGGACGTCGCGTGGTGCCCCCCCCCCCGACTTCTTACCTCCAGGAGCCGCTCTTTTCCCCCTTCCATGGCCCCTTGTATGTTCCTTGCTCACGTATCTTGAGTCCCGTGGCGGGGTACATGCCCACACCGTTGCAACGACACCACCGGCTGCCCGCCAATGCCGGTTGCACCGTCACACAGACCCCCAGATTAATTAGGTCCATGTGCCAACCTCAGCAAGCAGGTGCATGTCCTCTTCTACTCTCAGGTCGCCTCTCATCTCAACCCTGCCAAATTTTCACCTGAGGAAACAGTCTAAAAAAAATTCTAACTACCTTTGTTGGCTGCTGTGTACCTTACTCAAAATGGTGACAGGGAGCGTAAAATGGCTTAATAAATACCCTGCTCCCACCAGCCCAAAAATATAGCCCAAAAGAGCCCAATTGGGCCCGGCCCGCACCATAGGCCGAAATACCCCGGGGATGCAAGCCTGCCGAGCGCTGGGAGAAAGACAGACATACACTACTGCAGGAAACACATACATCTAGAACAGAAAGAGATCCAGAGAACCTGAGACTGATTACAATTTTCTCAAATGCCGCAGGAAAAATAAGAACTATCCTGCGTTGAAACTGGAAAACCCTACAATCAGACTGCGTGGTGGGCAGGGAACTCCCAGATTATCCAAAAATCTCATTTAAAAAATCTCGATCCATAAGAGATCATCTAGTGGAGAGTCATCTACCCCCATTAAGATCAGGTTCCAGCCTACAGGACCTACATGGTTCCTTTCCATGTGGGAAGTGCAAAGCATGCACAAATAGTAAAAGAGTAATTTCGAATCTGATCCCAGGCTGCCGTAAAGAAAGAAAAATAACAAAATTCATGACCTGCACCACAACTCATGTGGTTTATTGCCTGGTATGCCCATGCAGCTTACGCTACGTGGGCAGTACCATACACCCGGTAAAAATGAGAGTCCTGGAACATCAACGAGCAATTGTAAATAATGATGCCAATTACCCTGTGGCACACCACTTTGCAAGTCATCACTGGAGTAATAGGGCACTCCAACAGTTCTTCTGTCTAGACTGTATCCCTAGTGACATCAGGGGAGGAGACAGGGAGACGAAATTATGATGTCTGGAATCGAGGTATATCATTGATCTTCAGACAAAGTTTCCAAGTGGCTTGAATGGAGGGGAGGAGCTGGTAACACATTTGTGAAGCAAGTGTTGGCCATATGATGAATATTGTCTTGGCAATGAAGGACAAATGACCTATAGAAATGATAGTGCTAGGTTTAAAAGGATATGTGGGAATAAGGAGTTAAGTGGCCCGCAATACTTATTCAAGCCCATTCAGGGCGACATGAGAGATGTATATACATTTTGGAATGCTTAAGCGCATGCACCCATACAAGCCAGAATAATTGATTAATTTAATCAAATTAATCAGGTTAAGAGAAGTATATAACGCTTTGCAAAACGGGCACGCGAAATGCTGTGAAAAAAGTGGTTAAATAATTTTCCCACTAGATGACAATGTCGGTGGTGCGAAGTTGAGACTTGATATAATTGTCTCCTTGAGGTATATATAAAAGAATCATGTTGATTTGTTCATTTAAATGCAATGAAAAAAATGAAAAGTCAATGAAATGATTAGCAAATACATGAATTGTAGACCATTTGCACATTTCAATATGGCGCTTACTATCTGTAAATGAATTGTCCTTCTTTAATTTTTGTTATTTAAACTGTATGTATGTCTGTTTTCATGGCGCCCGTCGACACTGACGAAGGCTTAGGCTGAAACGCATCTGTTTTGATTTAGGTGCACGGAATAAATACTGATTTGGATTTTGTACCAACGAGAGCGCTGGTTCTTACTGTTTCGAGGGACAGTGGAGCGTGATTGATATATATATAACATTAAAGAGACGTTTTAGTCAGTTAAAACTACAACTCATTCTCCAAAGTAACTATAACTCATGCCCTCGCCATGCACAGTGTTGTCATCAATGATGTAATTGCCAGTGGCGGCTCCTCCGCTGAGGCAGAGGAGCGGTGCCCCACTGCCAGGAGAAGCAAAGAAAGGAAAAAACAAAATGATAATAACAGAATGTTATTATCATTTTATTTTTTCCTCCTGCTGCGGCAGTGCATGAAGCGGCAGGGCAGAGCTGCAGGGGAGGAGTGGTAGAACACTCCTGTGCAAAGTGACTGTTTGGTTAGTCCTCTCGGGCCACCCTAAACAGTCATGCACCATTGCCTGTTCTCCATGCAGACTGCATTGCAGCCTGCATGGAGAACATGCCCACTCCTCCAGCCCCTGGCTGAGGACAGTGTCACGACACCCAGACCAATCACAATGCTGCATTGCAGCATTGTGATTGGCTTAAGGGTGGGAGCCTGGCTGCCTGCTTCCTATTCCGACCTGGAGTCGGGCACAGGCGAGCAGGAGAGAAGAGGCGGGACCCGGCAGCGGCAAAGTACGTTTTTTGTTTTTTAAAGCAGTTTGCGCACCCACGCCTGCCCCCACCCCCACCCGCAAGCCATGCCGGGCACCCCTGGTAATATCAGACGTGACAATGATATCATACACGATATCATCAAACATGTCATGAGTGATGTAATATGTGAGGTAATTAGCAATGCATGGTGAGGGCACGAATAGCCGAAGCAATTTTTGGGGGATGTTGGCATGGGGCCCCCTCCACTTGCCATCCACTGGGTCCGGGGATCCCATCCCCTGAGGCTGATGGCAGCAGTGACTCGGGACCCCCAGGACACTTCATTTTCCTGCCTGCAAGAGCACTGGCAGAGAGAACCTAACCTCCCTGCCTGTGTGGAAATTTAGCCTGCAAACTGAACATTATCTGTGCCATCTTGCCTCTCCCCAGCGCCACGCACAGCGAATGCACGGCCGCCATTTTAGGCACCCCACTCTCTCCCCGCTCACTCTCGATCGCCAGCGCTTTCCCCTGGCGCTGCGAGCATCCCCCGCGCGCCGGCCACCCCCGCTCTCTCATATAGGCCATAAACCCTCTCCTTCTGCGCAACCCTGCTACGGAACCACATCCGACCAACATCCCATACATGGTCATGCCTCTCCTTTGATAACCCCCTTCCTCTGCGCCCCATTGTCCGAACTGGTCCCAGGCCATCACCTAGCCCTGCGGATGCAGTTTATTGCCCCTACTGTAAGGGAAACACCCCGCATCAAAGGGATTACAGTAGATCAAAGCCCCTACCCCCTGAGACCCGGCCGGTTGCACACACCCCCGGGAATTAGTGGAATTCCCTGCTGCGCGATAGCCATCTCCCACTGCGGGTAGGGTGGGAACCTCTACTGTAACTATGTGTGGGATCGGATCTGAGCCGGGGCTTCAGGGGATGTTCTTTCATGCATCAAGAGAATCTCAAGAATGTACTATATGTAATAAAGCAATAAACCGGTGTATAAGAGACCAGGTCTCAGAGATGCGGTTAGAGCACCTCGTGACGATACCTTGCTGTCTGATCTGATGTGTTCTGCTCCGACGGAATAAAACTTTGTTTCCTGCCTTCCAGTCTCCGGCGCCTGCCTCTTTCATTGGTAAATTATCGAGTGGTATGAGAGGCGATTACCGCCGGGCAAATACTTGAAAGGTTATCGACTGAAACTGCCGCTACCATTTAACAATTGGCGCCCAACGTGGGGCCCATCAGCGACACGTGGATCCAGTGGGAGAGGTCCCGACGACAGAGTGAACGACTGCAACGATCGGGAGAGCTCCTGCCCAATAGACCCTCGTCTGGCAGCCGATCATCCGAACTTCACTGGTTCCGAGCAGACCTCTCTCGAGTGATCTACGGTCCTGACTGGGAACCATCAGGAGTGCCGCGGCAAATACGGAGAGTAGAGGACGATCGGGCGCTGGAGGCGGAAGACGAGAAACTGTCCACGCGGTCCGGGTAAGGTCGTGATACACGACAAAATGCGAAATAATTGATTGATTGTTTAAAGCTTTGGAAATACTAGTATTGCTCATTGATTGTGCTCATTGATTGTTCTCTTTGAGATATTCGCTGTCTACAAACGGGGAGGAGTAGAAATACTCTCTCTCTCTCTCTCCCTTTGCAGATAGTGAAGGGTAGGTAACGCAGACTTTTGTCCCCGTTGAAACCCGTCGTGCCTATCTTTATCTCCCCATTGATTGATTGTCCGAACATTGATTGTTTTGGAGAATAGTGATTTTTGAGATATTCTCTGTTTGCAAATAACGTAGAATAGGAATATTCTGTCTAGTCTTTGCAAATAGTGAAGGGTAGGTAATGCTGACTTTTGTCCCCGTTGAAACCCGTCATGCCTATCTTTATCTCCCATTGATTGATTGATTGATTGTCCGAACACTAGTTGTTCGATATTGGTTCTTTGGAGGTATTCTCTGCTTACAAATAACGAGGAATAGAGATATTCTGTCTAGTCTTTGCAAGCAGTGAAAAGATAGGTAGTGCTGACTTTTGTCCCCGTTGAAACCCGTCATGCCTATCTTCTCCCCACTGATTGGTAGTTGGTTCTGCCCGGACCGCTTATTAGAGGTGAACCATCCGGCTCCACTGGAGGGCACCCCTAATAAGGACATGTTCACTAAATATGGACTAGTCGCCGTAGCTTATACCAAGCTATGGCATAAATATACAAAGAAGGACCCCGAGAGTCAGTGGCCACTGATGGGATCCTTCGACGACCATAAGATAGAAGCGCTAGAAATAGCTCTGCGTAACAATAAGACGACGCCTACTATGCTTGACAGTATCGGCATGTGGCGCAAAGAAGCAACGCAACGGAAAAAGAGGGAAGAAGTAAAAGCAGAAAAGGAATTACGAAAGGCAGCTCACCTTGCCGCTAGAAGGTTAGAAGAAGACATAAAGGAGAGAAGGGAAACTAAACTAAGATAGGAGCCCGAAACCTCAGGCCAGTATGCTGTTAGGACCCCTTCTTTGCTCTACCCTGAGTTGTCCTCCAAGCAGCGAACGAATGATGAATTACTGTTAGGTCCCCCGATCATTTACATGCCCCCTCCATATGCACCCTCCCAGTCAGTAGTGCAACACCTACAACCCCCGAACACGAGCGAAAGCAGTACAGGGACCTCGGTCCTCACGGCCTCCGCGCCGGCTGAGCCTCTTGTACTGAACCCAATGTCGGTTACAACGCTAGATGACCATGAGATGGGAAAGAAAGAGTCCACCAGAATGAATCGATTAACAAAGGATGAACGAGCAGGAATTGATAAGATAGTAGGGACACTGGTGGAGCGAAAAGAAAGTGAGGAGTATATAACAGACGTGTATAACTCGTATGCCGACAGCCGCAGACGACACTTCGTCGTACGGCTCTGTTATCACGCCCTGAATGCGTATGAGGAAAGATACCACGATAAAGGTCCCGAAGGCTTAGCAGCCCTATATAGGAAGGTAGACATCGGAGAGGAAAGAGAGGGCGACGTTACGAACCTCTTCACTCGTACACTCGAGGTCTACCGACACCTTAAAGAACATGGACAGACCACCAAAGCAGAAACCCCCATAGCGACTAAGCCCCAGGAAGGAAGGGCTGATGCCATGATGCCCATTAAAGAAGCTGCCCCCTACTGGGTCCCCCCACGAGGTCTGGGAACACATGACGACATCAACCACCAAGATGCGAAGGAAAGGGTTGTATATAACTGGGTCTACCAGCCGTGGGACCGGCAAGACATTTTGACCTTTAGAAAAACTCTACCCGACTTAAGAAAGAACCCGACTGCCTTCTACACTGAACTGGGTACAGCCTTAGGTTCTACGATTATGACTTTAGCAGATATCGACTTGTTCTTTGGGCTATGTCTGCCGGCTGATGTGTGGAAACAAATCCGGAAAGTTGACCACGCTGAGCCGTTCGGATATACCTGGGTACAACTCGATACCATAGATAAGCAGCGAGAACCAGGACAGAAACCCCCAAAAGCCATATTAGAGCTCCCAGACAAGTTTGTACTAAAACTGAAGACTCTAATCCCAGAAAGAAAGGTAGACTGGTCGATAGTAACGGCTTGCCGCCAGAAACCCCAGGAGGATGTGTCTGAATACTTCTCCCGATTCGAGACTGTGTTTTCCGATTACAGTGGCCAAGACATGACCACCGCAACCGGACATCACCTCTTTGTCCAGAATTATGTGAAGGGTCTGACACAAGAAATTTCCCAGAAACTACAGACCAGCGAGAGTAGCTGGGCAGCCTCCAAACCCGCAGCGATTCTCCAGATGGCCCAATACTACGAAAATCAGAAAAACGAGAACGATAGGGCATCAGAGAAGAAGAAAAAGGAACTGAAGGAGAGGGTAATGATAGCACAGTTGCAAGGGGTGACCATAGGAAGGGAACCCCCGAAAGAGAATTACCACCCAACCGCCCCTAGAAAGCTACCCCCTAGAGACCATACACCTGCACCCTACAACGGACGGAGAGACTTAGATGGGAACCAATGTGCGTTCTGTAGAGGGTTCGGACACTGGAAATCCCAGTGCCCGGTCCTTCTGGAACTAAACAAAAATAGGGATCCCAGAGACACAGCATATGACCCCAGAAACAGAGGACAGGGACGAGGGCACACGAACGACGCAACCAACGTCAGGCCAGGCAAACCAAACACCTTTGACCGCCCCGACAAAACCAGTGTCAGCAGTCCGACTATGAAAGCACCCATGACTTCGCATAGGACCGCCAGGGGCAAGGGAGGGATCCAGTCGAACTCCGTGTTGACCAGCAAGGCCCTTACGTCACTGCTAAGGTCTTGGGCACAAAATCCCCATTCCTGGTAGACACTGGGGCGACACGTAGTGCGTTATCCAAACGACTGATCCCTAGGGCACCCTTGTCTGGCTCACATGTAACCTCAATAGGCTTCGATGGAACGCCCTCCACTAACCCCTTATCAGCACCAATCTCCTTTGACTTAGAAGATAACACCACTGACACGACCTTTCTGCTCTCCTCCAACACCCCCGATGCTATTATGGGACTTGATTTGCTAAAACATTTTCGAGCTACCATCAGATGCTCCCCAGACGGAGTTCGAGTCATCCTACACGATAACCCAGATCTGTCCAGACCCTGTCACACACGGCGTATGCTCTCTATAACCGATGCTGACATGTCCCTACTCGACACATTACCTTCACATCTATGGGCTAAAACCGACTCAGATGTAGGGCGCATGGTGATCAACCCGGTACACATAACCGTCCGACCGGACGCAGTGCTCCCAAAGCTTCCACAGTATCGGATATCACCCGAAGGCGAGAAGGCATTGGTGGAAATCATCGAGTCCCTAGTCGAGGCAGGAGTGGTAGAAGAAGTAGTGAGTAATGTTTGCAACAGCCCTATCCTACCCATTGTAAAGAAGCAAGGCGAGGGGGATGAGAAAGCCTACCGTTTCATTGTTGACTTGCGAGAGGTTAACAAAGTAGTCATACCCCAGTACCCCGTGGTCTCAGACATCACCACCATCCTCACCCTGATTCCATCCACTGCCACCATCTTTACTGTTATTGATCTCAAGAACGCATTCTTTTCCATCCCCATCCACCCAGACAGCCGCTACCTGTTCGGATTCACTTTAAAAGCCCGTTCATACAGATTCTGCAGGGCACCCCAAGGCTACACTGAGAGTCCCAGTATTTACAGCCAAGCCCTCAAGAGGCAACTGGATGCAGTCCAACTACCCGATGGAGTGGTGTTGATACAGTACGTCGATGACATTCTTTTGGCGGCCGACACCACTCCACTTGCCGTCACAGCCACCATTCACCTCCTCCGCTTCCTTGCGGAGAACGGTCACAAGGTCTCCAGAAAGAAATTGCAATTCTGCCAGCCCCAAGTAACGTATCTAGGCCACCTACTATCCAAAGACGGGAGGAAACTTACCCCTGACCGAATTCAAACCATTCTAGAAACCCCTGTTCCCAAAACTCAGAAGCAAGTGCGGTCCCTAGTGGACCTCACCTCCTTTTGTCGACAGTGGTTGCCAAATTTCAGTCTTATCGTAAAACCTCTGCTTTCCCTGCTGGCTAAAGATACCCCCTTCCCCCTCCCCTGGACACCCGAATGTCAATCCTCCTTCAAAGAATTACGAGACGCCCTCTGCTCGGCCCCAGTCCTAGGAACCCCAGACTACACTAAACCTTTCTCCCCCTACACCCACGAAAGGGAGGGATGTGCGTTGTCTGTCCTAACCCAGTCCATAGGCCCTAAGCAACGCCCTTGTGCCTACTTCTCTGCCACTCTTGACCCCGTAGCCAGAGCTTTGCCCGCCTGCCTTCGAGCAGTAGCCGCCGCTGCTGTCTCTATCCGGCAAAGTGAGGGGATCGTGCTCTCGAACCCCCTCACAGTATTGGTACCCCATGCTGTTGATACCCTCCTGAACCAAACCAAGACTCAACACCTGACTAGCGCACGACTGACTGGTTATGAACTGACTCTGCTTGCACCCCACATCACATTGAAACGATGCACCACTCTGAATCCAGCTACTCTACTACCTCTCCCTGATGCTGACCCCAATGCATCCCCTATACATGATTGCGTGACCCTCACCGACGAACAAACCAAGAGTAGGGTTGACCTCCGGGATACTGCCTTCCCGGACCCTGACGGAGAACTGTGGGTGGATGGCTCATGCATCAAGCTCCCCGATGGCACCACCTCAGCTGCCTATGCAGTCACCACAGCTCGAACAGTTGTTGAGACAGCCCGCATCACACAGCGATCCGCACAGGCGGCGGAACTAATTGCCCTCACACGAGCCTGCATCCTGGCAGCAGGGACAACCGCAAACATTTACACAGACAGTCAGTATGCCTTTGGGGTAGTTCACCACTTTGGGCTCTTATGGAAAGAGAGGGGATTCTTGACTTCTCATGGCACACCCATCCTGCATGGAGATCTAGTCTCTGCCCTGACCGAAGCAGTCCTCCTCCCCACACGGTTAGCTGTGATCAAATGCCAGGCACACAAGAAGGTGACAGACATTATAGGACAGGGAAATGCACTAGCTGACATTACTGCCCGAACCACAGCCGAGAACAGGTCCACGACCCGCATGTACGTGACCAGGTCACAAACTGAGAAATGGAAGGATGCTAGGGAAACGATTAGGGATATCCAACTAGCCAGCACACCACACGAATTAACTGAATGGGCCCGGGTGGGGTTGAAGGACGATGACGGTTGTTGGCGGACTAAAGACTCGAACAAATGGTTGCTACCCGACTCATACTTGATCCCCATGCTGACCATGGCACACTCCCCCGCACACATAGGGTCTGCCCCCATGATCGAACTCATCTCCAAAGTCTGGCACAACGACAGAATACCAGACTCAGCCAAACGTCTGGTCCAACATTGCCTAGTATGCCTCCAACACAACCCTGGGAAAGGAACTGCTGTACCCCGGGGAGGGTTTGGGGTCCCCAATCACCCCTTTGAAGTCCTACAAATGGACTATGTCCAGCTAGAAAGGTGCCAAGGTTTAAAGTATGTACTTGTCGTTGTGTGTGCCTTCAGCAAGTGGGTGGAAGCCTACCCAACCCATGACAACACCGCTATGACTACCGCAAAAGTACTACTGAAGGAATTCTTCCCCCGATACGGCCTTTGTCGAATTTTGTGGAGCGACAACGGCCCCCACTTCGTAGCCGAAGTTATCCAACTCATCTTAAAAGGGTTGGGTATAAAACAGAAATTCCATGCGGTCTTCCACCCCCAATCTGCAGGCCTGGTTGAGCGACACAATGCCACATTGAAGCTTAAGATAGCAAAAATAGTCGCCACCACAGGACTAAGATGGCCAGACGCTCTCCCACTAGCATTGCTATCAATGCGTTCCACCCCCACCAAACACCACTTAACCCCCTACGAGGTCGTCTTTGGGCGGCCCATGAACCTTTGGACTGCACCAAAACCAACATCTATCCACGACGTCCCGGACGTCCTCATGTCTGACTATTTGTATAACCTAACTAAGACGTTGTCTGTTATCCATCAGCAGGTGCTGCACGCCATTCCCGATGTTTCCAGGGGCCCCGGGCACGACATCCAACCCGGTGACTTCGTCTTAGTGCGTAACTTCCAGCGCACCAAGAGTCTGGAGCCCCGGTGGACGGGCCCCCTGCAAGTCCTGATCACCACCCGAACAGCTCTTCGAGTGGAGGGGAAACGCAATTGGCTGCATGCACACCACTGCAAGAAGGTATCACCGACCCTGACAACCACGGACAACATCACCGCCCAAGAGGAACTTCTGGACAAAGACCGACCATCCCTGAGCCGCTGCCCAGATACAGAGACACTTGAATTGATTGAATATCCCGATCCCACTGTGCCATCCAAAGAAGGGTATAACTTGCGACGAAAGGAGAGAACTTCGGCTAAGCAGACCACAGGCTAAGTGGAAATCTCAGAACGGTAGCCTAGTCACCTCAAAGGCCACCAGGAGAGAAACTAAAACAAAGTCTGTGGTTCTGCCCGCTACCGAGTCTCTTGAAGGTGATGGAAGCGCCCGACATGAAGATGATGGAAGCAACCGGACGTCCGAAGATCCACTACAAAAACCCAAAGACTGACCGAATGCACAGCTTTAAGACAATAGCACTTTTCATTTCCCTTCTCTTTTGCCTTCTCCTCGTGGTCACCTTCTGGATCATGGAGGAGAGCACACCCGCTCATAAGACATTGCTGACCACCGTTCAACCTACCACCACGAAAGAACACCATCTGATCTCACTTTCACCCCAACTCCGAGAAAGGCGTAAGGAGTTCTGGAATAACTCTTTTGTGCAGTTGCTCCACCAACACAATCTTGCCACCAACGCCACTAACTGCTGGATCTGTGGATTGCTACCCCATGCCACTGGGCACTCAATCCCTTTCATCCCTTCACCTTTTTCTGTCCATGGTTCCTGCCTCGCCTGGCTGATCCTCCTGCAGGAGAGCTACAAGGACAATGCCACTTCCGGCAGAACCATGTCACACTTCTACCATGGGTTCTGGCTGAACAAAACTGGTAGAACTTCCGCCCTCTTCTGCCCTCTGAGATCGAACACTTCCTTTCACATGGACATCCCCGCCAAAGAACGAGTTGAAATGCAAGTGTTCAACAATCCAGCCAGACCCACCTTCTCTTACTTCCGAAAACGGACGGCCGCCACCCTAACAGTGGCCCTGTCCGTCATCAACATCACTGGATCTGTATGCCTCGAAGGCCTGGGGGCACAGCTGGTGGGCCACAGCTCCTGCCTCATCACCCGAACATTGGACTCAGTTGACCCACCCTCCTTTGTTGCCTCCCCGAATATGTACTTCGTCTGTGGTACTAAGGCCTACACCTGGCTCCCGAAAGGTTGGGGAGGCACCTGCTACATCGCCTTCGTCCTTCCCCCGACATATGTGGCTCCAGCAAACCATCACCGACAGAAACGTGCCAAAGACATTGTACAAGCCGACTCCACCGGAGCACAGTTCATGGACGCAGTAAAGGGTCTTGTTCTGCTCTGGGGTCCGATGGCAAACAGCCGTGCCATCCGCCACTTAACCCAGGCAGTCGAAACAGCAATGAACTTTACAGCTGGCGCCCTCGCCAACAACACCGCTGAGCTTCAGGCCGTCCGCCTGGTGGCTCTTCAGAACCGCCTTGTTCTAGATGTGGTTCTGGCTGATCGTGGAGGAGCATGCCGCATCATTGGGTCCAGCTGTTGTACCTACGTACCAGATAACTCACCCTCAGTCTACAAAGCAATTGAACACCTCCACAGACTGTCCACAGAGGTCCATCAAGAGCAAGAAGAATGGTCGCTGGGGAGTTGGTTTTGGGACACTATTAAAAGTTGGGGATGGAGGCTGTTTTCATTTATCCTAATACCGATTGTGATACTATGTGGATGTTGTTTGGGGATTCAGTGTCTGCCACCTTTATGTTCACTTTTTATGAACTGCATCTGCCCTAAGACTTTGAACTTTGAAACAGAGCGGATGAAAGCCCTCTATGAGGTGGAAGTCCGCAGTATTATGGGGATAAATCCGAACTAGACAAGCTGGCGAGATATGTTAAAAGGGAGGACTGTGGAAATTTAGCCTGCAAACTGAACATTATCTGCGCCATCTTGCCTCTCCCCAGCGCCACGCACAGCGAATGCACGGCCGCCATTTTAGGCACCCCACTCTCTCCCCGCTCACTCTCGATCGCCAGCGCTTTCCCCTGGCGCTGCGAGCATCCCCCGCGCGCCGGCCACCCCCGCTCTCTCATATAGGCCATAAACCCTCTCCTTCTGCGCAACCCTGCTACGGAACCACATCCGACCGACATCCCATACATGGTCATGCCTCTCCTTTGATAACCCCCTTCCTCTGCGCCCCATTGTCCGAACTGGTCCCAGGCCATCACCTAGCCCTGCGGATGCAGTTTATTGCCCCTACTGTAAGGGAAACACCCCGCATCAAAGGGATTACAGTAGATCAAAGCCCCTACCCCCTGAGACCCGGCCGGTTGCACACACCCCCGGGAATTAGCGGAATTCCCTGCTGCGCGATAGCCATCTCCCACTGCGGGTAGGGTGGGAACCTCTACTGTAACTATGTGTGGGATCGGATCTGAGCCGGGGCTTCAGGGGATGTTCTTTCATGCATCAAGAGAATCTCAAGAATGTACTATATGTAATAAAGCAATAAACCGGTGTATAAGAGACCAGGTCTCAGAGATGCGGTTAGAGCACCTCGTGACGATACCTTGCTGTCTGATCTGATGTGTTCTGCTCCGACGGAATAAAACTTTGTTTCCTGCCTTCCAGTCTCCGGCGCCTGCCTCTTTCATTGGTAAATTATCGAGTGGTATGAGAGGCGATTACCGCCGGGCAAATACTTGAAAGGTTATCGACTGAAACTGCCGCTACCATTTAACACCTGTGCTCTTGCATGCAGGAAATGCAAGTTAGCTCCCACCCAGTGGGAGCAGAGAAAAGCTGCTGCCAGCGGGTGCAGGAAAACAGATGGAGCTTACTCCCGCCGCAATGCAAACGGTGCAGGCTGTGGAACAGCCAGGGGCCGTGGGGGCCTTAGCGCTTCCACAGCAACATCATGGCAACCAATTGCTGTGGATGTCTGAGGTGGTCACTGGGGCATTCACAACAGTTAAAAGGCTCTGAGAGGGCGGCTGCATGCCCCATCCCCTAAAAATTAAAGCACCCCCCTATGGATGGGTTCCCCGGGCCTGTAAATGGCTCTGAGAGGGGGCCGCTTGCCCTCTTTCCTAAAAAATGAAATCTGCCCCAGGGGATTGGCCATCGAAGAGGCCCCGAGACGGGACCGCATGCCTCCCTGCCCATTCAGAAACATTTGCACCACTCCCCGGGGCCTTCGCCCACCACCTTTACCTCTGTGAATTTTTGGCAAATGTTTTTTTAAATTTGTTTTTGGTTCTATTGGGCGTTCCTACGGTGGTAGGGTATCCCTACCATGCCCTCTTAAAAGTTTTTTTCAACCTTTTTCAGGACAGGGGACTGAGTCCCCGAGTCCTAAAATGGCTGCCATCACATTGGTGTTGATGGGGTGGTAGCCAGTCAGATCCTTTCTCAAGATGTGGTGGCTCCGCGGATCCTTAGTGGCGTGAAATAGCTATATTTTTTGAGCCTTCATTTCTCAAATACTACTGAATGGATTTACACCATGTCGCAAAAATCATGCTTTCTTGACCAAGATCTAACTTAGTGCCACATTTGGTGTTATTCTACTCAGCAGCATTTGGGGCAGGGGCGTCGTGAAAACCCCCGCTTTGGCAGTTACAGTGGGGGTGGTGTTCTTCATGGGCCTCTTTTGTCTACAACTCAGCAGACAAGCGCTCATCATTAATGCTAGAATATAGCGTCAAAAAGCAAGCAGGAGCAGGGAAAAATGACAACTGGGTAAAAAGAACACTGGAAGAAAGGGTGAAAAAATGGAAGTATGGATGAATGAGTAGGTGGACAAATGTGTATGTGGATGAATGATTGGGTGAAAGGATGAGTAAATGATAGGTGTATGGACAGATGAAAGGATGGCAAAGTAAAGAAATGGGTGGATGGATGAGTGAGTGAATGACTAGGTGGGTAGACAGATGAAAGGATGGCAAAGTAAAGTGATGGGTGGATGGACGAGTGAGTGAGTGGATAGGTGGATGGACAGATGAAAGGATGGCAGAGCAAAGAGATGATGGATGAGTGAATGGATAGGAAGATGGACAGACGAAAGGATGGATGAGTAAAGGGATGGATAGGTGAAGGGACACGTGAAAGGATGGCAGAGTAAAGGGATGGGTGGATGAGTGGGTGAAAAGATAGCAGAGTGGATGGATGATTGATGGATGGAAGAGTGGATGGATGGATAGAAGATTTGACAAATGGATAGATGGATGGCAGAGTGGATGGCAGAGTGAATGAGTGGATGCAATGTGAATGAATGGATGATTGTATAGCATGGTAAATGAATTGATGAATTAATGGCAGAATGGACGGATAGCAGAGTGGGTGGCTGAAGGATGGATAGAGGATGAAACGATGGACGAATGGATGGATGGCAGAGTGAAGGGATGAATGGCAGAATGGATGGATAATGGCAGAGTGGATTGATGCATGGAAGAGTGTATGAATGGATGGCTGGATAGCAGAGTGGATGGATTGATGGGTGAATGGCAGAGTGGATGGATGGTCGGATGGATGGATGGATGGAAAAAAGAATTGATGAATGGATTGATGGCAGATTGAATGATGGATGGCAGAGTGGATGGATGGGAGAGTAGGTGGGTGGGTGGGTGGATGGATGGTAAAGTGGATAGATGCATGGATGGATGGATGGCCGAGTGGGATGACGGGTGGCAGAGAGGATGAATGGATGGATGACAGAGTGTCTAGATGAATGGATCACAGAGTGGATAGATGTATGGATAGCAGTGTGGATGAATGGATGTCAAAGGGGATGGATTGCAGAGTGGATTAATCGATAGGTGGCAGATTGTATGGATGGATGGCAGAGTGTATGGATGGATGGGTGGATGTATGGCTGGATGGATGGCACATTGGGTGGATGGATGAATGGATGGAATGGGGAAAGGGTGAATGGTGATGGATGAAAGAATGAATGGATGACATAATGTAAAGGTGAAATAGTGGATATCAGTGGGTGAATGGAAAGGTAGAAGAATGAATAGATAAATGTATGGACGGAAGAGAAAAAGAAGCTGTTCAAGGGAGGGTTTGGCTTACTTGCTTTACTTGCTTGGAGGCATCAGCACTTTGATTCAAAATGGGGGCTAATTTAATTTTCTGGCTACTACCTTGACTTGTGGTATCGCTGCTCTGTTTTTCCTATGGAAAAAAAAGTTTTGGGAACACCCCCTCCCCTTCTATTTCTCAGCCCCCACTTGACGGATCACCCTAAAAGTTTCCAGGAGGGAGCTGAGGTGGATGAGACTTTTGGGGGGAAGGTTACATCCTTAGTGCCCCTCAGATTTCAATTAGTATGAAAGAAATTGTAGGAGAGTAGGGTCTGCAATCCTATGATCACCCAGATTTTTTTGCTTTTGCTTCATTGGTTTACGACTTTCTCCGGCTGTGGGCCTGCCAATCAGACCCACAGCCTAGCTGTTCTCTCTCGAAATTAACACACATGTACATTAGGTGCATCCACTAATTGGAACTGGGCCGCCTTGTCAGTCCCTGTCTCAGCATACCACAGGTATCCAGGGCATCGGTGTACCCAGGGCCTACCAGGGGCTGAAGCATGTATTATGCCACCCCTGGAATGGCCGCCCAAATCTGACACAACTGGCTGCACGACAGCTGGGGCCACGTGGTGTAATCACCCGTTGCTGTAGGTGTAGTATTCCTACACCTAAACCCTAAAATGGACACATGGATTCCTATCAGTCACTCCTATAGCAGGCCTTATCAATCCTGAAGGCAGAGTGCAGGGAATCATGTGGGACGGTGCTCTGGCGCGAGCTGAGCCCGTCGACGGCTTGCGGAACCAAGTCCTAATAGCCGTTCCATGGTGACGCGGGCCAACTACTTTTAATGCATTATAATCCTTGCGGTTATTTGCTAACTTTGGCATCACATCACCTACACATGTCGAGTAAGGTGTCATACGAATGGGAATACGAACCCCTCGCCAGTCCTGGCGACGGGGTTAGCATTCCCCCCTTTTAGAGGGACACGACATGGAAGTAACCTTGAACCCCGGTTAAAGTTGACTCAAGCCTCAGCATCACAAAATGGATGCTGCCACCAGACACAAGTCTGACCTCCTGCTGCTGGGGGACCTTCCAGCAAGGGGAGCTTGGACAAAGGGTTTCCTGTCGAGGGCGGTGTTAGCACCATCCCAGACAGGGTTTGTGTATCCCAGGTAGGCAGGGCTGAAAGGAAGGTGATTGCAAGTGGCACCCCGGTGCTCACTGTGCATAGCCCGGCTCAAACCAGTTTCGGGGGCACACCAGCCCCTGAGCTGGCGCGAAGCCGGACAAAGGATAGGGGTGTAACCACCCCCCTCCTGGCTCCACCCATAGGTAGAACCTAGTCACGGGCCAGCCCCTTTTCTTAGAATAAAGGTAGGAGCGAGTCCCCTTCCCAAATTGGATAATCAGATAATCGGATAACTCCGAATCACGAACCACTTTCCACGAAAGGAACTCTTGACTATTTCTGAAGACTCTCCCTTGTGGCTAAGGAGTAGCCACCCTGCACCAGCAGGCACCACCTAAGCGCTTGCGGTTTGCTGCACGTCTCCTACGGATCAAGACTGCCCAGCTCGACGAGACCCGAGTTCCCTGCCATCTCTGACCTTTTACCTACCTCATCAGCCCAGCTGAGAGTCGTAGGTGTGACGAGACCTGCGGGACCGGCTATCTTCAGAACCTGCACGACGCTTATCTAGCACGCCCACCGAGGGACCCTCGAGTGAGTGCACCTAGGGTTTGAGAAGCCCTAAACCCTGAACAGCTCCAGCATCGAAGTCTGTCTCCCCAGCATCCACGAGATCTGCGTGGGGGCCCTTCCGCTTCTTGCTGTTCCCAGCGTTGTCCGACCACTCGCCGACCGGCTTGTGGCCCTCTTCACGACGCTCCAAGATTATTCGCATCCCCGGTCTGGTTGCTCCAGACTGGCTCTTGCTCCCCTTCAACAGAGGAGTACCACGGACCCTCCTGGTCCACTCCCGACGCCATCTTGACTCCCCCGCTTGGGTTGCCACTGCCAAGATCCGCTGCCCCTTCCTGGGCCCAGCATCATCGACAGCAGACACCTTCGTGGGACAGCTCGCCCTCCATCCTGGTCGCCGCCGCGCCTCCTGGTCCGAGGAACAGCCGAGTCCGACGTCACCCACTCACCTGGTCGAGGTGACTTCAGCCGGTACCCCCCTGGTACCCACACGATCGCTGGCTAGCGGTTGAGAACTGAGTCCCCTCTGCTTTCAGGTTTCCTTCATCACCGATCCAGGCTTGGATCGCTCTGAACATCGTCACTGGTCGCCTGCCAGCAACTTCTTCTTTCAGGCTCCTGAGACTACACGAGGACTCCCGACATCTTGCCGAACTTCACGCAGCCGCAGCCTCCGGGCTAGGTAACTCGAGCATCTCGGTGCTCCATCGCAGGTTCGCTCTACAAGTGTCCAGTTCCTTTTTCGTTTAGTCCCACTGATCGGAACACTCCGGAATCAGTACCTCCAGACTCTAACCATTCGCATTTCACTGTTAGTGTAGATGGTTTCTCGTGCCCCTCGGGCATTTGTGTAAATTGTGCAACTGAAGTATTTTCCTAAGAGTTTTGTAGTGTGCTTAGCTCCCTGACTCATAAAGAGCCAGGGTAGTCTTGTTATAAATAAATATCCTTTTATTTTCATAACAACTTGTGTGGTGTCCTTTCACTTGGTGTTCAAGGGGTATATGTGATGGTAAACAGCTGGCTTAACACGCCCTCTAGAGTTTAGCCTAAGACTGCTCGTATCCACGCTACTAGGATAGCTGGTCTATAAGGTTGACTTACAACCAATCATCAATAAGGGTCGTTTGGAATGATACACAGTGATCACTAGAATAGTGAGCACTACATATCAGGCCAACTTCTCACATTGGTGGCAGCGGTGGGATTTGAGCTTGCTGTTGTTTTACCACACACGTATCCTAAGAATATCGCAGTGAAAGATCACATAAGTACCCAGGTACATATAACTTAACTTAGAATACTCCGAGTTCTACTGAACCGGCTGTTGTAGTGTAACAGGGCTTAGCACACCCTGACTACAACTCTTAGCAAGGGATCAGTAGGTAAACACATAGTGTAGGTAGGTGCATCACTTACACCTCACTAGAAAAGCATGTCGGTCCACGGAGAGTCTTCGCAGACTCCCTTAGTGGTCAGTGACCCTCCACAGGTCGTGTCACGATATGCAACTCTTAGCTTCAAGGAGATGAGACAACTGTGTGCCTCCAGGAAGCTAAACCAGGGTTCTAACCCTACCATCGCAATACTGATAGGTCTCTTAGAGGCGTACGATGCTAGGAGGTCCTCTAACCCAGGTCCCCCCAGTGCAGATGGGAACATGCCTCCCTTAGAGGGAACCCTCGGTGACCCAGACCTCGACCTCCACACAGAGGAGGAGGACGAGGACGAGTTATCGGGAGACGAGGCAGACAAAGGTCCAGTGGTAGTCGGCAGGCTTACAAGGACCAACTTAAGCAGGCATGAGAATGGAACTGGGGGAGCCCCGGGCCCACGCTCAAGCAGGCTTAACCTTGGGAACGGACGAGCTAGGTCTCTCTCCAGAGGCTCTGGCAGATCGGTTCATACACATGTCTCTCAGGCATCTTCTCAGAGAGGAATGACTTCCCCTCAGAGGAGGGAGCATGAAGCGAAGATGCGGGAGGTCAATCTGAGGATCGAGCGGGAAGAACTTGCCCTCGCCAAAGAAAGACTTGCCTTGGCCCGAGAGCAGAAATTAAGTGGGTTAGATCCCACTGGTGGCAGCATTCTCAATAGAGAGAAAGACAGGGGTATAGACACTAGACACCTGAGTAAAATAGTGCCCCCCTTTAAACAAGGGGACGACATCCACAAGTGGATAACTGCCTTGGAGAGGGCCTGCACTGTCCAGTGCGTCCCCCCAAGTCAGTGGGCAGCTATACTGTGGCTTTCCTTTGAAGGTAAAGGAAGGGACAAGCTCCTCACTACAAGAGCTGAGGATGCTAACAACTACCAAGTCCTGAAGAACACACTGATTGATGGGTTCGGCTTAACCACGGAACAGTACCGGGCGCTGTTCCGGGACACCCAGAAAATTCAGTCTCAGCATTGGGCTGACTTTGTCGATTGTGCCACTAAGGCTTTGGAAGGCTGGTTGCTGGGTAGCAAGGTTACTGATTACACAGGATTGTACAATCTTATCATGCGAGAACAGATTTTAAACAACTGTCAGAACCAATTGTTGCATCAGCACCTTGTCGACTCGGATCTGACCTCTCCCCAAGAATTGGGAAAGAAGGCAGACAGATGGGTCAGAACAAGGGTCAAGCAGAACCAGAATCAGAACCAGGGTGGTCAGAAGAAAGCAGACCAAAAGGGTAACAAGAACAAACAAAATGACCAGAAGTCTTCGACAGGTCCCCAACAAACCAAAGAGGGTGGGGGTCAGGCTTCACAGAAGAAGAAGACTCAAGAAGGCCAGTCAAAAAGGTGGTGCCAATACTGTAAAAGTAAGACTCACTGGTTCAGTGAGTGCACCAAGAAAGGAGGGCAAACTCCTGCCACTGCAGCCCCTAAGGCACCTGCGCCCCCTAGTACAGTCAGCAGTGGTAGTGCGCCTCCCAAGGCATTAGTTGGGTTAACCTTGGGAACCGAGGGGAGTGACGACTTAGTCGGCACGCTCACTCAGGCCGTCCTTGTCTGTACCGGGGATATGGATATGTCCCCTGATGCCAGTCCCAATACTTTGGGCAAATACAGACAGACACCTTTGATAAATGGAAAAGTGGCTCAGGCCTACAGGGACACGTGTGCCAGTGTCACCATGGTGACGCCTAACTTCGTGGACCCTGGACAGATCATGCTAGGTACCAGTTACCTAGTGACCAATGCCAGCAACGTCACTACCAATCACAGTATGGCAGTTGTTGATTTCTCCTGGGGAGGGGTAAGTGGCCCGAAAAAGGTTGTGGTTAGTTCAGACCTCCCCGTAGAATGTCTGTTGGGCAATGATTTGGAAACGTCACAATGGTCAGAAGTGGAGCAGAGGACTCACATGGAGATGTTAGGCTTGCCAGCACATGTCCTTGCTGTGACCAGGTCACAGGCCAAAAGATGCCCCACTGAACAGGTGCTGGATCCTGGAAGAACGGACCAGACACCTTCCAAGAAAAGGAGCAGTAAGGGTAAGGCTTCGCCTTCCCCCTTGCCCCAGGTCGTGGATCAAGTCTCCGAGGAGGCTGACCTTAAAGAACTGAGGGAAACTGAGCCGCAAGAGCTTGAACCTGGTCAGGTTGAGTTTCTGGGCTCAGGGGGACCCTCCAGGGAAGACCTGGGGAAGGCACAGTTAGACTGCCCCTCACTTGAACCCCTCAGACAGCAGGCCGCTGCTGAGGCTGCAGGGAACGCCACAGGTACCCACAAAGTGTACTGGGACGATGGACTCCTGTACTCCGAGGCAAGAGACCCCAAACCTGGTGCGACCAGGAGGCTGGTCATCCCCTTGTCTCTGAGAGGTTTCCTTCTCACCTTGGCCCACGAGATTCCCCTTGCAGGTCACTTAGGCCAGAATAAGACTTGGGACAGAATTGTTCCACACTTTCACTGGCCCCACATGTCCGAAGATACAAAGGAGTTTTGCCGCTCCTGTGTCACTTGCCAAGCCAGTGGTAAGTCAGGTGGCACAACAAAGGCCCCCCTCATACCACTACCAGTGGTGGGGGTACGCTTTGAACGAGTGGGGATCGACATTGTCGGACCAATGGAACCCCAGACAGCATCAGGGCACAAGTTTATACTGGTGGTGGTGGACCACGCCACCAGGTATCCTGAAGCTATTCCCCTTAGGACCACTACAGCACCTGTGGTGGCACGGGCCCTACTTGGAGTGTTCTCCAGAGTGGGCTTCCCTAAGGAGGTCGTCTCAGACAGAGGTGCAAACTTCATGTCGGGATATCTGACTGCTATGTGGAAGGAATGTGGTGTCAACTACAAGTTCACCACACCCTATCACCCACAATGCAATGGGCTTGTTGAGAGATTCAACAGGACCCTAAAAGGGATGATTCACGGACTACCTGAAAAGCTTCGGCGGAGATGGGATGTCCTGATACCCTGCCTCTTGTTCGCCTACAGAGAGGTCCCGCAGAAGGGGGTTGGCTACAGCCCTTTCGAGCTTCTATTCGGACATCCTGTAAGGGGACCCCTTTGTTTGGTAAAGGAAGGATGGGAGAGACCTCTCAGAAAGCCGGCATCAAACATTGTGGACTATGTGCTCGGTCTCCGCTCGCGGATGGCGGAGTACATGGAAAAGGCGTCTAAAAACCTGGAGGCGAGCCAAGAATTACAGAAAGCTTGGCACGACCAAAAGGCTGTCCTGACTGTGTACCAGCCTGGACAGAAGGTGTGGGTGCTGGAGCCAGTGGCCCCAGCAGCACTCAAAGACAAATGGTCTGGGCCCCACACGATCATTGAGCAAAAGGGAGAGGTCACCTACTTGGTAGACCTGGGAACTCCCCGGAGCCCCCACAGGGTGCTCCATGTAAACAGGCTCAAGGCATATGTCGACAGGGAGGGCATGAGCTTGCTCATGGCCACAGATGAGGGACAGGAGGAGGAGAGTGACCCTCTCCCAGACCTGCTCTCTCAGAACCCTGACGATGGATCAGTAGATGGTGTTGTCTTTTGTGGCAGCCTCTCTGGACATCAACAAGAGGATTGTAAACAGGTTCTTCAATCCTTTCGACATATGTTCTCTCTGACACCCAGTCAGACCAAGTGGTGTACCCATGAGGTCGACACTGGGGACAGTCTGCCCGTAAAGAGTAAAATCTATCGGCAACCTGATCATGTCAGAGACTGCATCAAGACAGAGGTGCAGAAAATGTTGGAGCTGGGAGTCATTGAACCCTCGGACAGCCCCTGGGCTAGTCCCGTAGTGCTCGTGCCGAAACCTCACACCCAGGGCGGTAAGAAAGAGATGAGGTTTTGCGTGGACTACAGAGGTCTCAATGCGGTCACTAAGACTGACGCCCACCCGATACCAAGAGCAGACGAACTTATCGACCGGTTGGCCTCGGCCAACTACTTAAGTACGTTTGACCTGACAGCTGGGTATTGGCAAATCAGGTTAGCTGAGGAGGCCAAGCCCAAAACAGCATTTTCTACCCCGGGTGGGCATTATCAGTTCGTGGTAATGCCCTTTGGTTTGAAAAATGCACCTGCCACCTTCCAAAGGCTGGTGAATCGAGTTCTCACTGGGTTGGACGACTTCTGTGCGGCGTATCTGGACGATATCGCTGTCTTTAGCTCCACCTGGGAGGATCACCTGGTCCACCTGAGGAAAGTGTTAGGGGCCCTGCAGAAGGCAGGCCTCACTATCAAGGCCACCAAGTGCCAGATAGGGCAGACACAGGTTGTATACCTGGGCCACCTTGTAGGTGGAGGCCAGGTTCAACCATTGGAGAGCAAAATACAGGCCATCCAGGACTGGGCTCCTCCAACCACCCAGACTCAGGTTCGAGCTTTCTTGGGCCTGACTGGTTATTACCGGAAATTTGTCAGAAATTATGGATCCATTGTGACCCCGCTAAACGACCTGACAAGTAAAAAGATGCCAAAAAAAGTTCAGTGGACAGCAAGCTGTCAGAAGGCATTCGATGACCTAAAGCAGGCCATGTGCACAGCACCTATCCTAAAGAGTCCAGACTACTCCAAACCATTCATTGTCCAAACAGACGCTTCGGAGCTGGGTGTGGGAGCTGTTCTATCGCAACTGAATTTTGATGGTCATGACCAGCCCATAGCTTTTATTAGCAGGAGGCTGACCCCCAGAGAGAAGAATTGGTCAGCTATTGAGAGGGAGGCCTTTGCTGTGGTTTGGGCCCTGAAGAAGTTGAGGCCATACTTGTTTGGCACTCACTTCAAGATTCAGACCGACCATAAGCCCCTCTTGTGGCTAAATCAAATGAAGGGTGAAAACCCCAAACTACTTAGGTGGTCCATTTCCCTACAGGGGATGGACTTCACAGTGGAGCATAGACCTGGCACTGATCATGGCAATGCAGATGGGCTCTCCAGGTATTTCCACTTAGAGCAAGAAGACTCACCTGGTCAAGGTTAGCTTATTGTCCCAAAGTTTGGGGGGGGGTCATGTAGGAGAGTAGGGTCTGCAATCCTATGATCACCCAGATTTTTTGCTTTTGCTTCATTGGTTTACGACTTTCTCCGGCTGTGGGCCTGCCAATCAGACCCACAGCCTAGCTGTTCTCTCTCGAAATTAACACACATGTACATTAGGTGCATCCACTAATTGGAACTGGGCCGCCTTGTCAGTCCCTGTCTCAGCATACCACAGGTATCCAGGGCATCGGTGTACCCAGGGCCTACCAGGGGCTGAAGCATGTATTATGCCACCCCTGGAATGGCCGCCCAAATCTGACACAACTGGCTGCACGACAGCTGGGGCCACGTGGTGTAATCACCCGTTGCTGTAGGTGTAGTATTCCTACACCTAAACCCTAAAATGGACACATGGATTCCTATCAGTCACTCCTATAGCAGGCCTTATCAATCCTGAAGGCAGAGTGCAGGGAATCATGTGGGACGGTGCTCTGGCGCGAGCTGAGCCCGTCGACGGCTTGCGGAACCAAGTCCTAATAGCCGTTCCATGGTGACGCGGGCCAACTACTTTTAATGCATTATAATCCTTGCGGTTATTTGCTAACTTTGGCATCACATCACCTACACATGTCGAGTAAGGTGTCATACGAATGGGAATACGAACCCCTCGCCAGTCCTGGCGACGGGGTTAGCATTCCCCCCTTTTAGAGGGACACGACATGGAAGTAACCTTGAACCCCGGTTAAAGTTGACTCAAGCCTCAGCATCACAAAATGGATGCTGCCACCAGACACAAGTCTGACCTCCTGCTGCTGGGGGACCTTCCAGCAAGGGGAGCTTGGACAAAGGGTTTCCTGTCGAGGGCGGTGTTAGCACCATCCCAGACAGGGTTTGTGTATCCCAGGTAGGCAGGGCTGAAAGGAAGGTGATTGCAAGTGGCACCCCGGTGCTCACTGTGCATAGCCCGGCTCAAACCAGTTTCGGGGGCACACCAGCCCCTGAGCTGGCGCGAAGCCGGACAAAGGATAGGGGTGTAACCACCCCCCTCCTGGCTCCACCCATAGGTAGAACCTAGTCACGGGCCAGCCCCTTTTCTTAGAATAAAGGTAGGAGCGAGTCCCCTTCCCAAATTGGATAATCAGATAATCGGATAACTCCGAATCACAAACCACTTTCCACGAAAGGAACTCTTGACTATTTCTGAAGACTCTCCCTTGTGGCTAAGGAGTAGCCACCCTGCACCAGCAGGCACCACCTAAGCGCTTGTGGTTTGCTGCACGTCTCCTACGGATCAAGACTGCCCAGCTCGACGAGACCCGAGTTCCCTGCCATCTCTGACCTTTTACCTACCTCATCAGCCCAGCTGAGAGTCGTAGGTGTGACGAGACCTGCGGGACCGGCTATCTTCAGAACCTGCACGACGCTTATCTAGCACGCCCACCGAGGGACCCTCGAGTGAGTGCACCTAGGGTTTGAGAAGCCCTAAACCCTGAACAGCTCCAGCATCGAAGTCTGTCTCCCCAGCATCCACGAGATCTGCGTGGGGGCTCTTCCGCTTCTTGCTGTTCCCAGCGTTGTCCGACCACTCGCCGACCGGCTTGTGGCCCTCTTCACGACGCTCCAAGATTATTCGCATCCCCAGTCTGGTTGCTCCAGACTGGCTCTTGCTCCCCTTCAACAGAGGAGTACCACGGACCCTCCTGGTCCACTCCCGACGCCATCTTGACTCCCCCGCTTGGGTTGCCACTGCCAAGATCCGCTGCCCCTTCCTGGGCCCAGCATCATCGACAGCAGACACCTTCGTGGGACAGCTCGCCCTCCATCCTGGTCGCCGCCGCGCCTCCTGGTCCGAGGAACAGCCGAGTCCGACGTCACCCACTCACCTGGTCGAGGTGACTTCAGCCGGTACCCCCCTGGTACCCACACGATCGCTGGCTAGCGGTTGAGAACTGAGTCCCCTCTGCTTTCAGGTTTCCTTCATCACCGATCCAGGCTTGGATCGCTCTGAACATCGTCACTGGTCGCCTGCCAGCAACTTCTTCTTTCAGGCTCCTGAGACTACACGAGGACTCCCGACATCTTGCCGAACTTCACGCAGCCGCAGCCTCCGGGCTAGGTAACTCGAGCATCTCGGTGCTCCATCGCAGGTTCGCTCTACAAGTGTCCAGTTCCTTTTTCGTTTAGTCCCACTGATCGGAACACTCCGGAATCAGTACCTCCAGACTCTAACCATTCGCATTTCACTGTTAGTGTAGATGGTTTCTCGTGCCCCTCGGGCATTTGTGTAAATTGTGCAACTGAAGTATTTTCCTAAGAGTTTTGTAGTGTGCTTAGCTCCCTGACTCATAAAGAGCCAGGGTAGTCTTGTTATAAATAAATATCCTTTTATTTTCATAACAACTTGTGTGGTGTCCTTTCACTTGGTGTTCAAGGGGTATATGTGATGGTAAACAGCTGGCTTAACACGCCCTCTAGAGTTTAGCCTAAGACTGCTCGTATCCACGCTACTAGGATAGCTGGTCTATAAGGTTGACTTACAACCAATCATCAATAAGGGTCGTTTGGAATGATACACAGTGATCACTAGAATAGTGAGCACTACATATCAGGCCAACTTCTCACAGAAATAATTCATATCTCTCCATTTTTTCAATCAAACAATTATTCCATGATTTTATATTTATTTTAATCGAAAATAAAATATATTTTAGTGCTGCCAACACGTGCATATCAAGTGGTGACAACAAGGGTGTCTACCATGGCCTGATAGTGTGTTAGAGATCATTTGTGATGGTGGGGAAGATAGTTGTGAGGGCTACTCTAAGAGATCCTGTGGTCTGCTGATCAACTGATGAAAACTCAACGCACTCCACAACAGAGCACTTCATCAGAGTTCCAAATTCACAAAGCACTTGGCCAACAAAGCGGGAAACACGTCATAAGACCAAGACTTCCCTGAGGCTGTAAAAGAAAATAAACACTATCCAGCAACCCAGAGCAACAATGTGTATTTATAGGTGAGGAAATGGATTAACTGTACTTTTGAAGAATTTGATAGCAAATAGCCCAGGGATGGCAGAAAAAAGTAACACAATTTTAATGCTAAAGCTTCAAAGTTCATCTACAATCCCATCAAGAAAATGGTGCATGTGCTAACTAGGGCGTATCATCTGTAGGGAGATGAGTCCTACTTATCTTATTGGTGGTCCCAGTGTGACATGCACAAATTATTTGCCCAGGGTACATACAGGTTCAAAGTCAAAGAAAGTTGAATCAGAAGAAGTGCAAAGCTCAAGAGGGAGCAATCAAGAGTGGGCATATCCAGGCTAGGGAAAGGTCAGCAGCATCTTTCTCCTCTGCATTATCACCATCTCCCATCAATGTTTATTTCCATTGATCTGGGTGGTTGAGGGATGAGGTATCTTGTGCCAAATGAATGCAGATAACATCTGGATTCTGAGCGGTCTACACATTAGGTAGTGCAAAGATGGAGGAAGTGCAACACAGCTGTCTGTGCTGCAGTGGTAACAAGACTGAGGATTTGTTAGTTACCTCTTCTGCTCCAGATCTTCCATTTGATTGGCCAAGCTCGTTGAGTCGTCATGGAGTGGTGGAGGAATGGGTAGGGCATGTTCAACAATCCTGCCTCCTGTGAGGCCCTGATCAGCTATGTGACTGAGGTAGCTCATTGTCACCTATATAATATCTGTATAATCTGACCTCTTCTCCGTGAGCACCATCGTAGACAACACATCTATTGAATAAATCTCTAGGGTGTAGTAGTTTAGCACATTTTATAAAAGGTGTCAAAGCTAATAACTAAAGATTCATCCAGTTCAAAATTGTGTTATGCAATTAGGTCTGACTTGTAACTGAGAGGGTCTCTTTAGCCACTGGTGACTAAAGTCATCATACTTGCACTCTGTCACTCATTTTTGCATCCCATGCATTCATAGGTACACAGCAAAACCAGCCAATGTGTTTCGTCCATATACAAATGGACTTCTACAGGGCACATCAATGGTGGGAAATTCTACTGGAAAATCCAATCTCATAAAAAAAAACTCTGTGTTTCATCTGTTGCACCCATCATCACGAATATCAGTCTTTCTGAACTGATCCATCAAAAAGTTATAGAGTCATTAACATCTCCTCCATCATTTGGTTCTATGCCCTTGTGTATTCTATATTTCAAATGTTTAGAAGAGGCAGGGCTTATCTGCCCCCCATCAAGCACTGCAGTTGGTGCCAAGCGGTAAAACCAGAAGAGACAAGAGAACTTTTCTCCCTAGTTTAGGGTTCAACTTTTGGCAGGCGTCTATAGGGAGTGCACACAGTGAGATACGCACTTTTGCGAATATTTTTGGAGATAACATTTTAGGTGCGGCATCCTCTTTGGTCCACTGCCTTTTGTCTTTTTATATTAGCAATGTTTTCCTGAGGAGCTCCTGCTAGCTTAGGGCACTAAACGGGTGGTCATGGGAGTGGTCGGTGTCAGCAGTTGTACAGCTGTCTTGCGCCCATTGATAGGTCTGCAGGATTTCCACTTGGGTTGCTGCCAGGGTCACCTCAACAATTGTTATTGGCCACAAAGAAATCTGAGCACCACTTTTCACTAGCAGTCGTCCTAATGCTGCCAAGCCACGTCAGATGACCTGTACACAAGCAGTTGCTGACGGTCGTCAGATGAGAAATAGTGTCTTTCCTCTGAGTCACTGAGAATGTAGTAGTCAAGTTTCTGCTCTATGAGCAAGTCGGTCACGCCTCGGAAATTGACTCCTGTCATTTGAGGACAGTCTTTTCCTGGCTGTCCCTGGGAGACTTGGAACTGCAGTGTTCATCTAGGAGTTTCACAAGATCTTTGTGCACCTACATGTTTTGCAAGACCACAGGTGGATACATAGCCATCTTTTATGGATGGGGTAGAACTGGAGCATCTCTGCTGCTCTTAGTACAAGTATATAGAACTTCAACAAGATTCACAGTCTTTACTTCCCAGGATGGAGCCAGGGCAGTGCATGCCGGGAAGATTTCACTCGTGAGGTTGTCAATGAGCCGCAGTTTGATTCCCTGTATCCTATGGTTGTTTTATTATCCATTCCATTCCTTCTGCTTCCTCTGTCGGAGATTGTTGGCTTTGCTACTGATCTGGGCAGCTAAAATATGCAACATGTCTCCAAAAAAGCTACACCTTTTCAGCACCAGGTGGCAGCATTGAGTCGCAGATGCACGCAAAATGTATTCTGACGATCGGACGTAAGTAGAAGAGGATGCTAGTATCCTGTCCCATGTGGAAAAAGAGCCCCGAAGAGCAAGAGAGAAACATTAACTCCAAGATTCCCTATTTTTGGTGTAAGATGTGGCAGCACGTGCTGGAGCGAGACATGTTTGTCTAATTATAGTTTTGACTCATCATAAAGTAGCGTAGAGGGTTAATGTGCCTGCTGCAAACAGCAATGTGTAACATACATATTTGTGTTTTAAGTTGATGCATTAAGTTAATAGCTCTGAGGGTTACTGCTTTTGTGGCAGAGACAGCACTGTTACATGAAGTTCTTATATTACAATCCTTCTAATATAGAGCAGTGAGCTGTGAACTAGTGCCTAGGAACTGTATACATACTGAAAGGCATAGGTTTAGAACCTTAGGGCCAGAGGTACAAAGCCTTTTAGCATTTCATAAGGTGCCGAATCGCTATTTCGGACTGTTAAGAAATGCTAAATGGCCTTTTCTGTAAACAAAGGCCAAATTGCGGTCACGATTTGCGATTTCTACTCGGTAGAAATCGCAAACAGCGATTCCTACTTTTTGAAAATTGCAAATTGTGACCGCTATTTAGGGAATCGCAAATAGGGATTACCTATGTGCGATTCCTAAAGCACATGCGCAAAGCATTTCTTAAATGTGAATTGTGCATTTATGAAATGCTATTACCATCTACTCAAAGTTGATGGTAGCCATGTGCAAAATAAAAAAAATGCATTAAAAATGCATTTTTTAATTGTGACATTTAGTGCACATATGCCCATAGGGCATATGTGCACTTACATGTGCACCACACATTTAGGGATGCCTCCAGGGGGGCTTTAAACCCAGAGGCACCCTTTTGGTTGAATTTCGTAAATTTCAATTTACTATTAGGAAATAGCAATTTAGGAAATGCAAACCATTTCCTATTTTACCCATAGGTGTGAATGCAATTGCATTTCCTATTTGCAATTTCCTAATAGCGATTCCTACTTTGTAGGAATCGCTTTAGGAAATAGCACATTTTGTATATATCATTTAGCAGTTCCTAAATAGCGATTCCTATGCAATCGCTATTTACTAAATGCAAAAGACGAATTTCGTACATCTGGCCCTTATTGGTCTTTTAAAAAAATCTTTCATCAGGTTAAGGTTGCTAGAAGGGGTTCCTTTAGATTGTAAGAAAGTCTTTTTACTATGGACAACCCCAGCCACTATGTTACATTTTAAATCCTAACTTTGTTCTTTTCTCCACACCAAGCACTCACAGCATATAATGCCTACCTGAATGATTAATGTGTAACACCTACACCTAGAACACCCACGTTGCCTCATGTAACATTTCCTGTACATTGAGTTACACGTGTATGATTCATTGTCTCTGTACAATGTGTGTGTGATGTAAGCTGCTCTGACACTTCCCATTAGGATGAGCAGTGCTGTCAAATAAATGAAATAAAAATAACGTGCTATTTTAATCGTTGTTAGTGTAATTACTCATACAGACAGATTCATCTGGCATTCTTACAGAGCATGCACATTCTTACATGCAGGGTTTGAAAAAGTCAAAACCCTGACTCCAAATCATAGTTTATATTAAACACTTGTGAAGTAATAACATTCTGTTGATTTTGTTTCCCTCCATTGCATTGGCTTCTAGGGTTAGGCTCCAAATAGATTCCAGCCTGGATAAGACCCCAACAAAAGTAGGGCTGATGGCCCTTTATGTGAAGCCTTTGTGTTGGACCCTGGTGGAAGTGAAAATGCGAAACCCCTTTTCTGCCTGCAGGTTGCTGTAGATCGCATGCAGGCCCTGCTGAATGTGTACCGGGGTCGGCAACCCCCACCCAGACAAATTCAGCACACTTCACTGCGGCCGGCCAAGAACTTTCTCAGGAATAGGGCGGATCTGGCTGGATCTCCTTAATTTCCTGCACTGAGGGTATGCAATTTCTGTGGGTTATGGATCACTGGTTCTATCAATTGGCTTGGTAAGGGTGTTATCACCTGTGGTTGGGATGGAACGTGCTGGGGTGAAACATAATATGTGAAGTAAATCAGGGTGGAGGTATCAGATGCCTTCCTAGATATACTTAAGGGTCTATGCTGTCTGAAGGTGTAAAATAAAACCTTTTCTTAAATCCACATCACAAATTGTGTGATTACCTATTTTGCGAATAGATTTTGGCTTGCTGCATCCCCAAAGGCTAATTACCGGTCGCAAAGAGGCCGATTCTGCGAATCAGCCCGTTTGCGACCAGTAAATAGCTTAATGCATATGCCCCATAGTCATTTAACTCCTAATATTAACATCAAAAGCACAAACACATGAACACAGATACCCTCCTTGGACCATAATAGAGGGTAGTATATCCATCTGTCCTGCATGGACGTATGGACAATTCACAATGATAAAGATAGAGCAAGAACTAAAACAAAATAAAACTCAAAAATGGCCAGGACGGAAACATCTGCTGTAGGCTGACAAGCTGTGCTGTGAGTATGAAGGCACTGAAGCCCTGACAGGGTTAGCTGTAGACCACAATCTAAAAGTTGGGGAAAGAAGGAGGACTGATATTCGCGCTGTACCAAACCACGACTGGAGAAAAGTTAGTGAAGTGCACATGCTGTGGGAAGACAGATCTGGTCTGGACTTTAAGACAAATGGTGGATGCCAATCCAAGCAGCCCACTAAGGACTCTTCCTGCAACTGAGACAAAAGAACTGACACAATTCACTACTTTACATGTCAGAAACTGGATCCCACAAACACTTCACAGGTCAGGATTAGCTACACAGTCCACAGACAGGAAATACAACAAAGAAGAAGGAGGCAGATTGCATATAATATGATGATTCCGTATGGTTTGGCATTATGTGAATGACATAAGGGACCAACTGGAATCAGAAATGGGGAATGAATTGCCAAGGGAGCCCAAAGTGAATATTGTGTAGGACTTCCATGAACAACCTAAAAGAGTCAAAATACTGATCTGAAACAATATAGTCTGCGACATATAGGTTTGTGTAATGATGCCTATGTAAGAATAAACAAAGGAATGAAGATTTACTATTCTAACTTTACATTGTCTTGTTTTGCCTATGTTGTGTAACTCAGTTTCATTCAGTCTATATTGTTGCAGCTGTTAAAAGTTATGGTACTATCTGTACTAAAGCTATGTGTTAGATGGTGCATGTCCCAAATTTGAAACCTCGTCAGGAAGCAAAATTGAAATGCCAAATAGTAGGCCCGGGCAAAATTTTAAGTACCGCGGAGTAATTTCGGTAATTTTTAGGCCTGGGCGGCGAACTCTGCTCCGTTCATGGAGTTTGCAGAGTTTTCCGCACTCTGTGGAGCACACAGAATTCCAAAAAATAGTTTTTTCCTCGCTCACACTCGCCATCGTTAAGTTGCTGAGTGCAAGCGAGGAAAATCCAACTCTAGACCACCTCCCAGCGAGATTTCTCAACGCAAGCGGTTGTAGGTGGTCGTCACCGCTCGCATTGAGCGTTGAGGAAGCTGTCGCTCGAGTAGAACATCTACTCGAGTGGCAGAAAGAAGCAGCACCCTCTTGTGCTGCGCATGGTGCCGTTCACACTGATTTTCCAGCGCAGGACAAACACCTGGAGCTAAAAATCCACGTGAAAGGCATGACCTAAAGCATTCCACCGCTTGCGGAACTCCACATAGAGTGGTTGAGTTTTTGGGTCACGGAACTCCCCAAACTCTACGCAGGCCTAGTAATTTTGCGATATTCTTTTGACGCAAAATTACAGAAAATTACCATGATTATGCCCATTTGCATAATTATGAGTAATTTGGCATAAAAATCCTATCGCAAGAAGACAAGAAAAACTAACTTAGCAAGTGCAAGCAGTTGCGGGCTGCTGCTGTTCGTTTTCTGTTGCATTTAGCACTAGTTTCTTAGCAATAAATGTATCCTTAGGCCCATTTTTGACACAAGATTGCATTTTGCACTAAGAAAATAGTGCTAAATGCTGGGTAACGCTTCTTGCGTAATTCTGCGTGATCT
Organism: Triturus cristatus; assembly: GCF_964204655.1. NCBI lineage: Eukaryota > Metazoa > Chordata > Amphibia > Caudata > Salamandridae > Triturus > Triturus cristatus. The sequence continues at coordinate 739,664,535 of NC_140592.1, forward strand.
CATAGAATTTTGCTGTAATTATGCTACAACAAATTATGCGAGTTACGCCCACCCGAGCAAATAGCAATGAGTGGAAAATGAGTGTTTTAATCATTTGATCATACAGGCTAAACATGGTAAAATATTAGAAACTAATACTGAAAATGTTTCAAGAAAGAAGATAAGATGGTGTATTTGAAGCACAGAAGCTATAAAGACTAGTTGCAATGGGAAGACTGTCATTGGTAGTGGTGAAATATGTGTCAAACATGGATAAAGAGGTGATAATTACAAAAAAGGTATCTTTTTAATAATGTGAAAGGGGTGGTGTTATAGAGATTTTTGTTAAAATGAGGGTCCATACACCTTGAGCATGAGGAAAGTTGCTTTGTTGGTTAAGCAGGAAAGCAGTGATCAGCTAGAAGAAAATCCAGTTATTAACTCCTCACCGAACCTTCTCCTCACTCAGTGGTGGCTGCTTTGGCATTTAAGGAGTGGGGCAGTGTGCAGTGTGGGTGAGGGCAGTGTGGAGGGGCAGCGAGGGGGAAAAGATTTTAAAAAAGAATGCTTAACCGCATTGTGCAGTGTTGGTGCTCTTCTGGCCTCTGCTCCTCGACTCCCGGCGTGCTCCGGGGTCCCCAATGCCAATCCAGAGGCTGCTCTCATGCTGGTATTACCCAGCATGAGATCAGCACTATGATTGGTGTGAGCGCCATAGATAGGCGCTCACTGAGGGACTACGAACCTCTGCTTGTTTTCCACCTGGCTGTAACGCACAGCTCGGGTGGAGAGATCTAAATGCGCATGACAGTTTGGCCGGTCTTCGACGGCCGGCCAATCTGCCATGCACACTTGAAGCAGTGCCACCACTCCTCCTTCCTGCGGCTGTGTCGACGTGTCGGAAGGAATGGCCCAGCCCTCGGCTCAGCTGCAGGAAGTAAGCGAGGAAAAATACAATTATAATAACCTTTGTTATTATAATTTCTTCATTTTACACTGCTCAAAAGCAGTGAGGCAACACTCCTCCGCCTTAGCGTAGGAGCCGCCACTGTCCTCACTTAAAACACACCACCTCTAGAATGGAACCCATACCCAGAATCTAACAGTTTTGTTCATGTTATAACATGCATCATAATTTATTTCTCATGGAAACTTCTAACTGCAGATTCCTCACCTTGTTAATCTCTTCAGGCCCCAGACACTTCAAGAGCAACAGCATGCGGCTGCTGGTTTTATTGGCCTCCATTGCGGCGGCTCCGGCCCACCTTTGGACGCGACAACACAGACCAGCATATATAGAGACCTGCACACTGGCTTGGGTTCCTCCTTTTCCGTGGTCCTTTGCGAGGATCTGGAGCTAATCTCCGATTTTTCATCTCCAGGGTTTTCTACCAAAACGGTTTGTCAGTTATCAGGTGTGTCACCTTCCAAAACTGCAGGGTTTGAACCGTGACCTCAAGGCAGCATGAGCAGAACGTTTGGACGGATTTGACGACTTTGTGGCACACTTTGGGACTAACATGCTGGTGCAGCGGCACAGGAGAACTTCTGCAGTAGCATATGGGAGAAGACTCGTTTGGCATGAACACTGAAGAAGGACTATATTTCCGGTGAAGCCTGTTTTTTTACTAATAATAAGGAAGGACTTCGTTTTTTGGCAGTACAGCATGAAACAATGTTTGGTCTAAAAGAAGAAGTACAAAATAAGAATAAACCTTTAATTAGGTCCTTTTATATATCTTAGAGCTCACCAGAGGCAGAAAAATGATTCTTTTTTCAATGTATAATTTACATTTTGTGTTTTCTTTCCCTTATTTTAGCTTGTTAGATTTTTGGCTGTAATTTGGCTACAACATGTGGCCCTGACCTTCTCTAAAGTCATTTTGGAGAGCCTGTTTTACCATAAAAGGAAAAGGAAAAATTGTTTGAATCCCATTTAATTGCACTGGGGAGGGAGAATTTAGCTCCCACTGCATACAGCATGTTACATGTTACCTTGGATGTAGAGGGAAGGAAAGTTAAAAAAAAAAAGAAGTCTTTCCGAGCCTGTAAAAGAACAGGGTGGAGCATAAGCAAAAGATTTTTTTAAGTAACTTTTCAAAAATTGCAGGAACATTGTAGTGAAATAACCTATATAGCACTGGAATGTCACAAGTTTTAGGGTCTGTCTAAAAGAAACATGGGACTGTTTTAAGTGAAGTTGTGTTGAGATGGTTGTTGAATGGGTGTGCATTTGGGACATTGTTTAATCACTCATATGGGATCAGCTCGTCAGGTGCATGAATCATTTCCATGTTCAGGAAGAGTTATTACTATGTAATCCCATTTGCTATTGTAAAATGAGTGGTGCACACAGACAGATTGTGTGGCCAGGATTGTCCCCTGAGCAGCAAATGTGTGAAATGAAGGAGAGGCACACAACAGATGATAGTTATATGGCATATAGAGAGATAATATGACCCACTAGCTTAAGGAAACAAATGACGCAATATTGACATGTTACCGATGTGGTTACACAGAACATCTGGCCAATAGCGCTGGGTTTTTTTGGCCACAAATTCACTATGCAGGAGATGTTAAAGCAACGCTTTATGCAAACATCTGTCAAGAAGTTTGCAGCCTGTGAGTGAATGTTCGGAAGAGAATATGAGGAAATGGTGCTTCATGTGAAAGATGAAGAGAGCACAATTGAGTTACCTAGATGCAAAATAAAGTTGGATGGCCAATGGGCAATGGCTTTGGCTGGTTTTTGCTTGCCTTACACCCTGATACATTATGGGGTCTCAAGAGAGAATCCTGGTGACGGAGCTGGTCAATTGGAGGAATCCAGCATTAGACCAGGAGACCAAGACAAAAATTCTGTTACCATAAAAGTACTGGTAATTATGTGGTTTTAATTGATAGAAAAGTCTACGTTGGGGAAAGTGTACATCACCAGAGTAAAGGATTCAATTTGTTAGGATGGAGGCACCAAAATGAACTATGGATCAGATGTATTAAGGATTATAGCACTCTCAACACCCCAAATTGGTGAATAACAGGGTTTGCAAATGCTAAAAACCTTTCTCCCCATGTACTAATGCACATAGCGATTGGGAAAAGTGTTTCAAAATCATTAAATGGGTTTAGAAATGGATACTGTTTTGGTATTTGTGAGGGGATGTGTTGTAAGCATCAGTTCGAAATATGAAATTGGTATTTATCAATGTTTTGCGACAGAAATCCAGCCCCCAAACATTGATATTTTACTGACACTTCAAAGTCTCCCCTTAAACAAAAAATAGACTTTTCGTTTTAAAAGCAGTCCCATTTTGTAAAGAAAACAGGCTGCATTAAAAAAACAGTTTATTAAAAAGCAATAACAAACATAGTGGTCTGCTGACCGCAGCAAGCAAGCAACCATCCCTGTGATGGCCTCCATTCACAGTGGGTTGCAATTTGCAACCTATCTCATTTATATTTGTGTGATAGGTTGAATTGCGACCAACTAAGATTTAGTATTTTGTGGCCCGACATATAAGGACATAGGTCAGTTTGTAAAATACCACACTTGTTGTGAAAATACTGGTTGCAAATTGGAACCGGTATTCTGCAACAGGCGTTTAGGTGTTGAGTATATCTGGTCCAATGTCTCAAACTTGCAAACAAGGAGCGTGATCCTGTATTCTTAGTGGAGAGACCGGATAGTGTTGGAGATGCATATCCTGTATTCAGAGTCTGTAATTTTTCTTTAAAAACCTTTAACAATGTATAATTTTTAAAGGATGGTGCTGCTCCCTTACCCATTAGATACGCCCTGCACTCCTCCTAATGAAAGAGCTGGAACTGACAACTTGGACAATTTAAAGGAGAAAGGCAGTGACTGAAAGCTTCAAGTCTACAAAAGTTTTACCCACTACGGTGGGAGTGGAGGCCTCCCCATGTGCATCAATCTCTGGCCTTTTTTCTCTACTATCTAGGTAGACCACTACCCCTGCTCAATATTTCTGAAATGCTAATTATAAATGGTGTTGCTAGTTGCTTTAGTGTTATTGACTTTTTTCTGTGTACCATCTCGTAGGACTGCATTCTGAGTCCTAACTTCTAACCTCATTCATTCCCCTTATGGGAGCTTTCAGTTTTCAATGATAACTTGCAGGTTGGCTCTATGCATGCATTGCAGGACCTTTTAGAAGACCATCTGAACATGCTAAACATCCAAATGATATACTCATAAATGGAAGGGGTAGAGCTGAACATGATAAGCTTTTGAAGGAAGTCTTGACAAGATTGAGCAAATCTATATCTATGATATATGTTTGCTAAAGATCAAGATAAATCTACATTTGTTATAGCGGATGTTATGAAATGAAAACGGAAAATTGATGGATAAAAAAGGTTTACAATTATTTTGGGGTCTTCAACAATATTATTCATGGTAGAACCAATTCAATTCATAAAGCTTTATTCGGAGCTTAACACAAAGTCCATAAAAGCACATACATACAAGCATCAAAAACAAACTCAAAATAACCAATTATCACAAATACAGATCAAAATACAAGTTTAAAAAACAGTTAAAATGACATACTGTTCCTAACTTTGACAGCTTGTAGGAGAAAGGTTGCAGTAAAAAAAACAGACATCAGGATTTAGATTAAAAAATAGCTTCATAGAATCATGGACATTTCGTGTTCCATACAAACAATAAGAAGTGCATAGTGCTTTGTGCAGATGAGTAATCACAAGGGCAAGGACCAATCGTATATTTTTTGGTGATGGGGAAAGTCACCAAATGGTGGACAATCCCCAGCCTTAATCTGGTTAATACAAACTGGTGGGAAACTCTATTAACATAACTCAGGTATGGTTGGTAGCCAACAGTCTCACTATATCTTCCATATACCAAACCTGTGGAAGAATGACCACCCAATGTCTCCCGCCTCTCAGATTTGTGGCTCATAAAAATGAGCTTCATCTCACCCTTTGACATACTAGAAGCAGCATACATATCCTTTCTAATATCAAGTCCATAAATCTCTAAAAAACTATTGACAACAAATTTAATCCAGGGGATCTTCATGTGGTCATCTGTTAGAAAACAATCCCTAATGATTGCTCTATTTAACGAGGTCTCTGCCTTAGACCAGATGGCGCGCCATAACATTAATGGTCTTAAAGTAATTTGGTCAGAAAGATGTTGTAACCCAAGCTCTTTATGCACCAATTCATTGGAAGCAGATATAGGCAGGCACAAAAGTCTCTTAAGGAAGAGATTTTCCTCCACTTGGAGACTTTGGGCCGAATAATGGCCCCAGACTCCAGCACCATAAAGAGCAATTGAAAGACATCTCATTTGATAAATTGTTAACATGTCTTTGATACGTTTATCCCCAATTTTACTGGCAAACTTGAACACCCCATTGGCACATTTGGCCATCTTGGCCCGGACATAGGTAATCTCACTCGACCAGCAGCCGTTCTTAGTGAAATTAATGCCAAGGTAGTTAAAGGAATTCACCGTTTGCACCTTATGCCCATCAATGAAATAGGAATTGGGTTTTTTAAAGCCCAAACCACATTCCAGGATGTGGGTTTTGGATTTATTAATCAGTAGTTTCCTATCCTTGATGAACATAGAAAACTTGTCCATCAGACGTTGTAGGCCAATAGGAGTCCTACATAAAATCACGGCATCGTCCGCATAAAGTAGAACCGGGACCTTAAAATCATTGATATTCGGGGCATCTGCCACCACTGTTTTTAGGACGGAATCCACTTCGTTTATAAAAAGGGTAAAGAGAAGGGGTGCAAGAACACACCCTTGTCTTATACCTCGCCCTATCTTAAACTTGGGGGTACACCCCCCCCCCCCCCCCGGTCCATATCGAACACTGGTGCTAAGGTTGGAATATAGTTGTGCCAGGAAATAAATAATACCCTCAGGTGCCCCCAAAGCCAGTAATTTGGCCCATAGTATACTATGGTCCACCATATCGAAGGCACTGCTCAAATCTGCAAAGCAGAGGTAGAGAGAGCCTTTCTTTGCCCGCGTATATTTCCCGATTAGGAGGTCGAGGTTAAGACATTGTTCGACCATCCCTCGACCCTTCCTAAAGCCATATTGGCAATTGGCCAAGATATTGTTAGATTCGGCCCACTCTTCCAACCTGACCAGAAGCACCCTGCTCATGATTTTTACAGAGGAATCGAGAAGGGAGATTGGGCGATAGTTCTTAACATCGCTCCTGTCTCCCTTCTTATAGATAGGAATAATAATAGATTCCTCCCAAGTGGGTGGGACTCCATTACATACTGCCGCATTAAAAACTTTTGTCAATAATGGGCCCCACAACTCTGGGACTAATTTGTACAAATCAATAGGCACCCCGTCGGGACCCTGGGCCTTCCCACCATTACTTAAAGTAAGACTTCCCTGTACTTCGGCTATAGAGATATTCAGAGGTAAGATGGGCCAATCATCTTCATGCCCACCCCTCTGTCTTTCTGAATCGAAGATCACTGAAAAGTGGGAAACCCAATTTTCCTCACTTACATTGGCCGTCAATTCAGGCATCTCGTCATCCTTTAGGAATGGACAATTAACCGTATCCCAAAATAAAAAGGAATCTGAAGTAGCTGCAGCCAGATCAAGTTTATCCCAGGCCTCTTGCTTTAATTCAAACTTCCTGTGCTTAACTGCAACCTGGTAGGTGGCTCTCAGATCTCTAACCAAACTATTATCTCTTGGCTTAACTCGCAAAGCGTCTTTAAGCCCCTTTAGTGCGATGGTACTAGCATGGTCAAACCACCCCTTTTGTTTAGATACCTTAGCCTTTCCAGATTTCGTAAATTTGTTATCTATAAAATGATTAATTTTAATAAAATTATGCACGGCTTGATCAGTAACCTCCTTACTTTCTAAAATGGTAGTAATTTCACCCAAACAACTAGAGACAATGGAGTTTGACACATGCTCCGCTTTATCCCCTTTCCATCTGATTCTGGTTCCATTTGGTCGATGCGGTTCGATATTAACAATAGAACTCATGTTAGAACCCTGCTTCGCCTTCCAGAAAAAGGTCTCAATGGTGATACAGTTGTGGTCGCTAAGTGCATTATCCACGACCACCGGAGTCAAACACCAAGGACTAAGACTAGAGGATATGCAAATAAAATCAATTACAGTATTTGCATTCCTTCCCCTAAAAGTAGGGATTATGTCTCCACAGGCATTTTTTGCATTAACCAAGATTTCCAGATCATATGTGGTCAGGATTTTGTTCAGTGCTATTCCATAGTTATTATGTGGGAAATGGAGAGCTTCGGCTCCTGAGCTATCATTATAACCACATACCCTTTGAGAGGAAAGTGGACAGACAGAAGTATTAAAATCTCCCACCCAAATATAATCAAAAACAATATCATACTCCATTCCAATATCAGCCAGGGCAGTCTCTAGTGCTAACACTACCTGATGCCTAGTATTATCAAATACATTATTATAATAGTTTATTAAAAGAACATTTCTCCCATGCTCCTGATAAAGCCATAAGATCTGGGAATGGACCCCTACCAATATATGTTTTTTAACTACAATGGGAACATCCACTGAAATCAGAACCAGGAGCCCACCCTTTGCCCTACCCGAGGGGGATGCCACAGCTGGCAAATGATATGAAACATACCCATTGTAATTGATTTGATCCATGCACCAGGTCTCTTGAAAACAAATGATATTAAAAACATTAACAAAATCCAACCAACCCAGACAGGCATCCTTAGAGGAGATACCTGCTACATTCCAACTGCCAATTGAACATGCCCGGGGGTTAGCGTTTTTAGTGGGCATTGAACCCGGAGAGGTTTGGCCACAATGACTGTGCGGGACACTAATTGGTGGAGAATGTCCACCCCCATCGTCAAAATCCAGCATCACGCCTTCACAGCATCTGTTATCCTTAATGATATCGACTACAGGGCTACTGTTAGTTCCTGATCCCATGGGGTCAACAACCCTCAGGTTAACATCACCTCCCATACCTTCAAAAGAGACATCTTCATCCCTTGTATTCACCTGATCAGTGCCCAGTCAATCATTAGAATCAAGTCCACTCAGAGGCTGGAATCTATTAGACGTTGCAACATTAAAGGTAGTATACAGGTTTAGATCTCTTACCCCCACCCTCTCATAGTCAATATTAGTCTGATTATACAAATGCCTATAAAAAAAGCCAAGGGGACGGAGAAAAATCCCTTGGCCACGGAAGGGGAGAGAAGTGCCTTTTCTCAGAACGGTGGAGGCGAGATGGGGATTTCTAAAATTAACAACTATACAATCGCCAACACAGTTCTTACGCGAGCTACCAATCCAATTGATTCTTCTGGTACTTATGATTTCGTCAGCTAGGGCTACTGGGAAACCACACTCCAGATGAAGCCAGTCCACAGTCTTATTTTTCAGGGAGGCATGCGATTCACTATGTGTATTATTTTGACCACTCTCACTAACCGGGGGGACATTAATCAGAACTGCCACATAAGGTGCACAATCCGGTGGTAAATCAGGCTGTGAATTAACATTAGTTTTAACTATCCCCGTACTCTGTGTCACCTGATTCCCTAAAACAGCATTTGACGGAGAATTACTTCCTGTCCTCAACAAGGGAATAGACACAATAGGTCCCTTCTCACAGGTGCCACCAGAGGGAGGCATAGGAGTATTAGACATAGCCATTGTGGAAATCTCACTAGCATTCTTTGGAATAGAACCTCCTACTACCTTACCCTTAACGTGGTCACCAGTACTGGGATTAATAAACGATTCCAGCAAACCTCCTAATCCAACTACTTCTGCGCTAACCGTGTCCAGCTTAATCAGGAGGGGTTTAACTATCAAGTCAAACTTAGCTTCAAGAGTACTGATCAAGAGCTCAAATAACTCTCCATCTAGGGTGGCCGATGTAGAGTACGAGGCTACATTAAGGTTGTCCTCAGCACTAGTAGGTGGAGAAACCACTCTCTTAGTTATCCGGCTCGTCCCCCGCTTTGAGTGAACATTCTTTATAGTATTCCTACATGCCCGTGGAACTCTCTGCGATCTTGTTACCGTAGGACAGGGCAACGGAGAATCAACATGACCAACCAAACTTGATTCTGAATCGATAGCAACCCCCAAATTTAGACCATCGAGTTGGGCTTGGTCTTGGGGCATCGCCAAAGTAGAAATGTCCTGATATTGGGAGTTATTGATAGGCAAGGGAGAGTTGGTCGGGGGAATAGATGAAATAGGTGTAGGGGAGGTAACGATAAGGAGGTCCACACGCCCCAAGGACTTTCTGCGCTCCTGGTTGATCTTATCAACGATTTTAACCAAATAGTTATCCATTGTGGCCGACACTGTGGCATTTTTCCCTTTCGACATTGTAGACACAACCGAAAAGTTACCACACCCTCCAACTAGTGGCTACCCACTACAGGTTATGTGTGTTAACGCAGCAATGAGGCACAACAGATTTAACCAGGGCATCAGGAATGATAATGTACCCTTTAGCAGCACCTTCACAACTAAGTCCAGCCCAGCCTCCTCCAGCCCCCGCCTGTCCCGGACTGTCACAGACTGTCCGCCCTTTGTCCGGGCTTCGTCCAGGGCGTCCCGCTCGCGTCCCGCGCAGCAGCTAGCAAGATGAAGTATAAAGGGGTGAAGGACCAATAGGCGGGTGGGGCAGGCGCGACACAGCTGGGAGCCCCCACGCGCTTCTGGGAGTTGAAGTCCCATACAGCGCCTCTCCTAGACCTTCACTGCAACTCTCCAACAGGCACAGCCCCTCCAGGGGTAACAGCAACGCAGGTAGCAAAGATGCCCCGATGGATGCAGCGGGACCCGCGCCAGCGGGTTCCGCGAGGTTATTTATGTGGATGTAAGCAGGTGGGCGGGCGCGACACAGCTGGGAGCCCCCACGCGCTCCTGGGAGTTGAAGTCCCATGCAGCGCCTCTCCTAGACCTTCACTGCAACTCTCCAACAGGCACAGCCCCTCCAGGGGTAACAGCAACGCAGGTAGCAAAGATGCCCCGATGGACGAAGCGGGACCCGCGCCAGCGGGTTCCGCGAGGTTATTTATGTGGATGTAAGCAGGTGGGCGGGCGCAACACAGCTGGGAGCCCCCACGCGCTCCTGGTAGTTGAAGTCCCGTGCAGCGCCTCTCCTAGACCTTCACTGCAACTCTCCAACAGGCACAGTCCCTCCAGGGGTAATTGCAACGCAGGTAGCAAAGATGCCCCGATGGACGAAGCGGGACCCGCGCCAGCGGGTTCCGCGAGGTTATTTATGTGGATGTAAGCAGGTGGGCGGGCGCGACACAGCTGGGAGCCCCCACGCGCTCCTGGGAGTTGAAGTCCCGTGCAGCGCCTCTCCTAGACCTTCACTGCAACTCTCCAACAGGCACAGCCCCTCCAGGGGTAACAGCAACGCAGGTAGCAAAGATGCCCCGATGGACGAAGCGGGACCAATAAGGAGTATATTGAAAACGTGTGTACATTTCAAATTGTCGGTAGAATGTCCGGATGCCTTCATACAGGTTAAGAAGGACATTTCTAGGTTAAGAAGGAACTCTGTAAAGTGCCTGATGTGGATATTTTTGATGTGTCACATTATACCGTTTTCATCACAAATGCAGCAATAAAAGCTTGGGGGCGACATTGACCCCAAGTTGTGGGAGGTAAAGAGAAAGTAGCTGCTTTTAATCCTAGAGCCCAGAGCATCAGCATTATGTTTTCCTTTCACAGCTGTTGCTGTAAACAAAGGCCTCATGGAGCTCGAGGATATTTCAAACCCCTCGGGCTCCAAGAGGCCTTTATTTTACAAATTAGAACATTCTGCCTCTGGGGCGGAATGTTCGAATAGCCTTAGAGCCCTCCACAGCAGGCTCTACTGGCCATTAAAGGCCCGCTCCCGTGTTAAAGGCCCTCGCCTTAGTGTTGGGCCTTTAACGCTGGAGCGAGCCTTTGATGGCTGGTAGAGCCCGCTACGGTGGGCTCTAAGGCTATAACATATTAAACTGTTTATCTATTTATTTATTTATGTCAGAATTTTATATAGCGCGAACAAGACACTTGCGGGTATCAGAGCGCTTTACAATGATAAAATGAAAAAAGAGAGACATATAGAATCAATATTATAATTGGCAAGAGGCAGTACAGGATATGGCAGATCCCCAATAAGGGCAGGATCACCTCGATGATAAGACCGATAGATCAAAAACAATAGTATCACAAGCTAGCAGTAATCATAAGTGAAGTTGAGAAGTCCTGATAAGTTCATAGAGAAGAGTTCCAAAGATCTAGGGCATAAATGTGTTCATGAGTAGTTGTGCAACTTCTTTCTTGAAAGATGCCGTTGAGGGATTCAGTCTGGTTTCAGGGGGAGAGAGGGTCAAATTCTTGATGCAATGCTAGAGAAGGCTCTATTGTAGGTTTTCTGTTTTTTTATCTCTGTGGTTTCAGCAGTAGAGTGCAGGAGCTTCTAGAAGATCTGGATCTAGAGCCACCAGAAAGTTCAAGCTTCTGAGCAGGGTAACTTGGGGTAGTTGTGAATTGAAAGCCCCTCCTAAGTTTTAGGCCATACAATATTTTAAATTCTTTCTATGAGGAATTGCTGTTAGGTCTGCCCACAGACCACAATTATTTTTGCATTTGCATGTAAGGATCATAACATACCTCAGCACAAGTATCTCAGTGGCTGTTAGTTTTTTAGGGCAATGATATGTAAACATTACTGTGTTGAGAAGTTGCTGCGTTGTGAAGTCAGACTTCCTATGTGTTTTATTTTGTGTTTATACTGCCAGATACCTTCTGCTTCCGCACTGAACATTATAAATTGTAGCTTGGAGGTAAATCTTTTCTACTGGTATGTACTTGCTAGTAGGCCTGGGTGGAGTTTGCGGAGTTTACACAGAACTCCGTGAAGTGACCAAAAAACTCAGCCGCGCTATGCAGAGTTTTGCAAGCGGCAGGGTTCATTAGGTTGCACCATTCGTGTTGATTTTTCAGTGACAGATGTTTGTACCGTGCTGGAAAATCTTTGCGAGCGGCACTGTGTGCAGCGTAAGAGAGTGCTGCTTCTTTCTGCCGCTTGAGAAGATTTTCGACGTGAACGGATGGTTTCTAAACGTGAGCAGTCACGACCATCTGCGACTGCCCGCTTTGAGAAATCTCGGTGGGAGGTGACCTAGAGTTGGAATTTCCTCGCTCGGGTTTGCCAACTTAACGTTGGCAAGCGAGGAAAAAACTCTGCTCCACTTTTCGGAGTGGAGTTTTTTGGAACTCTGCGTGCTCCGCGGAACGTGGATGACTCCGTAAACTCTGTGAACGAAGCGGAGTCACTGCCCAGCCCTACTTGCTTGGTCCCTGGTGACAGTACTCTGGCCTCAAATGCAACACATACCAACTTCTGATGCTTCCAATGAAAGCACTTCATCTGCTAAATTTAGCTACTTCTGATTTGCTCCATAGAGATGACAGGTCTGGTGGCCCATTCGACCAAGGCATCGACTGCAGGGATCTGTGTTTGACCCTATGTTCTCAGGTTCAAATCCCTGCGGTTCCACTAAGTCTTTTTTCTTCCGATATCGCTAAAATGAGTACTATTGAGTTGGGTAACATTCAACATCTGTTATTTCAGCACCAAAAGGCCCTCAGGGTGATTGTGCACATTACAGATACATGTTATGTTACTCTATAGGCATCCCAAGGTGTGTGAAGAGGAGAGAGAGAGAGAGAGAGAGAGAGAGAGAGAGAGAGAGAGAGAGAGAGATTGAATGCTGGGAGACATGCTGGCTGAATAGATACTATCCTAAAAACCATTTGGACTGCAGCAAGTATTTGGGCTGATGAATTATATGGCTCGGCAACCAGGTAGAATAATAATAGGATGGCAAAAGAATGAGTTTAGGCTACTACATGAGAGAAGGTTCATATATAACGTTTGGGTATACATTTGGTTCATTCACATAATATTCCTCTTCGCTGAGTTATCTGTTGTTATGATGATAGTTTTAATATTATTTACATCAGATTAGCACACAATAAACACTAATTATTAATTAAAATAAGGGGATGTGTGTGGTTTTTAGGGGATTTCGGTGTAAGGCTCCGTTTTATACCCTGAAGGAGCTTCGCTGTCAGGTCTATCATTTTCCTAAAATCTCCAATATTCCTATGAGGATAACCCAAAGGAGGGCGTGGACGCACCGGTCTGTGGTCCTTTTTACCATAGAGACAAAGGACCTTGTGTAGAGTTTGGCAGGCGGGATACTCCATCACAAACATGGCTGCTAACCCTTCTGTCATATTACAAGTGAATAATAACCTATGACACTTGTAGTACGGCTAACAGGATAGCCGCCACGTTTGGTATTCGGTCCACCAAATCTAAGTAAGCCACAAACGCTATATATACATCTTGGGAAGCTTAGGATATCTAACCAGATATGACCCTCCAAAAAAGTGTTTTTTTCATAACATACTGATGGTGGATGGAATGTAGAATGGAAGATTTCCTGTACTTCAGAAAATTGTGTCAGTCTTATGCTGGTAGAGCCAAATTGATGGAAAGAAGTTTATTTTAAAGGTTAATATGACATTTTGGGCCGTACATCCAACTAAGCGCTTCCGTAACACTTTGTTTGGGTTACATTTTCATATATTTGCTTTTCTGTGAAAAACTATTGACAACAAATTTAATCCAGGGGATCTTCATGTGGTCATCTGTTAGAAAACAATCCCTAATGATTGCTCTATTTAACGAGGTCTCTGCCTTAGACCAGATGGCGCGCCATAACATTAATGGTCCTAAAGTAATTTGGTCAGAAAGATGTTGTAACCCAAGCTCTTTATGCACCAATTCATTGGAAGCAGATATAGGCAGGCACAAAAGTCTCTTAAGGAAGAGATTTTCCTCCACTTGGAGACTTTGGGCCGAATAATGGCCCCAGACTCCAGCACCATAAAGAGCAATTGAAAGACATCTCATTTGATAAATTGTTAACATGTCTTTGATACGTTTATCCCCAATTTTACTGGCAAACTTGAACACCCCATTGGCACATTTGGCCATCTTGGCCCGGACATAGGTAATCTCACTCGACCAGCAGCCGTTCTTAGTGAAATTAATGCCAAGGTAGTTAAAGGAATTCACCGTTTGCACCTTATGCCCATCAATGAAATAGGAATTGGGTTTTTTAAAGCCCAAACCACATTCCAGGATGTGGGTTTTGGATTTATTAATCAGTAGTTTCCTATCCTTGATGAACATAGAAAACTTGTCCATCAGACGTTGTAGGCCAATAGGAGTCCTACATAAAATCACGGCATCGTCCGCATAAAGTAGAACCGGGACCTTAAAATCATTGATATTCGGGGCATCTGCCACCACTGTTTTTAGGACGGAATCCACTTCGTTTATAAAAAGGGTAAAGAGAAGGGGTGCAAGAACACACCCTTGTCTTATACCTCGCCCTATCTTAAACTTGGGGGTACACCCCCCCCCCCCGGTCCATATCGAACACTGGTGCTAAGGTTGGAATATAGTTGTGCCAGGAAATAAATAATACCCTCAGGTGCCCCCAAAGCCAGTAATTTGGCCCATAGTATACTATGGTCCACCATATCGAAGGCACTGCTCAAATCTGCAAAGCAGAGGTAGAGAGAGCCTTTCTTTGCCCGCGTATATTTCCCGATTAGGAGGTCGAGGTTAAGACATTGTTCGACCATCCCTCGACCCTTCCTAAAGCCATATTGGCAATTGGCCAAGATATTGTTAGATTCGGCCCACTCTTCCAACCTGACCAGAAGCACCCTGCTCATGATTTTTACAGAGGAATCGAGAAGGGAGATTGGGCGATAGTTCTTAACATCGCTCCTGTCTCCCTTCTTATAGATAGGAATAATAATAGATTCCTCCCAAGTGGGTGGGACTCCATTACATACTGCCGCATTAAAAACTTTTGTCAATAATGGGCCCCACAACTCTGGGACTAATTTGTACAAATCAATAGGCACCCCGTCGGGACCCTGGGCCTTCCCACCATTACTTAAAGTAAGACTTCCCTGTACTTCGGCTATAGAGATATTCAGAGGTAAGATGGGCCAATCATCTTCATGCCCACCCCTCTGTCTTTCTGAATCGAAGATCACTGAAAAGTGGGAAACCCAATTTTCCTCACTTACATTGGCCGTCAATTCAGGCATCTTGTCATCCTTTAGGAATGGACAATTAACCGTATCCCAAAATAAAAAGGAATCTGAAGTAGCTGCAGCCAGATCAAGTTTATCCCAGGCCTCTTGCTTTAATTCAAACTTCCTGTGCTTAACTGCAACCTGGTAGGTGGCTCTCAGATCTCTAACCAAACTATTATCTCTTGGCTTAACTCGCAAAGCGTCTTTAAGCCCCTTTAGTGCGATGGTACTAGCATGGTCAAACCACCCCTTTTGTTTAGATACCTTAGCCTTTCCAGATTTCGTAAATTTGTTATCTATAAAATGATTAATTTTAATAAAATTATGCACGGCTTGATCAGTAACCTCCTTACTTTCTAAAATGGTAGTAATTTCACCCAAACAACTAGAGACAATGGAGTTTGACACATGCTCCGCTTTATCCCCTTTCCATCTGATTCTGGTTCCATTTGGTCGATGCGGTTCGATATTAACAATAGAACTCATGTTAGAACCCTGCTTCGCCTTCCAGAAAAAGGTCTCAATGGTGATACAGTTGTGGTCGCTAAGTGCATTATCCACGACCACCGGAGTCAAACACCAAGGACTAAGACTAGAGGATATGCAAATAAAATCAATTACAGTATTTGCATTCCTTCCCCTAAAAGTAGGGATTATGTCTCCACAGGCATTTTTTGCATTAACCAAGATTTCCAGATCATATGTGGTCAGGATTTTGTTCAGTGCTATTCCATAGTTATTATGTGGGAAATGGAGAGCTTCAACTCCTGAGCTATCATTATAACCACATACCCTTTGAGAGGAAAGTGGACAGACAGAAGTATTAAAATCTCCCACCCAAATATAATCAAAAACAATATCATACTCCATTCCAATATCAGCCAGGGCAGTCTCTAGTGCTAACACTACCTGATGCCTAGTATTATCAAATACATTATTATAATAGTTTATTAAAAGAACATTTCTCCCATGCTCCTGATAAAGCCATAAGATCTGGGAATGGACCCCTACCAATATATGTTTTTTAACTACAATGGGAACATCCACTGAAATCAGAACCAGGAGCCCACCCTTTGCCCTACCCGAGGGGGATGCCACAGCTGGCAAATGATATGAAACATACCCATTGTAATTGATTTGATCCATGCACCAGGTCTCTTGAAAACAAATGATATTAAAAACATTAACAAAATCCAACCAACCCAGACAGGCATCCTTAGAGGAGATACCTGCTACATTCCAACTGCCAATTGAACATGCCCGGGGGTTAGCGTTTTTAGTGGGCATTGAACCCGGAGAGGTTTGGCCACAATGACTGTGCGGGACACTAATTGGTGGAGAATGTCCACCCCCATCGTCAAAATCCAGCATCACGCCTTCACAGCATCTGTTATCCTTAATGATATCGACTACAGGGCTACTGTTAGTTCCTGATCCCATGGGGTCAACAACCCTCAGGTTAACATCACCTCCCATACCTTCAAAAGAGACATCTTCATCCCTTGTATTCACCTGATCAGTGCCCAGTCAATCATTAGAATCAAGTCCACTCAGAGGCTGGAATCTATTAGACGTTGCAACATTAAAGGTAGTATACAGGTTTAGATCTCTTACCCCCACCCTCTCATAGTCAATATTAGTCTGATTATACAAATGCCTATAAAAAAAGCCAAGGGGACGGAGAAAAATCCCTTGGCCACGGAAGGGGAGAGAAGTGCCTTTTCTCAGAACGGTGGAGGCGAGATGGGGATTTCTAAAATTAACAACTATACAATCGCCAACACAGTTCTTACGCGAGCTACCAATCCAATTGATTCTTCTGGTACTTATGATTTCGTCAGCTAGGGCTACTGGGAAACCACACTCCAGATGAAGCCAGTCCACAGTCTTATTTTTCAGGGAGGCATGCGATTCACTATGTGTATTATTTTGACCACTCTCACTAACCGGGGGGACATTAATCAGAACTGCCACATAAGGTGCACAATCCGGTGGTAAATCAGGCTGTGAATTAACATTAGTTTTAACTATCCCCGTACTCTGTGTCACCTGATTCCCTAAAACAGCATTTGACGGAGAATTACTTCCTGTCCTCAACAAGGGAATAGACACAATAGGTCCCTTCTCACAGGTGCCACCAGAGGGAGGCATAGGAGTATTAGACATAGCCATTGTGGAAATCTCACTAGCATTCTTTGGAATAGAACCTCCTACTACCTTACCCTTAACGTGGTCACCAGTACTGGGATTAATAAACGATTCCAGCAAACCTCCTAATCCAACTACTTCTGCGCTAACCGTGTCCAGCTTAATCAGGAGGGGTTTAACTATCAAGTCAAACTTAGCTTCAAGAGTACTGATCAAGAGCTCAAATAACTCTCCATCTAGGGTGGCCGATGTAGAGTACGAGGCTACATTAAGGTTGTCCTCAGCACTAGTAGGTGGAGAAACCACTCTCTTAGTTATCCGGCTCGTCCCCCGCTTTGAGTGAACATTCTTTATAGTATTCCTACATGCCCGTGGAACTCTCTGCGATCTTGTTACCGTAGGACAGGGCAACGGAGAATCAACATGACCAACCAAACTTGATTCTGAATCGATAGCAACCCCCAAATTTAGACCATCGAGTTGGGCTTGGTCTTGGGGCATCGCCAAAGTAGAAATGTCCTGATATTGGGAGTTATTGATAGGCAAGGGAGAGTTGGTCGGGGGAATAGATGAAATAGGTGTAGGGGAGGTAACGATAAGGAGGTCCACACGCCCCAAGGACTTTCTGCGCTCCTGGTTGATCTTATCAACGATTTTAACCAAATAGTTATCCATTGTGGCCGACACTGTGGCATTTTTCCCTTTCGACATTGTAGACACAACCGAAAAGTTACCACACCCTCCAACTAGTGGCTACCCACTACAGGTTATGTGTGTTAACGCAGCAATGAGGCACAACAGATTTAACCAGGGCATCAGGAATGATAATGTACCCTTTAGCAGCACCTTCACAACTAAGTCCAGCCCAGCCTCCTCCAGCCCCCGCCTGTCCCGGACTGTCACAGACTGTCCGCCCTTTGTCCGGGCTTCGTCCAGGGCTTCCCGCTCGCGTCCCGCGCAGCAGCTAGCAAGATGAAGTATAAAGGGGTGAAGGACCAATAGGCGGGTGGGGCAGGCGCGACACAGCTGGGAGCCCCCACGCGCTTCTGGGAGTTGAAGTCCCATACAGCGCCTCTCCTAGACCTTCACTGCAACTCTCCAACAGGCACAGCCCCTCCAGGGGTAACAGCAACGCAGGTAGCAAAGATGCCCCGATGGATGAAGCGGGACCCGCGCCAGCGGGTTCCGCGAGGTTATTTATGTGGGTGTAAGCAGGTGGGCGGGCGCAACACAGCTGGGAGCCCCCACGCGCTCCTGGGAGTTGAAGTCCCATGCAGCGCCTCTCCTAGACCTTCACTGCAACTCTCCAACAGGCACAGCCCCTCCAGGGGTAACAGCAACGCAGGTAGCAAAGATGCCCCGATGGACGAAGCGGGACCCGCGCCAGCGGGTTCCGCGAGGTTATTTATGTGGATGTAAGCAGGTGGGCGGGCGCAACACAGCTGGGAGCCCCCACGCGCTCCTGGGAGTTGAAGTCCCGTGCAGCGCCTCTCCTAGACCTTCACTGCAACTCTCCAACAGGCACAGTCCCTCCAGGGGTAATAGCAACGCAGGTAGCAAAGATGCCCCGATGGACGAAGCGGGACCCGCGCCAGCGGGTTCCGCGAGGTTATTTATGTGGATGTAAGCAGGTGGGCGGGCGCGACACAGCTGGGAGCCCCCACGCGCTCCTGGGAGTTGAAGTCCCGTGCAGCGCCTCTCCTAGACCTTCACTGCAACTCTCCAACAGGCACAGCCCCTCCAGGGGTAACAGCAACGCAGGTAGCAAAGATGCCCCGATGGACGAAGCGGGACCAATAAGGAGTATATTGAAAACGTGTGTACATTTCAAATTGTCGGTAGAATGTCCGGATGCCTTCATACAGGTTAAGAAGGACATTTCTAGGTTAAGAAGGAACTCTGTAAAGTGCCTGATGTGGATATTTTTGATGTGTCACATTATACCGTTTTCATCACAAATGCAGCAATAAAAGCTTGGGGGCGACATTGACCCCAAGTTGTGGGAGGTAAAGAGAAAGTAGCTGCTTTTAATCCTAGAGCCCAGAGCATCAGCATTATGTTTTCCTTTCACAGCTGTTGCTGTAAACAAAGGCCTCATGGAGCTCGAGGATATTTCAAACCCCTCGGGCTCCAAGAGGCCTTTATTTTACAAATTAGAACATTCTGCCTCTGGGGCGGAATGTTCGAATAGCCTTAGAGCCCTCCACAGCAGGCTCTACTGGCCATTAAAGGCCCGCTCCTGTGTTAAAGGCCCTCGCCTTAGTGTTGGGCCTTTAACGCTGGAGCGAGCCTTTGATGGCTGGTAGAGCCCGCTACGGCGGGCTCTAAGGCTATAACATATTAAACTGTTTATCTATTTATTTATTTATGTCAGAATTTTATATAGCGCGAACAAGACACTTGCGGGTATCAGAGCGCTTTACAATGATAAAATGAAAAAAGAGAGACATATAGAATCAATATTATAATTGGCAAGAGGCAGTACAGGATATGGCAGATCCCCAATAAGGGCAGGATCACCTCGATGATAAGACCGATAGATCAAAAACAATAGTATCACAAGCTAGCAGTAATCATAAGTGAAGTTGAGAAGTCCTGATAAGTTCATAGAGAAGAGTTCCAAAGATCTAGGGCATAAATGTGTTCATGAGTAGTTGTGCAACTTCTTTCTTGAAAGATGCCGTTGAGGGATTCAGTCTGGTTTCAGGGGGAGAGAGGGTCAAATTCTTGATGCAATGCTAGAGAAGGCTCTATTGTAGGTTTTCTGTTTTTTTATCTCTGTGGTTTCAGCAGTAGAGTGCAGGAGCTTCTAGAAGATCTGGATCTAGAGCCACCAGAAAGTTCAAGCTTCTGAGCAGGGTAACTTGGGGTAGTTGTGAATTGAAAGCCCCTCCTAAGTTTTAGGCCATACAATATTTTAAATTCTTTCTATGAGGAATTGCTGTTAGGTCTGCCCACAGACCACAATTATTTTTGCATTTGCATGTAAGGATCATAACATACCTCAGCACAAGTATCTCAGTGGCTGTTAGTTTTTTAGGGCAATGATATGTAAACATTACTGTGTTGAGAAGTTGCTGCGTTGTGAAGTCAGACTTCCTATGTGTTTTATTTTGTGTTTATACTGCCAGATACCTTCTGCTTCCGCACTGAACATTATAAATTGTAGCTTGGAGGTAAATCTTTTCTACTGGTATGTACTTGCTAGTAGGCCTGGGTGGAGTTTGCGGAGTTTACACAGAACTCCGTGAAGTGACCAAAAAACTCAGCCGCGCTATGCGGAGTTTTGCAAGCGGCAGGGTTCATTAGGTTGCACCATTCGTGTTGATTTTTCAGTGACAGATGTTTGTACCGTGCTGGAAAATCTTTGCGAGCGGCACTGTGTGCAGCGTAAGAGAGTGCTGCTTCTTTCTGCCGCTTGAGAAGATTTTCGACGTGAACGGATGGTTTCTAAACGTGAGCAGTCACGACCATCTGCGACTGCCCGCTTTGAGAAATCTCGGTGGGAGGTGACCTAGAGTTGGAATTTCCTCGCTCGGGTTTGCCAACTTAACGTTGGCAAGCGAGGAAAAAACTCTGCTCCACTTTTCGGAGTGGAGTTTTTTGGAACTCTGCGTGCTCCGCGGAACGTGGATGACTCCGTAAACTCTGTGAACGAAGCGGAGTCACTGCCCAGCCCTACTTGCTTGGTCCCTGGTGACAGTACTCTGGCCTCAAATGCAACACATACCAACTTCTGATGCTTCCAATGAAAGCACTTCATCTGCTAAATTTAGCTACTTCTGATTTGCTCCATAGAGATGACAGGTCTGGTGGCCCATTCGACCAAGGCATCGACTGCAGGGATCTGTGTTTGACCCTATGTTCTCAGGTTCAAATCCCTGCGGTTCCACTAAGTCTTTTTTCTTCCGATATCGCTAAAATGAGTACTATTGAGTTGGGTAACATTCAACATCTGTTATTTCAGCACCAAAAGGCCCTCAGGGTGATTGTGCACATTACAGATACATGTTATGTTACTCTATAGGCATCCCAAGGTGTGTGAAGAGGAGAGAGAGAGAGAGAGAGAGAGAGAGAGAGAGAGAGAGAGAGAGATTGAATGCTGGGAGACATGCTGGCTGAATAGATACTATCCTAAAAACCATTTGGACTGCAGCAAGTATTTGGGCTGATGAATTATATGGCTCGGCAACCAGGTAGAATAATAATAGGATGGCAAAAGAATGAGTTTAGGCTACTACATGAGAGAAGGTTCATATATAACGTTTGGGTATACATTTGGTTCATTCACATAATATTCCTCTTCGCTGAGTTATCTGTTGTTATGATGATAGTTTTAATATTATTTACATCAGATTAGCACACAATAAACACTAATTATTAATTAAAATAAGGGGATGTGTGTGGTTTTTAGGGGATTTCGGTGTAAGGCTCCGTTTTATACCCTGAAGGAGCTTCGCTGTCAGGTCTATCATTTTCCTAAAATCTCCAATATTCCTATGAGGATAACCCAAAGAAGGGCGTGGACGCACCGGTCTGTGGTCCTTTTTACCATAGAGACAAAGGACCTTGTGTAGAGTTTGGCAGGCGGGATACTCCATCACAAACATGGCTGCTAACCCTTCTGTCATATTACAAGTGAATAATAACCTATGACACTTGTAGTACGGCTAACAGGATAGCCGCCACGTTTGGTATTCGGTCCACCAAATCTAAGTAAGCCACAAACGCTATATATACATCTTGGGAAGCTTAGGATATCTAACCAGATATGACCCTCCAAAAAAGTGTTTTTTTCATAACATACTGATGGTGGATGGAATGTAGAATGGAAGATTTCCTGTACTTCAGAAAATTGTGTCAGTCTTATGCTGGTAGAGCCAAATTGATGGAAAGAAGTTTATTTTAAAGGTTAATATGACATTTTGGGCCGTACATCCAACTAAGCGCTTCCGTAACACTTTGTTTGGGTTACATTTTCATATATTTGCTTTTCTGTGGTGGATGTTACATCCTGTGCTGGAGATAAACTTTAAAGAGCTGGAATGAGGACTGTGGAGTTTGAAGGAAAGGGAGGTAGAAGTGTCAGTCCCTTCCTTGAGGCCCACTGGCGAGGCTTTAGGCTCTGGAAGGGTAATGATGGTGCTGCTTCTTGGGTGTGTGTGAAGTAGTTACTACAAAGAGATGGTCTCAATATGAAGGGACCAACTTTGGGTTATGTAAATGTAAATGTATAGGTATTTATATAGCGCCGATGACCACTACGGGTATCTCAGCGCTGTACTCATACCGCTGAAGGAACCCTTCCTGGCTTTCCGTATGGAGTGTCCACTCCTGGGCACCCCCATGGTGGGGCCAGGCATCCCAGCGCTGTTGGGGCCGTTGTGGAGATTAAGCAAGCTATTGCCCAGAGTTGCAGCGTGGAACCCATGATTAGAATAGGAACTGAGGCGAGAATATCCGGTCTGAGGAATTTTATAGCCCAAGACCCTGCCGCGGCGGGAATCGAACCCTGGTCCCAGACCAGTGCTCTGCATCGAGATCTGCCGCTCTAATCATTGAGCCACACTTATCACATTGATATTGATGAAGACCTTTGCTAGGCCCTTGTAGGAATTGAATGATGCTTTTGATCCACATTTCCAGCATTTTCTGTGCCACTGGGAACGCAAACCGGCCCTGGCAATTGAGTCGTACCGGCCGCGGGAGGAGAGGGGGGACTGGGGGGACGGGTGGAGCGCGTGGAAAACACTGCAGCTGCTTTGTTACAGGCGCCAATAAAACCAGCCCTCGATAACAAAAAAGGCACCCCAGGGGTCCAAAACCGGCCCCCACCTTGGCGGCCCACTGGGGAAACGCCCGGTGCTCGTTACGGCCAGTCCCTGCTTGCAAGATGTGACAGGATCGGAGTGTGCTTTGTTCTTGTGTTGATTTTAGTAGACTTTTGACTAACAGCTGACTATCAAGGAAGTAAAAGTTGCATTTTGTTTTTATTCCTGGTTCCTTGTTCATCAACCCAGCCGCTCGCTTCCGTATTCTGGAAATCCCACAACACAATGGTTAATCCTCAGCATTTTATGATAGTTCTTTGCCACTTCCTGACAGACTTGAAACCTTGTATTTCTACCTCAGAGCTAACTGTGCCAACTAAGTACTCTGCATTCCCTGGAGATTTCCTATGGCTTTCCCATTTAGCACCCAGTCTGTCATTGTCAAAGGCACACAGAGGATGGAACAACAACTGATGGAACAACTGAGAGCCCTCTGTAGGGTCTGTTAATACACAGGGGGGAGGTGCACTTTACAAATACATGTTATCTTATGTAACAAGCAGAAAATGGTGTGCAGAGAGGAGAGAGAGTGAAAACTAAGTCTGCCTACCGAGAAGGGCACTCCCAGGTAGTTACTGACCAAGGTAGAGTCAGGGGGCCCCAGGCAAAGCTGAGGACCCTACTTCACTCTGGTCAGTAACAGCCTGCCAGTGCCCTCTCTCTCGAATGATATTATTATTGCAAATCAGACCCTTACATTTAGGGTAAAATTTAAAGAGAGGGGGCTTCTGTCATGCGCATGTGGACTGGAGCTGGACCGTCATTATCTTCTTTATGCTTGTCAACTGTACGTGCGGATGTGATGTGTTTTCGTTTATATTTCATCTTACATATTGTACCCTTAATTGGTGGTGGTGTTTTTGCTGCAATTTTACAAAATCAATAAAATTGGTTATCAAATTTAGGGCAAAATTCACAAAATTGTTTGAATGTGTGTTTTTCATTTTATCATTTAGGAGTAAAATTACAAGAAACAGACTTGATGGGTTTTTTGGTGATAAGGTTCTATCAGTTTTGTTCTACTGAAATGCATTGTAGCGAATGCCTGGTTTTGAGGGTCAGAAGAAGGAACATTTGGAAACTGTGATAACAGATTTTAATCACAATATCAATCATTTGTTCGTGTCGCCATACATATTTTATGAACAGGGTGAGTTTTAATCCCTCTGGTGGGATTTGATGGACCATGTTTGAGAGAAAATGGTTTTCGATTTAGGTGTTTTTCTTGGAAATTATGATAAATGCCCCAGAAATTAAAATGAGACACATTATCTATGAATTCACGGATATCTTCCTTAGCCATGTAGGAAAAGAGTATGATATGATGAGAAAAAAGTACTTCCAGCAGCAGCATCAGTTGATTCATCAGGACCTGAGGTGAGGATTATGCACATCTTTCTTCATTTTATTTAATTATCAGTTTTTTCCAAGTTTACTTCTTACAAACACAACATTTCCCAGGAACTCATGTACACTATTGGTCCCTATGTATTCTCCTCCGCGTCCTCTTTTTTCACTGCTCGGAATGCAGTTGAGATGACCCTCGCTTTATTACTGTTCTGTTGTGCCAATTTAAGTTTATCAGTATTCTTTGTCTCAGTTAGAAAAGTGGGAGCACTACTTGTGTGGCCCTTGGTAGACAATAGGCCCCTGATCGGGAAGCCCAGTCACTCGGGGGGACTCACCCAACCAGAGGGACATACACTTGGTGTCACTGTGCAGTGTCAGTTGATGGCCTCCTTGCCATCTTTGTCTCAAATATTGACCCAATAGCAGGGTCCCCTGTAACAAGGGAAGACTAGATGATTTTACATCGGGCGAAGAGCTGGGTGGTAACAGACCACGGCGGCCAGCACCTCTTCCTACGTGAGAGATGGATGATGGAATATTCCAATCAGACATGTTTGAACTGCAGCAGCGAAATCATCTGAGATCTTTGAAATGGATAAATGACCAGATGGTGCCAGACAATGTAGCGAAAACAAAATTAAGCAGCCTTTGGATAAAGAGGTCAGGGCGAGACTGACAGCAGAGTGCCCCAGACCCTCTTTATAGGGCAACGTGACCTTCACATCTGACATAGATGCCAAAAGTGTACATTCTTCATGAAGTACATGAAAGATTCCAAAAAGGGATCAATTGTTCACGGAGGAGTGTCAAGATAAACTCCTGGACGTGGTGGGACCCTTCACAAAGATCGTTGAGTTGGCAGAGGAAGCCAAAGCGCTGGGCAGACCTACATCCGCAGAGATAATGTCTGGATGGGCTCAATGGCCAGTGTGTATGTTGGGGAATGCCAACTGCAACCTCTCAGCAGAATGGCATAGATCCCTACTAATAAGAATTGATCCGATGCTAGGTGATCTTGCCACGTTAAAGACAGGAGCTATCGCCCAATGCAATTTATTTGGCGATCCTTTGGTTATCTGCTGGTGAAGTTTGTGGCAACCTTCTCAGCCTAAGACAAAGCTCAAACTTCTCTAAAAACAATTAATGGGAAAGGTCTCCCAGTGGGGAGCGGCAGAGGCCTCTCCTCCAGGGAGCCGACTTCTATGTGTGCTGCTTAATGCAACACACATAGAAGCATCAAAACAATATTTTTTTAATGATTGTTTATGTGCAGGAAGGGACACCTTCCTGCACATAAACAATCAATGGTGTTTTACTGTTTCCATGTGTGCTGCACAACGCAGCACACATGGAAACATCAAAAACTAGGAGAAATTAAACATTTCTCCTCGTTGCGCCAGGGTAAGACCAGGTTTTCCCTGGTCTTAATTTTGGTGCTGCCTTCTATTTACGCCACCCTTGTAAATAGGGGGCAGCGTCAAAATCAATTGGTGCGGCGGTGGAACGCCCACCGCAACACCCATTGCCCTCCCCTTTTATGCTAAGTATAGCGTGAAAAGGTGCCTCATTTACAGCTGCCTTGTAAATAAGGCGACGGCCCTATCGCTACCACAATGTCGTGAAAAGTGACGTTTGTGGTGGCGATAGAGGCTTGTGAATGTGCCCCTTAGTTTTCCCTAGCTCTTGGTTAAGCTGATCTAAATATCAAGATGTCTTTTGTGTTTTACTAGCTTACTTTAATGTAAGTGTAGTTCCACCAGAGTGGCCTCCAAACTCCAATCACTCACGAAGAGGCTGCCAGATTTCAGGCTTACCCGTGTCAAGGCTAAGGCCGCCACCTGTTTTCTTAAAATTGTCATCCATTTGATGATTCAAATTTCCTCACACTCACGCTAGCATGACAAATCTAGCTCTATTGGCTTTAGAATCTGTGTGATCTCTTAAGCTTGTAGTATTTGCTATGATCAACTTTATTTAAACCATTTTGAAAGCCACTACAGTGTGTTCATTGAATCGCATTAAACATACACTTATATGCTCAGGAAGGCAAATACGACAGCAAATTGTGAGGGGTCAGTATCGCATATGAAATTGGTCAGTACTTTAGTCTGAATCCAGCAAGGTGCTGGTTTCTAGTGCCTCTACTCCAGCCAGTTGCACCAGTGCTCGTTGGTCATGGAATTCCCGTCTCTTTTGATGTAGGCGTGAAACAGGCTCCATATCTTGTCAAACGTAGGCAATGTATACCTTAGGATGGATGTGAGGTGTTCCATTGCGTGTATCATCCATACCTTCACCCACCACTAGCAAGGAGGTGTTTTACCTTTTTGGGCAATCACTAATCAAGCTTTTAACAAGAGTAGGGCTATTAATTTTCTTCGGCTCGGGAACGGGGCTGAAGTTCATCCACCTCTATATGGCCCAAAAGAGGTATTTGTGGCAGTCGGGGTAGATCTACTTTGTGTTTCCCTTTATAAGTTCTAAAGCTTGGCCCCAGTTTGGGCAGTCCCACCACATGTGAATATAGGTCCCCCATGAACCACAGCTCCTCTAGAGCACTACACATCACTTTCAGATGCTGATGTCAGATTTGCAGATTTTAAAAAGGTGTTTATTTAGACCTTGGTCTATAAACAGTCAACATAGTTACATACATGACTACATCCTAAAACATCCACCCATAAAAATAATTAAAACACTCCATCATTATACATGCAATTTGCCACAAATCGGTACATAAAAGCTCATACCACCCCCCTAGTCCCTTGCATTTTGGTTGGTAGCCCTTTTAGGGACTTATACAGATGCTGGGTTCATGTACCACCACAACATTCGTTTGAATACATTTGTCCTGTGTTGGAGACAATGGGAAGATGTTGCCGCTCTGCCCCAGATTTTTATCCAGTCAGCCTCGGTCAGTGTGAGGACAAGGTCCGTTGACCAGCATCCCGTGCATGCTAATTTTGATTACTTCTATTCTTAACAGCTTTATCAATACTGTAGCTGGCCTCTGCTTTGAGCTTGTTTATGATGTGATGTGAGTGTTGCCTAAAAAGCAGTAGGATACATTTTGTTTTCAGTCCTACAGGAGGAGACTGGTGGACAAACAGATCCTCAACGCCACCCAACAGTGGCACCAAAGGAAGTTTATTTACTTTCTGGGGCTCCACCTAGTCTGTAGGATGAGCAATCATCTTTGATGTCTGCAGATACTGCCACTTTTAATCTTTGTTGAGACAGTGTATTTTCCTTTTTGGTGCACCAGCCAGTCTGCAAGATGAGCAATCCGCTTTGATGTCTAAAATATTTGCACTTTTAAATGTTGTTGAGACTATCTCTCTGAAAGAGTTTTGGAGCACTATTCAGAGCTTTTGTTAGCTTTTTGTTTAGAAGAATCCATAACATTTTAGCTTAACATTTTAGATGTTACTTTTAACTTTTTTGAAGCGTAAATACTTCCATAAGTAAGTTTTAGGAGCAACTCACTTTCACAACAAAAATGCAAGTGAATAATTTGTTTGGGTCCTAGGAAAAAACTGTTCTACCAAGTGGCATGGCAAAAGCAGCAGCCAATGAGATTTGTAAGAGTTCCATCTTGGCACAGGAAGCGAAAGGAGGGGCTCAGGGAGACATCACAGGGAAAACAATGGTATATATGTTATTTTATATTTACATCTGATTGAGCCAAATCTCAAAGTCAAAATGTTTAAATAGATTGCAATGATTTTTTCACCCGGAGGTCCTGGCTCATATTTGGACTTAAAGGGTGGATGCCTAGCTCACGCACCAGCTAGATTGCATGTCCAAGCTGAGTTAGATTTATAGTACATTATGTTATTGTAGTGTCTTGTGAGTTAGAGATGACAGGACCCTTTTGGTTTCTGACGGACTCCATAGAATAGTGACATAAGTGCATGGGTGTAGGCAGTAAAATTTATGATATGGAATTTTCAGTTCACGGTTACTCGAATAAAGACATGTAATAACAAGCTCCATGTCTGCCGTTATCATTTGCATATACCTGGACTGGGTAGGATACTACAACTGCAGATGAGATAGGGGATTACATAAACCCTGTGACCCGAAGAACTGAGAGTGTTCTCCCGGAGAGTTTGGGATGGTGCCGCACACTGCTTGTGCATGCCATGTGTGACTCAGTCAAAGTGAAAAATGACGGTTGGAGTAAGTGGAGTCAAAACGTCAATCCAGCCAGTGTTAGGCCTCTGAAGAAAGTCTCACAAAAAGTTTATTTGTCATCGGATAAAAATGTACTGATAAAGTGGAGGCAAGAAGTACTGAGCTGCAACGTGACACAGAGCTGTCATTCACTACAGTACAACAACGCTAAAGGCAGTGACAACCAGTTACAGAGCAGTGCAACAGTCCATGCAAGCCGAGTGCAAAAAAGCACTAAAAGCCGCAACATTTCTAACATCAAGAAACAATAAAGGGCAAAGAAGCATTAGAAGTGGCAACAACCAAAGATAGAGAGAATACATTCACACTTACTAAAACCTGAGTAAAGAGAGTCATCATACCACAGCCTTTGGCCCCGAGGTTGTGAATACGGAGCCGGTGATCTCCGAAGCGGATACCACAGAAGGTGTTGGGTGCATTCCACACAACTCAAAAGTCCTTCAGAAATTGAATGGCTCCAATGACAACATGATAGGAAGCCACACATGAGGATTGTCCGTAATGTTCCTGAGGCCAGCACGTCGCATGGACTTATGGATGGCATGAATGGTGCAAGTCCAGGTGAACAGCACATACTCTCATCAGTAAGGGCTATAACTGGTTATAATGCCTCTGTTTATTAAAAACACTGCCTCCCTTCAATACCGCCAAAATATTGGTGACAGATGGACTGCCAGGATTGAAGCCTTCGATGATTTCATTGATAATTTGGCAGAAGCAAATGGCAAAAATATCATTACATATTTAAAGAATCTAGCAGGTGAAGGAGTATATGAAGTGATAAAGGTGATGAAGTGATGTACCCCCAAATCAAATAAGTGTTTAACATCTGGTTCAATCCAATTGAAAGTGGTAGGACACTGGCCACAGGAAGCAGTACTTCGTCCATGCTCTACGTCAGAAACATGAAGGGACGAAGACTGAAGCCCAGGAGGAAGCCGAAGGCGAGGAGGGGCGCCGACCAATAGCAATCAAGGAAACGAGGAAACGAGGATGATGTGGGAGAAAAACAATGGCAAGTAAAGGTGAGTAATGGGCAGGCTCTAAGCCCATTTTAAGCTTTTTCTTTTTTAAAGAGCAATAGTTTTTGCTGACGGGCATTTGCACTGTAGGCGCAACCTAATAAATGGAAAACATGGTAAACATGGTAAGCAGATCTTTAAAATGCCTCCCCATGTAGTCAATTATGAATGTTAGACCCGTATATGTTCAGCTTGACAGCCTGTGAAGTTAAAAAAGGCCGATTTCCTTCCAAAGCTATTGCAGTTTGACACTGTCAGATACATGGTAAGCAGATCTTTAAAATGCCTCCCCATGTAGTCAATTATGAATGTTAGACCCGTATATGTTCAGCTTGACAGCCTGTGAAGTTAAAAAAGGCCGATTTCCTTCCAAAGCTATTGCAGTTTGACACTGTCAGATACATGGTAAGCAGATCTTTAAAATGCCTCCCCATGTAGTCAATTATGAATGTTAGACCCGTATATGTTCAGCTTGACAGCCTGTGAAGTTAAAAAAGGCCGATTTCCTTCCAAAGCTATTGCAGTTTGACACTGTCAGATACATGGTAAGCAGATCTTTAAAATGCCTCCCCATGTAGTCAATTATGAATGTTAGACCCGTATATGTTCAGCTTGACAGCCTGTGAAGTTAAAAAAGGCCGATTTCCTTCCAAAGCTATTGCAGTTTGACACTGTCAGATACTGCAACACGAATGTTATTAAAAAATTATATTGATGCATACAGGTGGGCGGGTCGGAAAGGCTCTTGCCCAGCCATTGCCTCATGGAACTGGGGAGCCCAACGAGAATTGGGTCATGCTAAACGGAGATCAGATTAGTGTATATTTAAAATATGAAAGGGTGCTTTTCTACAAGACTTTTTTCCTGAAGTGTATATTCATAACCTACTGGTCCCATTGAAGGCTTCTAACCAGAAACCAAACTCTGTGGAATATTTGAGACCTCTTTTTTAGGTCTCGCCTGAGCCAGCGCACATGCGCTGCCCTGCGAGGCTTTTAGGAAGGGCTTTTGAACTCTGAACACACGCTTGTGCATGTGCTTTTTTTTAAATTTAACCCGCAATTGGCCTGTGCATGCATCTTTCTAAGAAAGACAGCACACAATTGGTCCAAGGCGGGTGTATGTCCCGCCTTCTCTGTCCCCTGGACTAGGGAGCGAGCAGCAGCGCCATCTGTTTCCAATTATCGCGCCCACGTTAATTGGAAACAGATGGTGGTTGCGCTGGCCCTGGTGCACTTTTTTTTTCCTTATAGCGCACGCGCACCACTCGTGGGCTTAACTACACGCCCGCTATAATTTTCACCATTGCATGTTTTATTGTTTAATTTGGAGGCCGCGCACCTTTTAACTAAAAGCCCGCTTTCATTTGAACATTGCGGGTTTCTTTATTTTAATTTGGAGAGGCTGCCGCTGGGTGTTACAGGGTGAATTGAATTAGCTCCCGGATTGCATGTAGGGCGGTGCTCCCCCTCTGCCCTCCCTGTGCGCACACAGCATCATCACGGGGCGGCAGGAGGGCTCGTGTGTAACTACACGCCCGCTTTAATTTTCATCATTGAGGGTTTTATTGTTTAATTTGGCGGCGGCGCGCCTTTTAACTATAAGCCCACTTTCATTTGAACATCGTGGGTTTCATTATTTTAATTTGGAGAGGCTGCCGCTGTGTGTTACAGGGTGAATTGAATTAGCACCCAGGTTGCATGTAGGGCGGTGCACACCCTCTGCCCTCACTGCGCACACAAACAGGATCATCACGGGGCTGCAGGCGGGCTTGTGTGTAACTACACGCCCGCTTTCATTTTCACCATTACGGGTTTTATTGTTCAATTTGGAGGCTGCGCGCGTTTTAACTAAAAGCGCCCTTTCATTTGAACATCGCGGGTTTCATTATTTTAATTTGGAGAGACTGTTGCTGTGTGTTACAGGGTGAATTGAATTAGCTCCCGGGTTGCATGTAGGGCGGTGCTCCACCTCTGCCCTCCCTGCGCACACACACAGCATCATCACAGGGCTGCAGGCGGGCTTGTGTGTAACTACACGCCTGCTTTAATTTTCACCATTACCGGTTTTATTGTTCAATTTGGAGGCCACGCGCATTTTAACTAAAAGCCCCCTTTCATTTGAACATCGCAGGTTTTCAATATTTTAATTTGGAGAGGCTGCCACTGTGTGTTACAGGGTGAATTGAATTAGCTCCCGGGTTGCATGTAGGGCGGTGCTCCCCCTCTTTCCTCCCTGCACACACACACAGCATCATCACGGGGCTGCAGGCGGGCTTGTGTGTGCCTGCTTCCTCTCAGAGAGTGACTTTTTAACCCCCTTCATCATTGAGGGCGCGCAGCTGCACAAAGCCCAAGTTTTCATGCCTGATGACGACTTCCAACCCTGGTGAGTAACATCCGGGAAGCGGGTGTGGGGCACTCGCACCTTTGTTTATTGGGTTCACTTGCAGCTCGGCTGCATGTGTACATGTGTGTGTTTGATTCAACATGGGTCTTGCATGTGGCAAGGGTAGACTGGTGGTGGTGGGGTGATGGGATTTTACAGGTTTACCTGCTGTGGCACTTTTGTAAACTTTGTTTGCACTGTATTTTGAAAGCAATAATGTTATCACGTTCAGTTGTGTGGGCAACACAAAAAAAGTGATCAAAATAAAAACAGGAATAACGGAAAGAGCTGAAAGTGTTACGCCAATAGTAAGTGCAGAGTCCGTAATCCAGAAGGGGTCAAAGTATTGACAGAAGGGGAACATTTTACTTGGTTACCTAGTAGGACAATGTTGTATGTTAATACCAGATTGCTCCTGTGGTGTACACTGGAATTTGTAGCCAACAGGCTACCTTATTTTTTCAGTCTTTCAAGTCGAATGCAAGAGGCAAGCTCTGGCACAGGGTGTGATACCGAGCATTTTTCCTCCTGGTGAGGTAGAGAGGCAACCTCCAGGAGGGAGCCACCACCTTCTTTGTGGAGGTCACCTTCATTTGCTCTACAAGTATGTGTAATCCTTGCGAGGTGACATTACTTGATTAAAAGACAAATTATTCCCTATATCTGAACACTTGTCCCACTTGGTCTTAGTGTCACATTCCAGAAAAGTATGCAATGCCCTAGAGCAGAGAATCTTTTGGCATCCAAACCTGTTCCAGTGACATGTTGCACATTTAACTAGATCCCAGCACCATCTCTGGGTGCACAACTTTCTAGCTGCTGCTACTGAGCTACCACAGAGAAGTTACACCAGTATCTGCTTCCGGGTTTGGTGCTGCAATTCCATTGCATTACAAGGTTGAGTCTATCTACCTGCCTGAACAGACTAGGATCCAGGTTTCACCTACTCCATTCACTCCAAAAAGTTGCTATGAGGAGTAGACTCAAACCCCTTCTGTTGGTAGTTTCATTCACGGGACCAACTTCATAGAGTATGCACCTCTCCTGAATCCTCTTCCATCCCTGTAGTTGAGCATGGCTCCTACCCTGTGAGGGTGTACTACTTGGAATCAACCATTCAGTTGAGTGGCTTGGTGGAGGAAGAAGCACAGAAGGCAAGCCTCCCCTAATATCAGACCACACCAGGGCTCCCATCTGACCAGGATGCATTGGTCTCTGCTGTGCAAACCCCTTGTCCTTTTGGAAGAATACCTGGAGTCTGGGTGCACATTAGCTTTGGAAGAGCACCATCTCAACAACAATGTGACACCTGCCACAAGCTTCGCTGTTAGACTTCAGTGCTTGTACTAATTTCCCTGGAACAGCCAGGATTTTCCTACGGACTGCCCCCACATGTGTCATGATGAAAAGATTATATTGATGCGATCCTTCAGACCAGGAGCTGCTGGACCACGTTTTGCCACACCACAACCAGCCACCCTTAGGTCTTCCTGCTTGATTTGCCTCCTACATACTTTCTTAATTCTTCTGGGAGGCTGGAGTTCAAAGTGTAAGGCCACACAGATACTATTGGACCCATCTCTGCCTGAAATCCCAGTGCAACTTAAGTCTCCTCCGATGTGGCTTCAGAAGCTAGAGAATTAATCTGTGGCTCCAGGGCCCCGGGCCAACAGGCACCAGTATCCTCTGTTTAGGTGTCAGCTCTGGATTGTGTCCTACTGCTAATGCTGTCCTCAGGTATGGATGGTTGCTCTGTGTATCTGCTTTCACTATGGCTATCATCTCATCAAAACACACACACACTGTTATTGTGAACTCTCTTTCTCCCTTCAGCTCAATGTCTTTACCCTTCTTTCTTTCTCTCTCTTTCCTGTACTTGCACGCCCTTTCTCCTGCTCCCTCACACGCACTCTTTCATAACAAAAATGCTAAACACTTTTTATTATAACTTTTCAGCATGATGCACACAATGCTCTACAACATATCCAAATGTTCTGCCTAAACACATAAGGTCCCAAAGGCGAGACCTATTGGCTATGCCAATGCTTGTTTAAGTTCTTGCCTACCATACAGAAGAGGCTGCCTGGTTGCAAAAGGCCTATTGTGGGCTTCCCAAGATCTTACAGTGTGCTTTAAGTGTTTCCATTGCTTTCCATTGGTTGGCTTTATTGTTACTCTTATTTCCTTGCTTCTTATTCGAGGGCTTTCCTTGTTCATATTGTGTTTGTCCCTTGCCTGAAGAATAGCCTCTTTACCATCCACTTGGCTGGCTAACTTATATCCTTGCTCTGCTCAATTTAAGGGAACAACTTTTCCTCTTTCGTTAAACACTTCATATACTTATTTCCCCTGACCCCTCGCCGGATTGCTCTCTCTCGCTCGTGTGTTTCTCTCGCATACCACTCACATCTTGTGCTTCTTTTCCTCTCTCCCCATGCTCACTTTTAATTTTATTTAATTTCCCCTCCCACCCAAGTCCCGCTGCTTCTCTCCTACCGCTCTTCTGTGGTGCACCAAACCCCTCTCAGCCCTATCACTTATTTATTTTATCTTTGGAAGGCCTGCCAGTTGTTCTTTGCTGCCCACCCACTCACTAGTTCATCCAGAGCCTTTGCATTGTTTTTTTTTATTCTTTTTACTGAGCAATGTGGCATTGTTATCTTGAATCAGTAAATAAGAAAAAATGAAAGAAAATGGAGCCTGCGTCAGCACTAATGCATACGCCAGTGTCATGATGCGACCACAGGCAGTGCCATTTTCCTTTTTGTAGATGCTGCACAGCATCAGCAAAAAGCGATGGCAAAGCCAAGAGGTCAACTAGGCAAAACCTACTGTCTTTACCCAATGCGTGTCTATTGTATACAGTTATATAGCATCAAAAAGAACTAATCTAAGTGGACGTGATATGGTGGTCAAAACCTGTATAATTTTGTAATAAAAAGAAATAGCTTATTTCTTCTTATAAAGCCCTCACCCACCAACCTAGTTGGTGGCATGCTTCATCATTGGGCCCACCCAGTGACAACGAGCATGTCCTGGGTGGGCTACAACGCCTGTATTGCAGCGGTGCAGGTATGTTACTGAGTGTGCAGTGAAAGTGGTGTGAAGGTGAGATTTTAAAAACTGTCCAGTGGTCCCATTACCCAAAGGGTTTATTTTAATGCTTGGGCCTCTGGCAGTAATAAAAGCAGGGTGGTAGATGTAGGTGGAGTGGTAAATAAGAACTCCTGCATCCAACAAACGGTCTACATGTTTCAGCCGGGCCTTGAATATGTACTGGCATTCCTCAGGACCTTAATAATGTGTGAAGAGTGAGATCTATACAAAATTTTGTGTTAGACCCAAAAATGTGTTGCACGCACTAAGGTGCACAACGTGTAAGAGGGGGATTCCCTCTCAGGACATTCCTCTAAATTCAAAAACACAAGACAAGACAAGACAAACAGACATACAGATTTTTGCGTTTTGAGTATGGATGACATAATCACGTACATGAGTATTAGGCCGTAGAGTCCGTGTGATATACGGAAAAAAACGGCAGAGGAATGCCGAGGCGGTAATGAAACGTGTTAGATACCGATATATGCGCTACTGTGTATATAGTTGTATATATCGGAAGTAAAGAAAGTTGATACTGTTAGAAAATCATTCTCACACTTGCGATTAGCAGAGAACGCCCCATGAGATTCCGGCAGGGATTCTGGCTGATTGTTTAGTTCTTAACAAAAAGAAAAAAGAAAAGAGAGGCACGGTAGCCGTTGTGAAGGCTGAAAGGGAAGGTCTTACCCTAGGTAGTAGCGGAAGAGCGGTTTCCCGTGTCCAATTTACTACATCACAGCTCAGGAACCTCTCGAAGACCTAGTAGGCTGCGTCGGATCTCCGTGGATGAATGACCCGTTTCTGACAGGCTCTTAAGTACACCCCGCGGTGGGTGGGAAAAACAAGTGCTCCCCATTGCTGGATGATGCGAGTAGAGTCTGTAAAGGAGAGAGAGGGGAGGGAACATAGAAGACAGACTAATGGTGGCCCTAGCGTGTAGGGGTGGCCATTATAAATGACGTGGGACGCACTGGTCCGGTAGTCTTGGTGACTGTCTTGTAAAAGAAACCCGAGACGGTGTGGGTTGGGACAAAGTATCTAGTATGGAAGATTATACAAACAGCGCTTGTAGGGATTTGTGGATTGGGACAAGGGTTGGTCTGACAGGAAGTAAAGCGCTTGTGTGAAAAAGGGTACGTGTCACAAATTTAGCAGCTGTACTGCGTGTGAGGCTCGTACGGAATGCCTTATGTGTGTGCTCCCAGTCAGTTGTGGACTGCATTAGAAGAATACCCATGAGGAAATATGGGGACGCTATGGAGCAAAGGTGGCGGTAGAAAGAAAAATAGAAAAATAACCGCAATTTAAAGGTCAAGGAGTGTGAACCATTGGGGGTTCCAAGTCCGTATGGGATAAAGCACATGGATGCTTATAAGAAAGCGCTATGCATGGGATTTTGAAGTGCATTTATGCGGTTCAAGGGTCTAAAAGGGCAGCCGTTCATGTAGTGAATCAAAAGTTGAGACTATGCCAAGGAATGGAGTCATTTAATCCGTGGAGCTGAGTGGATAAGCGATAAATCCACCGTTGCTCCTTGTTAAGTAGGAACTTGTCATTGTTCGTGTTGTTGTGTTCAAAATGTTCAATCACGGTCCATGACATGTCGTTTGTCGTCTGCCCTTGTTGCAGATAGTGGTCTGTGAGACGACTAATGTTTTTCTTACATCGTATTGTGCTACGATGTTCGACTATTCTGGTCCTGACCTCGCATGTTGTCATACCTACGTAGCGTAGGCCGCATGGACACTCAATTAAGTAGACAACTTTGGTTGAGTTGCAGTTTGTATGCTGTAACTGTTTCCAAGATTTTCCAGGTTCCAGGTCTAGTGTCTTAGATGGGCATGTCAGATGGCACACGCTGCAGTTGTTGCATGGGTAGTGTCCAGTGACTTTGGGGAGGCCCCATGTGTTCAGAATTGTGTTGGTGGTCGATCTGTGGGGTGTTCTGGGCCGTGTGTACACTAATTGGTCCTTGAGGCTGTTTGCTCGTTTGTAGGCAAAGAGGGGCTGTTCCCATTTTCTTGTGCCTGAGTTCAAGATGCTACAGCAAACAAATGATGGACTGAATGCTGACAATCCAAACATTCCCCCCAGTCAAAAGATATGGGTTACATCCATCGTTCTTTTGCCCACTACGCCACCCCAGTTTGGACCCAGTCATATGCAAATCAGTCTTGACCCTGTGCCCCATGGGAACAGTCCAGATCGAACTTCCAGGCCAGGTCCTCTCTGTACCGGAAACAAGCATCCTGGGACCGGTTTCAGGGTATGTCACTCTTCTTCAGCCAGGCTAGCTTGAATCCAGTGGCACAGTGAGCAAGGGATCCACGTCTGGGCATACCCATCCCACTTATGGCGAAATGTATTACAGCAAACAAATGATGGACGGAATGCTGACAGTGCAAACATTCTCCCCCAGTCAAAAGATCTGGGTTAAATCCATAATGTGTTTGTCCACTACGCCACCCCAGTTTTGACCCAGTCATATGCAAATCAGTCTTGACCCTGTGCCCCATGGGAACAGTCCAGATCGAACTGCCAGGCCAGGTCCTCCCTGGACCGGAAACAAGCATCCTGGGACCGGTTTCAGGGTATGTCACCCTTCTTCACCCAGGCTAGCTTGAATCCAGTGGCACAGTTAGCAAGGGGTTCACGTCTGGGTATACCCATCCCACTTAAGGCGAAAAGTGTTACAGCAAACAAATGATGGATGGAATGCTGACAATGCAAACATTCTCCCCCAGTCAAAAGATCTGGGTTAAAGCCATCGTTCTTTTGCCCACTACGCCACCCCAGTTTGGACCCAGCCATATGCAAATCAGTCTTGACCCTGTGCCCCATGGGAACAGTCCAGATCAAACAACCAGGCCAGGTCCTCCCTGGACCGGAAACAAGCATCCTGGGACCGGTTTCAGGATATGTCACACTTCTTCACCCAGGCTAGCTTGAATCCAGAGGCACAGTGAGCAAGGGACCCACGTCTGGGCATACCCATCCCACTTAGGGTGAAAAGTGTTACAGCAAACAAATGATGGATGGAATTCTGACAATGCAAACATTCTCCCCCAGTCAAAAGATCTAGGTTAAAACCATCGGACTTTTGCCCACTACGCCATTCCAGTTTCGACCTAGCCATATGCAAATCAATCTTGACCCTGTGCCCCATGGGAACAGTCCAGATCGAACTGCCTGGCCAGGTCCTCCCTGGACCGGAAACAAGGATCCTGGGACCGGTTTCAGGGTATGTCACCCTTCTTCAGCCAGGCTAGCATGAATCCAGTGGCACAGTGAGCAAGGGACCCACGTCAGGGCATACCCATCCCACTTATGGCAAAAAGTGTTACAGCAAACAAATGATGGACGGAATGCTGACAATGCAAACATTCTCCCCCAGTCAAAAGATCTGGGTTAAATCGATTGTTCGTTTGCCCACTACGCCACCCCAGTTTGGACCCAACCATATGCAAATCAGTCTTGACCCTGTGCCCCATGGGAACAGTCCAGATCGAACTGCCAGGCCAGGTCCTCCCTGGACCGGAAACAAGCATCCTGGGACCGGTTTCAGGGTATGTCACCCTTCTTCAGCCAGGCTAGCATGAATCCAGTGGCACAGTGAGCAAGGGACCCACGTCAGGGCATACCCATCCCACTTATGGCAAAAAGTGTTACAGCAAACAAATGATGGACGGAATGCTGACAATGCAAACATTCTCCCCCAGTCAAAAGATCTGGGTTAAATCGATTGTTCGTTTGCCCACTACGCCACCCCAGTTTGGACCCAACCATATGCAAATCAGTCTTGACCCTGTGCCCCATGGGAACAGTCCAGATCGAACTGCCAGGCCAGGTCCTCCCTGGACCGGAAACAAGCATCCTGGGACCGGTTTCAGGGTATGTCACCCTTCTTCAGCCAGGCTAGCATGAATCCAGTGGCACAGTGAGCAAGGGACCCACGTCAGGGCATACCCATCCCACTTATGGCAAAAAGTGTTACAGCAAACAAATGATGGACGGAATGCTGACAATGCAAACATTCTCCCCCAGTCAAAAGATCTGGGTTAAATCGATTGTTCGTTTGCCCACTACGCCACCCCAGTTTGGACCCAACCATATGCAAATCAGTCTTGACCCTGTGCCCCATGGGAACAGTCCAGATCGAACTGCCAGGCCAGGTCCTCCCTGGACCGGAAACAAGCATCCTGGGACCGGTTTCAGGGTATGTCACCCTTCTTCAGCCAGGCTAGCTTGAATCCAGTGGCACAGTGAGCAAGGGACCCACGTCTGGGCATACCCATCCCACTTAGGGCGAAAAGTGTTACAGCAAACAAATGATGGACGGAATGCTGACAATGCAAACATTCTCCCCCAGTCAAAAGATCTAGGTTAAATCCATTGTTTGTTTGCCCACTACGCCACCCCAGTTTGGACCCAGCCATATGCAAATCAGTCTTGACCCTGTGCCCCATGGGAACAGTCCAGATCGAACTGCCAGGCCAGGTCCTCCCTGTTCCGGTCCAGGAAGAACCTGGCTTGGCAGGTCGGGCTGGACTGTTCCCATGAGACACAGGGTCAAGACTGATTTGCATATGGCCAGGTCTAAACTGGGGTGGCATGGTGAGCAAAAGAATGATGGATTTAACCCAGATCTCTTGACTGGGGGAGAATGCTTTGATTTGTTCTGCATTCTGTCCATCAATTGTGCCTCTTTTGCTTTCTCGCCCTAAGTGCGCTGGGTATGCCTAGACGTAGGTCCCGGGCTCACTGTGCCACTGGATTCAAGCTATCCTGGCTGAAGAGGGGTGAAACCCCGAAACTGGTCCCAGGATGCTTGTTTCCGGTCAAGGGAGGACCTGGCTTGGCAGTTAGGGCTGAACTGTTCTCATGAGGCACAGGGTCAAGACTGATTTGCATATGGCCAGGTCTAAACAGGGGTGGCATGGTGAGCAAAAGAATTATGGATGTAACCCATATCTCTTGACTGGGGGAGAATGTTTTGATTTGTTCTGCATTCCGTCCATCAATCGTGTGTCTTTTGAGTTCAAGATGCGCCAGTTTTTACGGATGATATTGGACACTTTATTGGAGGCCTCATTGTAAGTGGTAACATAAGTCATGGGTGGACACGGAGCTTCCCGCTTGGTATTTTCCAGAAGGGCTTCGCGATTTTGGTTGCGAGCTCGTTTTTTAGTCTTTTCGATGATCTTTCGTGGGTAACCATGGTCATGTAGTTTGGAAACTAGTGTAGCCGACTGTTTATGGTAGTCCTCAATTTGGCTACAGTTTCTACGTATTCACATAAAATGTCCGAATGGAAGGTTTTCCTAAGGGCTCGAGGGTGGAAACTGTCAAAGCGAAGGAGGGAGTTTCTAGCCGTTGGTTTGTAGTAAGTGATGGTTTTCAAGGTACCTGCCTCTGCTGTTTTGTTTAAGTCCAGGAATGCCAGGCTGGTGGAGCTAGACGTGCTCGTGAATCATTGGTAAGGATCCCTTTCTTTTAACCACACTAGAAAGGATGTCAAAGATGCTGGGGTACCTGAACAGATCATAAAGATGTCATCGATGTAGCGATGCCATATTTTGATTCTGGAAGTATGTGGGTTAGTTGGTGAGGATATGTGTTTCCGTTCAAAGTGGTGGACATAGAGTCCTGCCACGCTGGGGGCAAAGACACTCCCCATGGATGTCCCATTGGTCTGGAGGTAGAACTCGCCATCGTATTCAAAATAATTGTCCTTCAGGGCGAGTGTGCCACACCAACAAATCCACATACTTCGAGAATCAAAATATGGCGTCACTACATCGACAACATCTTTATGATCTGGTCAGGTACCCCAGCATCGTTGACATCCTTTCTAGTGTGGTTAAATGAAAGGGCATTCCTGGACTTAAACATAACAGCAGAGGCAGGGCTACCATAAACAGTTGGCTACACTAGTTCCCAAACTACATGACCATGGTTACCCACGAAAGATCATCCAAAAGACTAAAAAATGAGCTCGCAACCAAAATCGCGAAGCCCTTCTGGAAAATACCACGCTGTAAGCTCCGTGTCCACCCATGACCTGTGTTACAACTTACAATGAGGCCTCCAATAAAGTGTCCAATATCATCCGCAAAAACTGCCGCATCTTGAACTCAGGCACAATAAAATGGAAACACCCCTCTTTGCCTATAAACAAGCAAATAGCCTCAAGGACCGATTAGTGTCCACACGGCCCAGAACACCCCACTGATCGACCACTAACACAATTCTGAACACATGGGGCCTCCCCAAAGTCTCTAGACACTACCCATGCAACAACTGCAGTGTGTGCCATCTGACACGCCCATCTAGGACACTAGACCTGGTACCTGGAAAATCCTGGAAGCAGTTACAGCATACAAACTGCAACTCAACCAATGTTGTCTTCTTAATAAAGTGTTCAATATCATCCGCAAAAACTGGCGCATCTTGAACACAGGCACAAGAAAATGGGAGCAACCCCTCGTTGCCTGTAAACGAGCAAACAGCCTCAAGGACCAATTAGTGTCCACATGGCCCAGAACACCCCACAGATCGACCACTAACAAAATTCTGAACACATTATGCCTCCCCAAAGTCACTGGACACTACCCATTCAACAACTGCAGCGTGTGCCATCTGACACGCCCATCTAAGACACTAGACCTGGAACCTGGAAAATCCTGGAAACAGTTACAGCATACAAACTGCAACTCAACCAATGTTGTCTACTTAATTGAATGTCCATGCGGCCTACGCTACGTAGGCATGACAACACGCAAGGTCAGGACCAGAATAGTCGAACATCGTAGCACAATACGATGTAAGAAAAACATTAGTCATCTCACAGACCACTATCTTCAACAAGGGCACACGACAAACGACATGTCATGGACAGTGATTGAACATTTTGAACACAACAACACGAAACAATGACAAGTTCCTACTTAACAAGGAGCAACAGTGGATTTATCGCTTATCCACTCAGCTCCACGGATTAAATGACTCCATTCCTTGGCATAGTCTCAACTTTTGATTCACTACATGAACGGCTGCCCTTTTAGACCCTTGAACCGCATAAATGCACCTTAAAATCCCATGCATAGCCCTTCCTTATAAGCATCCTTGTGCAAGCATCCTTGTGCTTTATCCCATACGGACTTGGAACCCCCAATGGTTCACACTCCTTGACCTTTAAATTGCGGTTATTTTTCTATTTTTCTTTCTCTCGCCACCTTTGCTCCATAGCGTCCCCATATTTCCTCATGGGTATTCTTCTAATGCATTCCACAACTGACTAGGAGCACACACATAAGGCATTCCATATGGGCCTCACACGCAGTACAGCTGCTAAATTTGTGACACATACCCTTTTTCACACAAGCGCTTTACCTCCTGTCAGACCAACCATTGTCCCAATCCACAACTCCCTACAAGGGCTGTTTGTATAATCTTCCATATTATATACTTTGTCCCAACCCACACCATCTCGGGTTTCTTTTACAAGACAGTCACCATGACTACCGGAGCGATGCGTCCCACGTCATTTATAATGGCCACCCCTACACACTAGGGCCACCGTTAGTCTGTCTTCTATGTTCCCTCCCTTCTCTCTCCTTTACAGACGCTACTCGCATCATCCATCAATGGGGAACACCTGTTTTTTCCGCCCACCGCGGGGTGTACTTAAGAACCTGTCAGACACGGGTCATTCATTCACGGAGATCCGACGCAGCCTACTAGGTCTTCAAGATGGTCC
Organism: Triturus cristatus; assembly: GCF_964204655.1. Taxonomy (NCBI): domain Eukaryota; kingdom Metazoa; phylum Chordata; class Amphibia; order Caudata; family Salamandridae; genus Triturus; species Triturus cristatus. The sequence continues at coordinate 739,707,522 of NC_140592.1, forward strand.
TGAGCTGTGATGTAGTAAGTTGGACACGGGGAACCGCTCTTCCGCTATTACCAAGGGTAAGACCTTCCCTTTCAGCGTTCACAACGGCTACCATGCCGCTCTTTTCTTTTTGTTTAGAACTTAACAATCAGCCAGAATCCCTGCCGGAATCTCATGGGGCGTTCTCTGCTAATCGCAAGTGTGAGAATGATTTTCTAACATTGTCAACTTTCTTTACTGCCGATATATACAAGTATATAAACAGTAGCGCATATATCGGTATCTACCACGTTTCATCGCCACCCCGGCCTTCCACTGCTGTTTTTTTCCGTATATCACACGGACACTACGGCCTAATAGTCATGTACGTGATTATGTCATCCATACTCAAAACGCAAAAATCTGTATGTCTGTTTGTCTTGTGTTTTTTAATTTACAGGAATGTCCTGAGAGGGAATCCCCCTCTTACACATTGTGCACCTTAGTGCGTGCAACACATTTTTGGGTCTAATACAAAATTTTGTATAGATCTCACTCTTCACACATTATTAAGGTCCTGAGGAAAGCCAGTACATATTCAAGGCCTGGCTGAAACATGTAGACCGTTTGTTGGATGCAGGAGTTCTTAATTACCACTCTACCTACATCCACCGCCTTGCTTTTATTACTGTCAGAGGCCCAAGCATTAAAAGAAACCCTTTGGGTAATGGGACCACTGGACAGTTTATAAAATCTCACCTTCACACCACTTTCACTGCACACTCAGTAACAGACCTGCTCCGCTGCATACAGGCGGTGTAGCAGACCCAGGACATACTCATTGTCACTGGGTGGGCCCGATGATGAAGCATGCCACCAACTAGGTTGGTGGGTGAGGGCTTTATAAAAAGAAATAAGCTTTTTCTTTTTATTACAAAATTATACAGGTTTTGTCCTCCATATCACGTCCACTTAGACTAGTTCTTTTTGATGATATATATTAACCTTGGGGATAATGACTAGCTCTCTAATCCTCTCTCTCCTATTGATAATAAATACCTATTGTATACAATTACCTTTTTTAAGGTCTAGAGCCAGCCCTTCCTGAAACTGTTCTATCTGTTAAGTGAGGGGAAGCCAGCAATATTAATATACAAATAGAGTGAACTGCCTTCATTTTTAACTTCGTTCTTCATTCTAGAAACACTTCTTCTGTCAGAGGAATCTCATTTAGCTTCAGAATGAATTAGACACAATTGATTGTCCTTGGTGACAAATAATTGAGAATTACTTATATCCATCTTGAGGCTAAATTGTGCAATAAGCAATCAGGTTACCTGGGAACACAGTCAACACACCCCAGCATCTCAATTCACAACATTGTGTCATCTTAGGCAGTTCCTTTACTTTAATATCTATTTTTTTTCTCCATGATCTTTACATCTGAGCACACCCGGAAGTAATTCAGTTCAGGATGTTTGCCCTATTAAAATAAAAAAGCACTAGGTCTGAATGTGAGTCAGGCGGAACAAAATTACCTCATGGAATTCCGCGCCGCCTTATTCAGAGTTGTTCGGTTTTTCGACACTCATGTTGTTTAGGGTCTGGGAGAACCTGACCTGAATTTTCAAACCGGTAAAACCTGCCGGAAAAATCACATTAGACTTCAGCTGCAGGAGCAGCCAAGCCTCATTCACATTTTTTTTCTGACATGGCAGCACAAAATGCTCCTCCTTTCCAGGAAATAATTCCATCTTCTCTCCCCGACTTCCCACACCCCATCCATAGGCCCTAGCATACAATTACCAACTGCTAAGAGCGAGCGCTAAATGTGTGCAGTAACACACTGTGGAATGGCAAATTTAGTGTGGTTTTACGACAAAACAAAATCCGCCACACAGGGAAGTTCCCAATTCCATAGGTTTCTACCTACCCGTAAAGGCACAATACTGGTACAAAATCACCAGACAGGAACAGTAAAATCACGCGAGATTTTAACGTTTCCACGGCACCATCGTCATGTAATTTATGATCAAGGCCTATAAGGTTTAACAACTCATAATTTTACTCCATATCACAATTTTAGCGTTATTTGCAGCGTCCATGACAAATTGACTTGCCTCTTGGTTTACTAATGGAATAGGGGGGTTAAATTAATGTTTTTACGTTTCATGAATGTGCAATAAAGTTTTCAAGTTCATGTTCACAGTCTATTACCTTCAATAAATGGCAGTTAATACAGTGATATTCCCAAATTGAACCACTTACACAGTTTAAAGAACCAAACATCTTTCCTATTTGAAACAGTATTAGTTATTTTTTATGACTTTGTTGCATGTTTTTCACATCAAATATTTCTGGCTCTTAATTATACTTCTGACGACGGGTTCACCTCTAGCTTTGTTTCTCACTGTTAATTTTTCTGCCTTGCTCGACTCTGTTATTTTATTCTTTATTATTATTACTACTATTAACACCAAAAATGTACAGGCATACACGTTCAGCAGAAACATCTTGGTGCAACTTTTTTTTTTTTTACTATATGCAGTTTTGCATTTTGTTTTCAAAGAGCAAGAAAATATAGGCAGAGTGGACTCTGCCAGCCAAACTCAACAAGCATTGGCATAGCCAATAGGTCTCGCTTTTGGGACCTTATAAGTATTTAGTTATGCAGCACAATATCCTTGGTGTTACAACATCACCTGTTGCATGGGTAAACACTTATAAGGTCCATGTCCACGCTCAATGTGTGTGTGTGTGCATGTGCAGGCGGGTTTGTATGTGTGAGTGAAATGGCATAAGAGCAGAAAACTGATCCAGTTGTTTTCAAGAAAAAATTTAATTTACACATGATGAAAATGTGGCATTCATTTAGAAGTTTGCAAAACCAATCGACTCATATTCAGTGAGTGATATGTTTGTTAAAAAAGAATACATATTTCACTTGCCAATAAACACCACTAAAAAGCAAGTGAAGATCCCAGCTGCACCGCCGTAAGGCTCAGATAGTATGTTTACAGGAAACTCACTTGTTGCAAGCTGAATCACTGAAACTGCAAAAACGGTGGCGAGGCCAATTCTACGCCACTTCATACTCCGCCTTTTCAAGAGGTGCTGCGGTGTGGATCCGTGCTGGGGTCCCCTTTGCCTTGGTAGAAAGCAGGGTTGACGATCAGGGTAGATATGTGTTGCTGCGTGGCCTGTTGGACGGAATGCCTGTAGTGCTGGGCTCCTTGTATGCCCCAAATGTGGAACATGCGGAATTCCTCTCCCGGGTATCCGTGGCCTTGTCGGACTGGAGTGATTGCCCGTGGTTGCTTGGTGGGGATTTGAATGCTGTATTTGATGTTGAGCAGGATCGATCACATCCTCCCTTGGCGGGTACAGCCGCACGTGCTCGCGCTGCGGCCTTGGGTCAATGGGCGCGTGGTTGGGACCTACTAGATTTTTGGAGACTGCAACACCCCACAGCTAAGGAGTATTCCTTTTACTCTTTCCCACACCAGTTGCATACACGCCTGGATTATTTTTTGGGATCGCCGACACTGACCTCGGCGGTTTCCAATTGTACGTATTTGGGCAAAACCTTATCGGATCACAATCCCATTGAGTTGTGCCTTGGCTGGGGCCGTTCCCCAGCACCAATACCGACATGGAGAATACAGCCCCTCCAGCTGAAGGACCAGGTCTTCCGGGACGCCTTGCAAACGGCAATCACCTCATATTTTACTATTAATGAAGGTACCGCGTCAACACGTTCCCTGGAATGGGAAGCCTTTATGGTGTCAATACTGGGGGTGTCCTTGGGATCCCTGGTGGGGGCGCGCAGTGAGGTAGTCCGGGATCTGACCCAATTGGAGGCGGCGTTCCAGGGGCAGGAGGCCGAGGCCCAGCGGGATGCGCAGGCTGAGGCATCCCTACAGGAAGCCAGAGTGAAATACGCGGAAACTTTAGAATGGCTTCGATTAATAGACTACGGGGCGTACACGCGGCGCACACACTCGGAGGCTGATAGGGCTGGCTCATTGTTGGCTCGACTGATTGCCCCCCCGACCTGCCCGACTCCCATCCTGGCCATCAATACCGGAGATCAGGGGCAAGTATACACGCAATTGGGGATCAACTCTGCGTTCCGGACTCACTATGAGACACTCTATGGGGCGCGCCCACCAGCAGATACAGAGGTAGTAACTGAGTTCCTGTCACAGGCGGGCTTGCAGGTGTTCTCAGAGGCTGAGATCCGGGACTTAAAAGCACCGATCACCCCGGCCGAGATTAGAGTGGCTCTCAAATCGCTTGCCCTGGGCAAGACCCCGGGCTCTGATGGGTTACCCGCCGATTTTTACTCCACTTTTTCTTCCCTATTGGTCCCGAAATTACATCAACTCTATCTGACATCGCTCGCGGAGGGACGGTTGCCCCCTACTACTCGTGAGGCGATTGTCACATCCCTCCTCAAGCCGGAGAAGGATCCCTTGGATATGGCATCCTATAGGCCCCTGTCGCTCCTCAACACGGAATATAAAATTCTTAGTAAACTCCTTGCTAATCGCTTACTCCCACTCCTTTCGCGACTGATCCACACGGATCAATGTGGCTTCGTCCCTCGCCGGAGTACGTCACTGAATCTCAGGCGTTTTCATGCTATCTTGCATGCCTCGGGCCCCCGGCCGGAAAACGCAGGGTGTTTATCTCTGGACATATCACAGGATTTTGATACGCTCAGCTGGTCTTATATGTTGGCAGTCTTGAAGAACATGGGTGCCCCCCCGGAACTGTGTGCCTGGATCCAGCTACTTTACACCGATCCCACGGTCAGGGCGAAGACTGGCTCGTTGATCTCTGCTGCCTACCCCGTATTCCGGGGTACATGCCAGGGGTGCCCCTTATCGCCCATATTGTTTGTCTTGGCGCTTGAACCGCTAGCCCAGACCCTCCGGCGGGTCATGGGGCCCCACGGCATCTTGTTGGAGGGTGTCTTGCACTCGGTCTCGCTCTATGCGGACGATATGCTATTGTACTTCCGGGATCTCTGCGCCGACATGGGGGAAGTGGCGGATCTTTTTCTCCGCTTCGGAGAGATCTCCGGGTTACGCCTCAATGCCTCTAAGTCCGTAGCCTACTCTTTCAGTGGCAACCTTGTGGCTCCGGTGCTCTGTTTTGGGCCCCTGTCCTTCAGGGTGGCGCCGGTCACCTTTAGGTACTTGGGGATTAATATATATCGCGCAGTGCCGGATGTCATTGCGGGCAATCTGGTGCGCACCATCTCTTCCGTACGCTCTCAAATTACATTCTGGAACACCCTGCCCCTCACGGTAGCAGGACGGGTAACGATATCCAAGATGGTGATGTTGCCTCGTCTCCTCTATTACTTCGTCAATGTCCCGGTGGCGTATCCCGCTTGGATCTTTCGGGAACTAGACACGCTGCTGATCTCGCTGATCTGGGGTACGGGGAGGCGTCGGCTGGCCTTGGCGAAGTTGCGGTTGCCGAGTGGGTCTGGCGGGATGGGTGCACCCGATTTTCGGGCATACTGCATCGCTGGCCAGCTGCAGTGGTTGGCCTATTAGCTGGCCGGGAAAAACCTGTTTGAAATTGGCTATACCCCGACCCAAATGGCACGTGGTGCCTTGTACTCGTTGTTATGCCCTGGCGCTCCTAAACCACTGGACCCGCCGGCTCTGCTAAAAACAGCGCTCCATTACTGGACAAAGGCATGTAGCTACGCTAAGATCCAAAATCCATACTCCCCAAACATGCCACTGTGTGGCCTCCCCACGAGACAGGGGGTGTTGCATGCCGGGCAAATACGGGCATGGTCGCGGCAGGGGGTGGAGACTATAGGGGCTTTTTTCCAAGAGGGCAACCTGATGCCTCACAACGAGTTTGTGAGAGTTAACAGGGTGCCCGCCGCCCAGTTCCTGCTCCACGCTGTGATCGCGCGATATATTCGAACGCATTGGCAGGCGCTGCCGGCGGAACCCTCCACATTTCACCTTCTGCGTTCCCTCCACATGATGGGCCATGGACGATTTTTGGTTAAATGGCTTTACAGGGGCCTCCGGGAGCACACTCAGGTTTCTGTAACTGCTCTGCGGACGCAGTGGGAAACGGATTTATCACGGACTTTAAGTGATAAAGAGTGGGCGCTCGTCTTGGCATACCCTAGAAAAGTATCCCGTAACTGTCGATTAAAAACTATACAACTCTTTGTCCTTCACAGGGCCTACCTTACTCCTCATAAGCTGGGTAAGATGTACAATACGGCGGATGCAAACTGCCCCCGCTGCGTGGCGCCGGATGCGGACCTGGTACACATGCTATGGGTTTGCCCAAGGTTGCGGGGGTATTGGGGTGGGATAGCGCACGTCTTGAGCACGGTTGCTGAACGTCCCTCCTGGGACACGGCAGAAGTTTGCTTACTGGGGCTTTTACCGCTCCCCTTGAAGGCGAAGCTGCTATGCCGCTTCGCTAACCTGGCATTAATGCTGGCAAAGCGCCTGATAACACAACGGTGGAAATCCCGCACGCCGCCACGTGTTGAGACTTGGGGAGAAGAAGTGTTACGTTGGGCGGTGGCGGAACGCGAGGCGCTGTATCGTGAGGAGAGTCGGGGGCTGCGTAAGCGGCCTATCTCACTGGAGTGGGCGCAACTGACTGAATCATTCAAGAGTGAGATGGAGGAGGCGGAGGGAGGAGCTACGGTACCCACCCCCCCGGATTCCCCCCGCATCAGTGGTGGTGCTCGTTGATAGAGGTGGATCCGTGGGAGTGAGAGGGGGTGCCTGACTCCGGGTGTTGTGCGGTGGGGTGTATGGTGTGATCGGGGCCCCTCTGTCGGGATACATGGATTGGCCTCTGTTCGCCCTCATACAGGTGCTTGGGATGGGGTTGCCCTCTGCCCCGGCTGGTGGTCCCTTCCTGTTCCCCCCCCCCCCAAGTGAATGCTTCGAGGCCCCCAGACTGTGACTGTTTACTTTGTGGTGTGGGTGGGTATGGAGGGTGGGTTTTGGGTGGGTTTGGGGTTTGTGAATAGTTGAGCGGTTCCCGCTCCTCCTGACCACATTCGTTCAAAAGCTGGGTATGGAGAGCATAATACTGAGACGTACAGGCGACCCTCCTAGCGGGATTGGGACGTTGTTGTGTTCTATTGTGGACAACAGCGCAACTTGAAAGGATAATATACAAAACCTGAATTGTATCCGGTGTTTCCGGAAAACAAATTACCTGTGCACTGTGAGGTGTAATTTGTAATACCTGCATATGAAAATCACAATAAAGTTTGTTTAAAAAAAAAAAAAAAAAAAGCAAGTGAAGATTATGTTCTTAGGACTGTATAATCTACTTACTGCACTACTTACCCACTCACTTGTATGCACATGAAAAAGTAAATGATTTGTGAAAAATACTGAATAATCAGCACATGATAAGACTTGACACCAAACATTTTTTAAGTTAGATAGGGATGAAAATATAATTTTTTTGTGATTTATGCGGTGTTTTTTTTGGTAAACAATTTTTATTAACATTTTGTTCATTGTTACAATGACAGTATATTTCACATGGTGCACAGACATAAACAGGATATTGTACATAGATTAATCCTATCGTGTTAAACATCAGAGACTCGTCAGCCCAAGCCAGTGGCTCCCAGAGAACCGTCAAAGTGCGTCTAATAAGCATCATATATTACAGTGTGCTTATTCAGTACTATCCGACTCGGGGTCATCCAATGGGGGGGGCTCACAGATATTTCCCCGATAGGCGTTCCACCTTCCCCAAACCTTTGTCCATTTTTCGGGGCACCCTCGGTGAACATACACAAACTTTTCCGCCATCATCGCCATATCCATGTCTTTGCACCATTGATTAAGAGTAGGGCTAAGTCTGGACCCCCAACGTTGTGCAATGTTTCGTTTTGCCACTGTCATACCTAGAGTAACCCAGTCCTGAGCAGTAGTATTTAAATCTGTAGGATCCCAGATGTTGAGGAGACAGCATCTCAGGTCTGGAAGAACTGGGACACTCGTGACTTGGGAGAGCGTATGCATCACCGCCCTTATGCAGTGTTTTAATGTGTTTTAAATCAGCTTAATTCATATATTTTAGTACTTTTGAGAATATATTATGTTGTATTCAGCAGTCACAATAAACATAACTATCAGTGAAAACATATTTCCAAAATAGACATATACACACATGCAGATATATACAAACACATAAATACACACACAAGTGACATGTAGCATGCCACACAATCTGCAGTTTGTGACACAGTGTTACAGTAGTTAATTGGTGTTTATTTTAAGGCAGTAGCCTTAAAGCCTACACTTACTAATTGAACAATAAGCAGTAGCACTAAATTTAAATAGCCATTGCGCGTGGAACCTCTGAAGCGTTCAGTTGTTTGAGCTATAATGATATAATCTTACATTATGCAACTTTCATAAAGATAGAGCTTTCTTCCTTTAAATACCTCCAGCACGGCATTCAAGTAATCACTTGGGCAGCACAGTCAAGCTTACTTTTTATTTTATAGCAGTAACATCAAGGCACCATTGTGCATTCTCATATTTTATAGTCACATGGGGCACAACACATTTGTATTTGCACAGCTGTGAAATTATACTCTGCACAACCCTGTGGAATTCAATAGAAGACCTGTATATAAGACCCAAACAAACAAACTCGAAATCGTCCGGCAGCCATATGAAAGTGCGCCGTGCATAAACAAACAAAAGCGGGCACCATTGTGCATTCTCATTGCATTTTAGCTTCCTGTGATAGTCACATTGGGCACAACACATTTGTATTTGCACAGCCGTGATAGAATACTCTGCACTACCCTATGGAATTCAATAGAAGAACTGTATATAAGACATAAAGAAACAAAATCGGAAGGCAGCTACCATAGCAAGAGTGAAGCCAAACCATTCTAAATTGAAAGTGGCATGGAGACGGAAACAAAAGTGACCGGCAGCCATATGAAAGCGTGCCGTGCAAAATCGGGTGGCAGCTACCATAGCTAAAGTAAAGCCAAGCCATCCTAAATTGAAAGCGGCATGGAGTAGGAAACAAAGGCTGCCGGCAGCCATATGAAAGCGTGCGGTGCATAAACAAAATTGGCTGCAGCTACTATACCAAAAGTGAAAGTGGAGGCAAGCCATCATAAATTGAAAGTGGCATGCAGAAGGAAACAAAAGCTGCCTGCAGCCATATGGAAGCGCACCGTGCATAAACACAATCGGGCACGGTTATTATGCCTAAAGTGAAAGTGCACCATGACACACACTGATATGAAATTAACTAAGGGAAGGAGAGGGATACAAAGAGGGGGGCAAGACAAACAAGGGGTTGAGGATACCAGCAACGGGTGGGGGGATGGGGGTAGAGGAGACCAGTGGGAATAGAAAACAAAACAAGACGAAAACTAAAACAAGACGCGCGGGCGCGAGACGCGCTCTGTGGCAGGGCTGTTAACTGAGATGGGGAGCAGGAGGTGAGCCTGCGAGTGATGCAAGTGGCAAAGGAAAGCCATAAAGGAAAGCCAGATGGCGCCTGATCGGGCGCTGAAAGCAGGCGGCTGCACACGTGCTCGCACACGTAACCGCAAGCGCTAGGCCAGCAAAAGCGTGTGGCAGCACTTTTAAAAGCCACTTACTAAATGTCTCGCAGGGCAGCGCATGCCCTGGCTCAGGCAAGACCTAAAAATCATCTCTCACTCGTACACCTCCGGCATGACCTCGGCATAGTGCAGTACTGCTGACCTGGAGGGGAGTGGCTGAGCTGCTGGCTGTGGGGAGCAGTCGCTGTAGCGGCGGGCCTCCAGTAGGGGAGGGTCTCCATGGTCTGTGAAACTCACCATCGGCCCATAGCCCGCTCAAGGCTGTTTGCTTCCTTCACTTCCAAGATGGCAGTGAGCAGAGTTTACGATTCCCGTGCCTTACGGAATACAAACCAGACCTGCCAAGTGCCACGCATCAAGGGTGAAATGTACCACATTTCATTCCTTGTACCGCATCTCCACACTGAGATAGATGCATTAGTCACACAATTAAGCCTTCTCTGCTGCAGGCTTTCAGGGAGGTGTTAGGTGTATATTTGTTAATGGCAGGTGGTCACTGGTCTGGCATTCCGATGTACCAGCCACTCCCAGAGGGCTGGCTTACACCCCACATCCATCCAACACAGGCGTCACAGGACATGTGACCCTGCCAATAAAAGGGGCCAAGCGCACATGCCCTGGGCCAGTTCTACCCAGTATCTAATGGTGTCTGTGTCATCACTATATCTGCATCAGGGCCTAGGGCCCTGCACTATTACAGCAGGGACAGAGCCAGGTTCAAGGAGAGGTGTAGCCCCCATGGATACACCAATGACTTATTGGACTCATGTGGCTGCAGTTTTTGGCTGCCCCCTTCACCTCTTTAATTTACTCTGATCGAGTAATCCAGGACCAAGAAGGCTGAATGCCAACTTGTACTTTAACCTATGGAACCCCATTGGGGCTCCCGCCCACCTAGGAATGCATGGAACATCTCAGGAGGGTATGTGCTAACAGACTGGGCCTGGACTCTGTGGAAGTCAGGGGCACGGTCACCAGGATGCCAAGCTTTTCAAGCCAACCTACCCCAGAGTCCCTCTACCTCACACTGCAAAATCTTAAGGTGCCGCCAGATGTTCTTAGCCACAGTATAGCGCTGCGCTGATTGTAGGGCAATAGTGACTTGAGCAGCAACCGTCCCCGAAATTGTGCACCAAAAAGAAACAGACAACATTATCCTTGTCCCAATCCAGCAATGTTCCTACTCAATGCTGTGTTTTTATGTTGAGCCTAGGCAGCGCGCATGCGCTGTCTGCAAGACTTGTTGTTATTACCTATATCGGCTTTTGGCATGCCCATGAATTGCCATTTGTTTGTTGTTGTGCGATTTAGAAATACTGGGTTTTTATTGGTGCATTGGGTCTGATTCTCCCGCTTTTGCATGCTTGGGTCACACCTAGGCATTTTCACTCATTGTTTGCTTGCGTTGGCCATCCCAATACGTCCGAGGTTCCTTCTGGTCATCCTGATCTGCCCTTTTATTTTGTAGGCTATCAACATCGTTTTAGGCTTTCAGGCCATTTCACGGAGCAATGCTCTGTTTGGCACCTGCAAAGTGGCAATTTCTGTCCGGTAGCTGTTGAGCTATGCCAATAACTCTAACTCAAAAAAATGCGAGACCAATTGCATTTCTAATGCTAGTTTTTTTTTCAATGACCAATATGAGTAAAGAACAGCAAACATTTCTGACACAATCATTCTTTTTTTCCAAATTCTTTTTTTATTGGGCAAACATGCTGTTTTGGGAATAAATGAGCCTAAATAAACTGTTCAAATTCGTAACATTGTCCTAAATTAGTTTATTGTTGCAAGTAATGTTAGCAGCCATGGAGAAGAGAGAGAGAAGAAAGTGGAACATACAAGTTAAGAGGGAGAGTAGTGAGTAAATGGATAGTAAACTGGGGTGGAACTGCTGGAGAGAAAGAGACAATAGGGGAAATTGGATGGGGGAGGAGGAAAGAGAGGGAGAGACAACCAGACGAGAGAGAGATGTGAGAGGATAAGAGATTCCAAGGGAGGCAAAAGGGGACGGCTCAGAAAAGAAGAGTGAAATCCGAGGAGAGAGAGAGAGACTAAAGGCACATAGCGGTCAAGAGAAAAAGGGAGGAGACAAGTGTGAGTTGGAAGTATGAAGAGAGAAAAAGACAGAAGAGAGTGGCGTGGAGTAGAGTGACATATAGAGGAGTAAAGTGTCCTAAAGTGTTGTGGAGTGTCGTAGAGTGGCATGGATTAGAGTGGCATAGAGTGTTCTGGATTACATTGGAGTGCCATGGAGTGGTGTAGAGTGGAGTGGTGGAGAGTAGCGGTACGTAGAGTGGAGTAGAGTGGCATAAATTGTTGTAGCATAGACTAGAGTAGAATGTTGTATAGTGGAGTGGCATAGAGGGGAATGGAGTGTCGTAGAGTGGAGTGGTGTAGAGTGGCATGTTGTAGAGTAGAGTGTGGTAGAGTGGAGTAGAGTGTTGTGGAGGATCTTGAAGTGGAGGGTTGTAGAGTGTCATGGAGTATCATGGAGTGGTGTATAGTAGAGTAGAATGGTGTAGTGTGGAGTAGAGTGTTGTAGAGTGGCACCGAGTGGCGTAGAGTGGCATAGAGTGCAGTAGAGTAGAATGTCTTAGAGGGGAGTGGAATGCCATAGAATGGAGTAGAGTGACATAGAGTGGAGTAAAGTGGAGTGGCTTGGAGCACAGTGTCATAGAGTGGAGTGACAGAGTGGAGGGGAGTAGAGTGACGTAGCGTAGAGTGGAGTAAAGTGTTGTAGAGTGGAGTAAAGTGTTGTAGAGTGGAGTGTCATGGAGGAGACTGTCGTAGAGTGGAGACGAGTGTCGTACAGTGGAGTTGAGTATCGTAGATTGGAGGGTCGTAGGGTGGAGTTTTGTAGAGTGGGCTAGAGTGAAGTGAGTAGAGTGTCATAGAGTGGAATGGAGTATTGTTTCAGAATGGAGTAGAGTGAAGGATTGTGGAGTCTAGTGAAGTGTCATAGAGTGACCTAGAGGGAAGTAGCATAGAGTGGCGCAGCATAGAGTGGAGAAGAGTAGAGTGTTGTAGAGTGCAGTATAGTGGAGTAGAGTGTTGTGGAATGGCGTAAGGTTGAGTGGATAGGCATAAAGTGTCATGTTGTAGAGTGGAGTGGAGTGAGTGTCGCAGAGTGCCGTTAGAGTTAAGTGACACTGCATGGAGTGAAGTGGTTTAGAGTGATGTATAGTGGAGCAGAGTGGCATAGAGTATTGTAGAGTAGCAGAGAGTAGACAAAAGTGTAGTGTCTTACAGTGTAGTGTAGTAGAGTGTTGTGCAGCGGCATAGAGTGAAGTGGTAGAGACTGAAGTAGAGTGTCTTATAGTGTCATGTTGTAGAGTGGCGTAGAGTGGAGTGGAATGTCAGAGTGGAGGGGTATCGAGTGGAGTGTTGTAGAGTGAAGTTCTGTAGAGAGAAGAGTGGAGTGGTGCACCATGGAGTGGTGCAGAATGGAGTAAAGTGGCATAGAATGGAGTGCCATGGAGTGGAGTATTTTAGAGTGGAGTATAGTGGAGTGGCGTAGAGTGGAGTGGCATAGAGTGGAGTGGTGTAGAGTGGAATGGCTTAGAGTGGTGTGGTGTAGAGTGAAGTGGCATTGAGGGGAGTAGAGTGTCACAGAGTGGAAAGGATTAGAGTGGAGTATTGTGGATTGTTGTAGAGTGGAGTGTTGTGTTATACAGTGGAGTAAAGTGGCCTTGACTGCCGTGGCATAGAGTAGAGTGTCGTAGAGTGGAGTATCCTAGAGTGGAGTGGCGTAGAGTGGTGTGGAGTAGAGTGTTGTAGAGTGGAGTGGAGTAGAGTGCCAGAGTGGAGAATGCATGGTGTCGTAGAGCAATGCCATTACAGACAACACATTTTCAGTTGAAATAACCATAACATATGCACAGACATAGTGTTTTACAGATAAAACTATACAGCACACAAATGATGATGTGTGGAAAGGACATCACTAAGTGTATTAATTGTTGTTATCGTATTTAAATGTTTTGTTTCTACCACACTTCAGAATTACCAAAAAAGTGTTTCATTTGTGCTTTCAAAATTGTGATATATTCTGAAATATTTGCACTGTTCATTTACATATATTTACATTTTGTTTTGTTATGTGCTAGAAAAAAAATAAACATCCTGCAGCCTTTCCTCTCACATGGGTATCCAGCAGGATTGTCACATAAATCATCTCACTTTGAAGCCAGAGAAAGAAAAGTAAATCTCAAGTTCCCTTGGAAGACAGAGCCTGACATTTGACCACTGTCTTTAAATGCACAGCAAATATGACAAGATAAGTAAATAATGTAAAGACCTGTTTACAGAAAGCGAGCGCTTTTGAAAAAATACAAGTAGCAATGGTAAACAGGTGATGCTTCACGGGAGGGACAGCCTAAAACAAATAAAGCCAGCAAATAGAAAGCAAGCAAATGTGAATAACAAACCACAAAGCCAATGGTAAGCAATGGGCGGAATGCAATCTCAAGGAAGCTTTCAGAATGCCCCAAGAAGTCTTTGCAAATCAGACAGCAGTGCTGTCTACTTGGCTTCTACCTAAAACAGCACCATAAGAAACAAACAATATAGTGTTAGAATCGAAAACTCGCTAAAAATAAATGGTTTCTGAGACAACTGGAAAATTCTTAACCAGAAGAGGATGAGCTGGTCCTCAAATGTGAAAAAATATGGCAGAAACACTCCTGACCAGGTGTCTTCAACTTTTTCGGTAAAAAGAGCTACTTATGTTCAATGAATATCATACTGAGCTAATGATTTTATTGTGGTAATAGAGAGCACATCATTCAAGATTACATTAGTGGCCACCCCATGCAATAATACCGGCAGTGATCACCTTGGTGCGTCAGTCAGGGTTACCAGCAGTAATGTGAACAAAAGCTTTATCAAGATGGAATGCCTCTACATGTTTAATACATAACAGCCATAGCTGCAAGGTCCCTCGCAAGGTAATAATATTAGTAATAATTCTCCCCAGTGTCTCATGATTTTTCATTCAGATATCAGCTTTAAATATATTTTGGAAATTCAACCAATTTTCTCCAAACATCAGGTTATGAGTTACGAAAATATACACATTTGTGTCTTAAATGCATGCTATTCAATTTTGGGATGCATACATTTATTTATATAGTAGGCTGGGAAGCACACAGGAGAGCTACTTACAGGTAGCTGGAGAGCTACCAGTAGCTCACAAGCTACTCATTGGAGATGCTTGCCCCAGGCACTTCTTAGGGAAGATCCAGAGAAACACTGACTTCAGAACAAACTGCAACCACTGACAAATTACAACAATTGAACAGGTCAAAGAGGTTCAATAAAAACCTCATAACTGTTAGCAGCTAATAGCGAAGGGCACTTCCGGGTAATCGACGCGCTTTATAAATGTCATTAACATAACATAACATAACATGAGCAGTGAGCACCACTAAAACAGGAGGGGTAGGGGGGATTTAAACCTGGGGTTTACAATAATAAGCGAAATGTATCAGTTAGTCAGTGCTTAATTTGAGCCAGTGGTTTCCGGTGCTCGGCCCGGCACTTAATTGAGAACACCGGGACTTATGACAGCTACCTCATGGTGGCGCTGTTTGTGTATAATAGAAATGACCAGAACAACAGTTGTTTATTAAGCAAATAGACATTAAAACAACTAATACCTGCCTCCAAAGGGGCCTCGAACAGTCTGAATTGTCACACTTGTAGCAGCGTGATGGCTAGTAGTTGTGTGAGTACTGTCATTGGCAGTGACGGCAGTGGCAATGGGTGGTGCAAGTTGGGGTGGCCTCCTGAATAGGGCCCTGGCGCTTATTTTTTTACAAATGAAACACTGTATACTGTGCATAAATCTAAATCTACCCGTGGCATTTGCTTGACTTTTGGGTATTGTAGTGACATTGTTTTGGACAAAAAACTATAAATAAAATGTTTAAAAAAACAAAAAAACTCTTGACTCACTAACAACCCTAAATTAAATAAATTGTCTTTGACAAGGGTTGAAAAAATTAAAGATTAAGAGGTCGGGAAAATGTATTAAGACCTTGATTACTAGTGCCTGGGTGTTGGCCCAAGATTTATTGCACCCAAATAATAGCAAAACCCTGGGGATCGTTATACTGCCAATTACAAGTTTCCCTGATAAAATAGTGAATATCATGCGGATTGGTGGTGTTTTCTGCACTAAAATCCAAATGTCACTGTCTTTTCTGGGTTATTCTCCCGAGTTGATATTGTCATCTGGATTTTCCTGTTGATATAGGCGTAGGTAAAATTCTGAGTGATTTTACCACATCCACTAATTACTGGGTGCGATGACATCCAAACTTAAAGTACTACTTATAACTGAGGCCTAAGGGTGCTATTTAAGTACAAGTAATGTGCTTTAGTAACCCCGGTGCTGGGGATGTCGGTGTTATTAGTATCCTGTTTATAGCTAGATGAGGATGAATGGTGAATAACGTGTGCAAACTGTACTTGTGCCAGTTTTGTGCATCCTTTTGCTCTCTATGCACTTGTTAGCATGGGAAATCTACTGATTAGTGTTAGCCTGGTGGTAGATACCCATGCAGGAGTGAAATTTGCACTTGTTTCCTAAAGTGAGTTCTTAAAAATTGGCTTAATTCACGTCAATATCAACTCTAACTTGAGGCTAAACTTCTAACCCGTGATATAAATGACCTTGTGACAAAGCACAGTTTAGAATTAGTTAAACAATAGGGTATATTTACAAGCCCCTATCGGCACCGGAACATCACTTTTTTGACACTCCGGTCGCGTAACTCAATTTTCCATATTCACAAGGTGACACTAAGCCACTTAGCGTGGTTTAACGCCACCTTGTGAAAATGCCCCTTTCCGCTGCAGTTCTCTGCGGCAAAGGGGCGTGCAATGTGTGTTGCTGTGAGCGTTTCACTGAAACACACATAGCTTTTTGACGCTGCCTCTGATTTACAAGGAGGTGTATATCTGTGGCAGTGCCAAAAACGAACGCCATGCAAGAACAGGCGTTAGAATGGCACACAAGAAGAAATGCTTTTATTTCTCCTCGTTTTTACTTTTTCTCATTCTGCAGCACACATAGAATGAGCAAAAAGCCGTTCATGATTGTTTATGTGCAGGAAGGTGCCCCTTCCTGCACATAAACAATCATTAAATAATGACGATTTGCTACTTCTATGTGTGATACCTTCGGCAACACACAAGAAGTAACAAATAGCTAATATGGATTTTTTTATGTGCAGGAAGGTTCACCTTCCTGCACATAAACAATTATTTTTTTTCTTTTTCGGAGTTTTATATAACTCAAACTTGACCCGAAGGTATCAGGTATCAGAGCCCTTTACATGAGCACCAGTTGCGTTACACAAGGACACATTCATTTTGTTAGGCACGGGTAGATTAAGCGATTTGCCAAGAATCACAGGATGTTGAGCGTCATTGCCGAGACTCAAACCCGTTAGGCCACATCCTCTCCCCTCATTCCCTGCAACACAGGCACCCTTCCACTATGGTGCAAGGGTGCCTGCGTTGGGGCTAGGCAGCTACTTTTTGCGCCAGCGGTATGGAAAACACAGGTGTGCACCTTATTATAGTAAATACAGCGCATCCCTGCGTTTTGAAAATGTCGGAGCATGGCAGTGCCAAATTTGCCGTTGCGCCCACATTTTCTAGTAAAAATGCCACAAAATATTCTGACCATACACAGTGGGAAGTTAAATACCAGAGCGGCAAAAGCCAGGGCTTATTACACCACTTCATCAGAGTGGAAATAGCTTGATCCAAATGACTCTTGTGGCACACCAGGGAAGTAATAAAGCCAGAAAGAATTCAGAAATTCTTCAGGGAGAAAGATAATTTACTTAAAAGTCTGTTCTGCTTGGGTTTTCGGAAACCGCTCAACAGAGCCTCTCTAACCCAAACCAGAACGTTACCCCCTCCCTAGGGCCTATTTACACCTAAATAACCACATATATATATACCACCTAAGGACAGGGAATTCCTATTACATACATGTATACCAAGACCTCACAGCCTCACGGTCCCAAACGGACCCAGGACTTCCTGCCCAGACGGCAGCCACAGCCTCGCGGTCCCAAACGGACCCAGGACTTCCTGCCCAGACGGCAGCCACAGCCTCGCGGCCCCAAACGGGCCCAGGACTTCCTGCCCAGACGGCAGCCACAGCCTCGCGGTCCCAAACGGACCCAGGACTTCCTGCCCAGACG
The DNA here is from genome assembly GCF_964204655.1 of Triturus cristatus. Lineage (NCBI taxonomy): Eukaryota > Metazoa > Chordata > Amphibia > Caudata > Salamandridae > Triturus > Triturus cristatus. The sequence continues at coordinate 739,725,327 of NC_140592.1, forward strand.
GCAGCCACAGCCTCGCGGTCCCAAACGGACCCAGGACTTCCAGCCCAGACGGCAGCCACAGCCTCGCGGTCCCAAACGGACCCAGGACTTCCTGCCCAGACGGCAGCCTTTACGAGTTCATCCTATAATTACCACGACATACAACAAGGGAGTTAACAACAAGGGAATCAGTGTTACTATGTATCAGATCACACAAAGACGGCTAGTTGAGCACAACCTGTTCCCCAGTTCGAGGGGCTCCTTTCTCCCTTATTCAGTTACCACCTGCCTGATCAGGATTAACATCTGTTCATGTCAAGTCGCAGCTGACTAGAAGAATAGGTTACCCTCTTATACAAGAACACGTAGCACATATTGCTTTACTACAAACTGAATACTTTATTTAGTTACTACATGCACGCTCACGGAACATAATACATATCACATAACCTGCAAAGAAAAGTGAAAGATTAAGTTGTACACTCTAATAGTAAGGGGTTGACATCACCTTGGTCGTATGTAGCCTGCACTCAATGGTCATCTAGGTTCCCTTCTCGTCTGCGCCTCGGCTTCGCCTGGAAGTCACACCTCCGCAATCACGGATTTACTCCCGTCTCCCTCTCCGAGTCACTGGGACCTCTTCCTCATCGGCTACTCTCTTCTCTTTGGAATATCTATTTCTCGGTTTTTCTCCACCTTCAAGTTTGTCATCTGTCTTCCCTGGAATAAGTAGTAGCTTTACTGCTAACGGCCAGGTGCCGCCTATGGACTAAAAGCAAGTGCCAGTATCTGCCTCAAACTTTTACTAATATAGATGTGCATTTCCTCATGGAAAATTCCAGCCCGTAACCTGCCGCCCACCAAATTCTTGTACCTCCCCGTGCCAAGGACACGTTCCCAGCCGGCCGGCCTGATGTAGTGTCTTCGGCATGAAGAAAAATACAATCCTTCGATAAGGGCCGGCCTGAACCGGTTCTCTCCAAGCGAATAACACCTCATAACTAAAACATCACCCTCGACCTAAAAACATCCCAAGCTGCCGGAGCAGAAAGAAAGATGGAGTCTCCCCTGATTGAGGCCTACCAGGCCTGAATTCAGCACGGCTACATGAAATACCCTCACTACAGGACAGGTTACCCCTAATACTAACGAATCTATCCCCTAGGCTATGTATGCAAGCCCTGATCTATGGGGAAGAACACAGGATCATGTTGAAGTGCCTAGTAAATAGGCTCTATACACTACTCTAACCCTTAACCTTGAATGGAAAGAGACTGAAGTCATATTGGTCCCTCTTTAACACAGGAAAGGCCGGGAAAATCGAGCAGTACATTTCACCCTTGACTTCAGTCTATTATACATTCATTAAATGGAGCTAACATCTGTAGAAGAATAATATGAAACAAAGCTAACTGATCTATGTCTAGTACCAAGTGTGCAGAATTGAAGTAGTGAAGGAATACACTGAATAAAGCAACAGATAGAAATCAAAACAGCAACAGCAATCAAAATACCACCTAATGTTTGGCGTAGCATGTGTATATCGGGTAACCAATTAAAGAGCCAGTCAAACCAGCCCTGGTCAATGTGTTTTCTAACTTCTTCTGTTAAGTCACGCAACTTGTCGATGTGTGCACGAATGGATTGTGTATGGTCAGACAAGTTAAAACAACAGAGACCTTCGAAGTCGGAGCAATCATGTCCATGTTTAAGCAAAAGATAATAAATGGCTGCTCTATTTTGCAAAATGGCCCTACGTTCACTCTGGGCGTCTAATAGCATGTCAGACAAGATTGTAGAAGTATGATTAATAGATTTCACCATCCAGCAGGCCATTTTCCCAATAGATTTGGCATTATAAACCGCCAAAGCAGGAACACCAATAATTGAAACAGCTAAGCTAAGGTATTCAGACTTGGAATATAAATGCAAAGATGGGTCACAATCCTCCTGTAACATTACAGTATCTCGAAGCACACGAGAGTTGGCATTCGGATGTGATGCGAACATCAGCAAACTGAGTCTCGTAATGGCACAAGGGCCTCCGGAAATGTTTGCAGGGACATATGGCCAGGAAGTATTACCACATGAGAAAAGCCATCCGGCAGGTAGTAACATCGTGCGATAGTGACTGGGGGTAACTACCAAACTATTACAAGTCATATTGTTCTGAACTGAAACACATGTGGTCGGTGTCCTTTGAAAGCACAAAGTCCGTTCATGAGCCGTAAATGAAGTGGCGCCTTTTAGTTTTAGGCGCAGACATTCAGAGATCGCACTAGGATTACACGTAAGAAAGAAGCACAAATCACCTTGTGTGATATTATAAGTAAGTATTTGGGACTGGATGGGGGTTTGCTCGTTCGGCAATTCAATACATAGGGGGCAATATACATGGGTAGCAAAATCACCCAGGAGAATAGTGGGACGGGCCTTCGAAACATTAAAAATATGAATTAAAGTTTCCAATGAGGCGGGGACAGCAACCAGACAGGTCGCCAGAATGTCATGTACAGATCTCATCGGTGTCAAACAGAAGTGAGGGGCGTCAGTCACCCTCTTGGCTAGTGCCGTCCAAAAGTTCGATGATGAATCCCACGCAGCGAAGGAACGCAACACTCGGGTTCCCAGTTCATCCCGGGTTGATAGGATCCCTCCTTTCTCGTCGTACCAGTCCGAAAACAGTCCGGCTCCGACACATCCTGCAGCAACAATCCAAAGAATGATCTGAAAGAGAACCAAATACAAGCATTAATCATTCTCGTAAATAACATTTATCAGCCGGGACCGCTTCCCAGCTATCTTTCCCTGGTCTCATAACCAAAATGGTATTGTCCTGACCGGTGGCAATGACCTCTGCTTGTTCAGGGGGATTCTTAGGCGACTGCACCCAAACTCTGGCCCCAGGATTATCCGTGGAGCCAAAACCTTTCTGGCCTCGTACAGTTAGCAACGTTGGAGCAGTGCCTTTCATTAATGCACCACTGAAAACAGGCATTATGAGTAATTGAGCCACTCGGTCAGTGCGATGTATCAGTAAGTCAACCTCACTGCTATTCAGCAGGAGCACCTTAATCTCTCCCTGATAATCACTGTCGATAATTCCTCCAAGCACCTGAATGCCTTTTACAGCCAGCCCCGATCTAGGGGCGATCAATCCGAAATTTCCAGGTGGTATCTGAACACCAACACCTGTCTCTATGATGACTCGATCTCTACTTTTTATAACAATGTCATCCATAGCATGCAAGTCTAAACCTGCCGACCCTGGGGTCGCTCTACATGGAGCCAAAGCTCCGGGAGTAATTTCCCAATACATCACAGTTTCTCTGATTTCATTAGGCATAGCCTCAACATTCGGGGGAAACAAACGCATAAGTGGAGATTCAGCATTTAAAAAAGGACGATTATTCAAAATCAATAGTGCTTGGGGCAAAAAGTCTCGCCAATTTTTATACTTGTCATCTGTTAACTTACGCAGCTGGTCCTTTAGCAGGCCATTCAATCTCTCCACCAGGCCCGAGGCCTGTGGGTAGTAGGGTATATGGAATATCCATTCAATATTGTTTTCCGCACAGAATTCCTGTACCAATCTTCCACGAAAATGGGATGCATTATCAGATTGAATTTGGAATGGCACACCATAGTACATCATAATCAATTCTAATGTTTTAATGGTATTCAATTGGGTAGCTTGCTTACAGGGAAGGGCTACCAGCAGGCCACTGTATGTATCAACAATAGTGCAAACATATTGACAATTCCTACTCATGGGAAGTGGACCAATGTAATCAATCTGCCAAATTTGAGCGGGCAGTTTTCCGCGATGTAAATGACCTTTAACAATTTGGGGCACCTTACGCTGTCTGATATGCTGACAAACGGGGCAGTGTAAAATAACATTTTTAATTAAATCTAGGGGAATATAAATTCCTCGATCAGCAGCCCACCTGCTAGTGGCCTTCTCTCCAAAATGTCCTGCCTTCTGGTGTGCCCATTTCGCCAATCCCGCAATATCAGAATCTTGCTTGTCCACCACTGCCTCAGCAATTTTAGACTTCTCATCTGCAATGTTATGAAAAAATTTGTCAAGAGAATCTATCGGGGTGTGAGCATCCACATGGAAGATTGTAACAGTACTCTGTGGGAGCATCTCCCAAATTTCTTGCCATAACTCTTTTCCCCATAATTCCTTGGAATGTAACTTCCAATTATGGGAATGCCAAGTTGGCAACCAAACAGCCAGTCCATTGGCAGTAGACCAAGAATCGGTGAAAATATGACATGTACCAGGTAACTCTTGTTTCAAAACTTGGTAAACAGCGTAAAGCTCGGCAAATTGGCTGCTTTTACCTTCACCAGTTGTGCTCAACAATTTCTGTGTAATCGGATTATAGGACACCGCCTTCCAGTGCCGTGTCACCCCTATAAACCTCGCTGAACCATCAGTGAACCAAACATGGTTTCTTTCCGCTGCGGACAAATCATCAAAAGGCTTACCCCACTTGACAGGAGTCTCCTGTGCTAAAGGTACGGAACATTCACTCTCAGTCTCAGTCGATGGCGCTCGCGCCACCTGCTCATGTAAAGAAGCAACTCCTTTCGGGCCCACACGTGCCCTGTCTTGTATGTACCATTTCCATTTAATCACACTCGCCTCTTGAGCGTGTCCAATTCGGTGAGTTTTCGGCGAACTCAGAACCCACTGCATGATAGGAATTTCCGGACGCAGAACTATATCATGTTCCAAAGTCAATTGCTCGGTATCCACCAGAGCCCAATAACAAGCAAGTAACTGTTTCTCAAAGGGTGTGTAACGCTCACCAGCATCAGGTAACTTTTTGGTCCAAAAACCTAACGGTACTTTACTCCTGCCTTGTTTCTGCCACAAACTCCAATTTGCATAAAGGCCCTGTACAGACACATTCAAATCCACGTCACCATCACGTACAGGCCATAAATCCAGAGCATGTTGAATTGCCTCTTTTGCCAGACTAAACGCATCTTGCTGTGGTTTATCCCATTCAAATGCATTCTTTTTACGCGTGACCCGGTACAAGGGGGCCAATATTTGACTCAAATGAGGAATATGCTGGCGCCAAAAGCCAAACAGACCAATGAAGCTCTGGGCTTCTTTCCTATTTCTAGGAACTGCAAAATCAAGAATCTTCTGTTTAACCTGAGGGATCACTTCACGGTGCCCTTCATGCCAATTAATACCCAAAAATTTTACAGCCTGGGACGGACCTTGCAATTTATCTGGGTTGATTTCCCAACCTTTCTCACGCAGGCACTCAATGACTCTGTCTAATTGGGTCTGAACTTCCTCTTGTGTTTCGCCTTGGATCAAAACATCATCAATATAATGACATATCTGAATTTGGGGATGAACCGGTACCTCAGCCAAATGCTCTGCCACCAGCCGGTGACATATCGTAGGACTATGCACATAGCCCTGGGGAAGACTTCTAAACGTCATCTGACGCCCGTTCCACGTAAAACTGAATTGTTCCTGACACTCTGGGGCAATCGGAATCGAAAAGAAAGCATTAGCAATATCAACGGACGCATACCATGTACCTGGATGCTTTTGGATTCTCTCAATTAGTGTAATAACATCCGGTACTGCAACAGTCAAAGAGGGTGTGTGTCTGTTCAATTCTCGATAATCAACGGTCATGCGCCAAGAGTTATCACTCTTACGCACCGGCCAAACAGGATTATTCCAAGCAGAAGTAACTGGGGTTATGACTCCTGCATCCACCAACTCCTGAATAGTGGTACTAATCTCCTCATGACCACCTGGAATACGATACTGCTTCTGACAAACCACTTTTGTCGCCTGGGGAACTTGTATGGGGGGCATTCTTAAACGACCAACCCGTATAGGTCTGGACGATATATAATGCGTTGTTCCAAATTGGTAACATCCGTCATCTAGATGCAAAGTCATTCCTTTCAAAATATCAATCCCAATTATGAATTCTAGGAGTGGCACTACTAGTACAGAATACTCTTTTCTAGGAATTCTACCTATTCTCATTTCAAGCAAAGTTTGAACTGCAGGGGTTTCTTTTCCACCTAATCCGGTAATAGTAAAAGGCTGACCTGTAAACTTCTTCGATTTTCCATGAATAAGAGTGGCCTCCGCTCCTGTATCTACCAATGCTCGGGCCCTTTGGATATTACGATGTCTCCAATAAATGTCAATATCTACATAGGGTCTATTATCTCTGTGAGCCCATCTGTGTACCGGAGCTTGACCTATTTCCTAATCATTCTTACTGCATTCTGTGTACCAGGATAAATCAGGATAAAGACTCTCACGCTTCTTAGGTATCGGTACCTCCTGTTCATATCCATTCCCAGTACGGAACGGATTCGTATCTTCTGCATTGTACTGCGGGTTACGATCGACCAAACTGTGACGATCCTCTCTCCTCCTCAACTCAGGGGATTGATCCCTATCATCTCTACGTCTGCTGTAAACATAGTCAGTTCTCCCCCTTTCTCTTTCCCCCTCTCTCTCCCTGTCTCTCTCTCGACGGGGGGACACATCACGTACAGAACGTCGATCATCACGACGAACAGAGCGCCCACGGCGGTCGTCATCACCGCTACCGTCAGAACCACCACGATCACACTCAGTGGTCCGAACACGCCCGGCACCCTCCTTTCGATCCAAGCCACGTTTGCGAAACAACTCCCACAAACGAGCGGTAGTCTCACCATCAATGTCCTCCCTCCGCACACCATCAGCCAGAAGACCAGAAAAAATATCACGTCTAGTAAGTTTATATTCACCAGGAGTACGAGTGTCAGGCCGGGACTGACGTTCAGGTTTAAACCACTCACCCAACTCACCGAGTTGGCGCACCGATTCCAAAACCGTAGATAACACGTTACCAGTCTGATTCATTAATAAAGTCATCATGACCTGCTTATAGGCAACAGGGGAAGATCGAATGATACGGTTCCGCACAGAAGATGTCAACAAACCATCAAGCAATCTGTCAGCAGTACCCAGAAAAATTGCCGTTTTCATCACCTCCTCTTTGAGACGTTGAGCAGCATCACGCAAAGTATACCACGGCTTGTCATTCACAGGCCAGTCAGATTCAGTAGGATATTTTTGATTACAACCCTCAGTCGCCAATTGGAGTCGAGAAATCTGACCACCACCATTATAGTTACGAAAATGATCCTGCACAGTAGAATCCAAACTCAAGGAACAGAACTTTAAACAATCGCCAGTATCCAACATAATACCAGCAGCGCCCAGTTCATAAAGGCGCACCATCCATGTGAGCAAGGACTCACCAGCTCGCTGCCGAAATCGCTGCAAAATATCACTAATTTCCTGTTGAGTAAAGTCTTCTAAACAGTCCAAAGAAATACCCTGCGGAGCATTGGGAGACTGCTGCAACTTCCGACGGAAAACTGGATGCGCAGAAACCGCGGGACGAGCATCACAAGGAGCCCGATCAGTACTCGTAGAGGGACAATCAGCGTAAGAGGCATTGATCCCACTCGAAGAACGAGCGTAATCACGGGGTGCACCATCAGAGGTGCGAGAAGCAGACTTACAATCATGGCGGGAGCGAAAAGACTCGCGCTTGGCAGACTCCTCACCCGAGGAACAAGAATCAGTCGAGTTCCAGATATTACCATCCCATTCATCAGGATTCCAATCCAGCCCGGCTGTCGCCACGACCAGACGCACCTTTCGCGTCGAAACCCGACCGCGCCTGTTCTTGTATTTATAACGAGCAATTCGCACAGCCGCCCGTTCGGCAATAGTTTGGTAAGTCTCAAGTTTATCAGCAAGCAACCTATTTTGACACCGCAACAAAGTATGAGAATTCTGAATCTCAACAAAGTGCGCTTCCACATCTTTAAGAGATGTCTGTAACTTCAACAATCTCTCATGTAGAATCCTGTACGCAGACAAAACAATCCAACCTCTGCGCCCCAAAATGGGAATCTCCTCACCCTTCGATACGGGTGCCTTCTGCAAACAAGCAATCACATTAGCCGGCTCTGCCAGCTCCAAATAAGAATTCCAATTCTCACTCAAACCAGTAGAATCAGCCCACTCACGGGCCAAGGCTTCATAAGGCGTTGAATCCCATCCGGGAATATCAACGGGCAACTTAAAAGTAGATTTAGACCTTCTAGAAAACATCGTGAAAAAGGAAAAAGAAGAAAAGAAGAAGAGAAAAAGAAAAAAAAAAAACTACACACACAATTATACAAAAATAAAATGCAAACAAAACCACGCACGCGCCGAAAGCAAACACAATACAACACAACGCACACAAGTTTCGTAAACGGTTTGTGACGCCAAATGTTATGCTTGGGTTTTCGGAACCCGCTCAACAGAGCCTCTCTAACCCAAACCAGAACGTTACCCCCTCCCTAGGGCCTATTTACACCTAAATAACCACATATATATATACCACCTAAGGACAGGGAATTCCTATTACATACATGTATACCAAGACCTCACAGCCTCACGGTCCCAAACGGACCCAGGACTTCCTGCCCAGACGGCAGCCACAGCCTCGCGGTCCCAAACGGACCCAGGACTTCCTGCCCAGACGGCAGCCACAGCCTCGCGGCCCCAAACGGGCCCAGGACTTCCTGCCCAGACGGCAGCCACAGCCTCGCGGTCCCAAACGGACCCAGGACTTCCTGCCCAGACGGCAGCCACAGCCTCGCGGTCCCAAACGGACCCAGGACTTCCTGCCCAGACGGCAGCCTTTACGAGTTCATCCTATAATTACCACGACATACAACAAGGGAGTTAACAACAAGGGAATCAGTGTTACTATGTATCAGATCACACAAAGACGGCTAGTTGAGCACAACCTGTTCCCCAGTTCGAGGGGCTCCTTTCTCCCTTATTCAGTTACCACCTACCTGATCAGGATTAACATCTGTTCATGTCAAGTCGCAGCTGACTAGAAGAATAGGTTACCCTCTTATACAAGAACACGTAGCACATATTGCTTTACTACAAACTGAATACTTTATTTAGTTACTACATGCACGCTCACGGAACATAATACATATCACATAACCTGCAAAGAAAAGTGAAAGATTAAGTTGTACACTCTAATAGTAAGGGGTTGACATCACCTTGGTCGTATGTAGCCTGCACTCAATGGTCATCTAGGTTCCCTTCTCGTCTGCGCCTCGGCTTCGCCTGGAAGTCACACCTCCGCAATCACGGATTTACTCCCGTCTCCCTCTCCGAGTCACTGGGACCTCTTCCTCATCGGCTACTCTCTTCTCTTTGGAATATCTATTTCTCGGTTTTTCTCCACCTTCAAGTTTGTCATCTGTCTTCCCTGGAATAAGTAGTAGCTTTACTGCTAACGGCCAGGTGCCGCCTATGGACTAAAAGCAAGTGCCAGTATCTGCCTCAAACTTTTACTAATATAGATGTGCATTTCCTCATGGAAAATTCCAGCCCGTAACCTGCCGCCCACCAAATTCTTGTACCTCCCCGTGCCAAGGACACGTTCCCAGCCGGCCGGCCTGATGTAGTGTCTTCGGCATGAAGAAAAATACAATCCTTCGATAAGGGCCGGCCTGAACCGGTTCTCTCCAAGCGAATAACACCTCATAACTAAAACATCACCCTCGACCTAAAAACATCCCAAGCTGCCGGAGCAGAAAGAAAGATGGAGTCTCCCCTGATTGAGGCCTACCAGGCCTGAATTCAGCACGGCTACATGAAATACCCTCACTACAGGACAGGTTACCCCTAATACTAACGAATCTATCCCCTAGGCTATGTATGCAAGCCCTGATCTATGGGGAAGAACACAGGATCATGTTGAAGTGCCTAGTAAATAGGCTCTATACACTACTCTAACCCTTAACCTTGAATGGAAAGAGACTGAAGTCATATTGGTCCCTCTTTAACACAGGAAAGGCCGGGAAAATCGAGCAGTACAAAGTCAAACAGGATTTCTTACCAAACTGAAGAGATCACATCTATGCAACACATACTCTAGTAAACCATTCCGCTCACAGAACCTGCACTGGGTTGCTTGCTTCGTGGACTGCATAGTACAATGGAAACCCGGAAATCCATAGGGACCTGGGTAATTAATCAATTTCATTTTTTCAAACAGGGCCCAAATTATGACACAAAACAATGTTTACCAATACAAAAAGAATATTTTTTAGGGAACAATTTCTATGTTCATGAGTGAAAACCGGGTGCAAAAAAATGTGCTCGGTGCACACGCAAAGGTGATACAAATTGTGCAATAAGTGTATCACTTTCTAAAAGTCCGTATGCAGCCCGCGTTTCTCAAAATATCATTATTTAGACGGGTCTACACAGTCAGTTGAGGGTGTTTCGACCCCCTAACATTGCAGGATCATCATCAGGACTTGAATCAAGGAATGCCCGAGACAATGAAGAGGTAACTAAAAAAGACAAACATAAAGAGAATAGACAAACATAAATACAAGTTAAAATAATAAAGACTGACACAGTTGAGTATGTTCAGTAGATCTTTAAGTTACTCTCAAAAACATCAATTCTGTGTAATTCCTACTGATGCAGGTGCATCTATAGGAATAAAAAAGAGAAAAAAATGGAATAGAATTGTCAAAAAGGGATGGGAAAGTAGCAGTAGAGCGCCTCTAGGCCTGTTCAGTGTATCAGAAAGCATCTTACAGGCCACAAAAGCCCTCCATGAAAAGTGTAAGTACAGTTTAGACTGTTCAATATGGATCCATCAGTAAACTTTTGACTAACGTTATTTAATTCTATCTTTTTTTTTTTATTAATTCTTTTTAATGAAGTTTCCAGACAAACCTAAGGAAAACAATGTACAACTCAGTACAAAGTCAAGGTTCTCATTGCAACGTTTATAATAAATTACATCACAATTAGCTGTACTGCTCACTTTCACAACGAAGGGGAGGGAATAGGAGAAAGAAGAAAGGGAAGGAAAAGCCACTCAAGACTCTGCAAAATGATCTCTGTGGTGCGCGACAGATGCATGTCGGCAGTCGCAGCGCATCTTGACCGAACACGTAATCTAAGGAGCCTGACGCGCAGTTGTAGGGGTCTCCAGAGGATCAGTTATATCTAGTGACGTAGCAGCTTCAATGTCTACCCCTCCAGTTTGGGGGCTGAGGAACAATTCCAAGGGGGGCCATATATCTTTGGGGCATTTCTCGGGCATCAGCTCCCAGTAGGCAGTCAGTTGTTCCTGACAATAAGCCAGATCTTGAAGCTAGCAAGCTCTCTGCAGCATCAGGCGCTGACCCTAATGCATTGCTACTTGCGGCTTCACTAGCAAAAGGAGGAGTGCCGTCAATTTGCGCATGTCTGGCGGGACAGCCTTCACACAGCCCAATAGCGCAATTTGCGGCGATCGCTCAAGGGAATACCCAATGATTTCTTCAAATACAGCCTGCCAAGAGTGCCAAGGCAATTCCACGCAAGGTGTACGAGGTCTGCGTAAGGCGCAACGCGTGCAGCGCGCATCCTCAAACAAGCCCAGTCTATGCAACTTCTCCTAGGTGCGGTGTAGTCTACGTAGTTATTTGAGGTGCACCAATCGTAGTCTACAGTTGGTGGAGATCACCCGAGATCGGGTGCAACAATGTTTTCACTGGTTTTCAGTGAGGGAGGTCGGCATCTACATCCCACGTCTGCCGGCTGGCAGGGGACGCACACCGGTGCGGTCTCTTGCATCCCAGCGTAAAGCCTTGTGAGCCTGAAATGTAGAAGGGTCCGCTGGGAAAGATTCATGAACCGTCTGGACGGCAGCTCACAGTTGATAGTATGTAAACGTATCTAGTAGAGTCACGGCAGGTCCCTGCCGGGCCTGTTGTGGTGTGATGAAGGTGCCGTCCTATACCGCTCCCATGGCTGTCAGCTGCAGGTTGCGCAGCCGAGTGCGGGTGCCGGCATCAAGGCAATAGGAAAGGGGGGATGACTGGTGACTGGCACTGAAGGGGCAAATAGGCAGCTCAGCTGAGCACGTTGCCTGAGTTCATTCCAAGCCCATAAGGAGCACGCCACGGTGTCTGTCCGCGCCCTGGGGTACTTGGGTGCTGAGTCCAGCGCCATCCGGAGGGGAGATAGTGCAGCGTGATCATGCTGAGGCGATATGTGTGTCTGAAACTGCGTAGCGTAAAGCCAAGCGCCGGGGAGAGTGGAACCATAGTAGGTACCACGGACGGTAGGGAACCGTTGCAATTGTTTGACCACAGGGCCTCCGTCCCCGGAGGTCTGAATACACCCAATACCAGGGTGACGTTGAATTGTCAAGTATTACCTGCCTTTGCAGTCCTATAGTTTAGTGTGCATGCCACATGAAACTTTCTAAGGACAAATAACACGTCACCAGGAGTACTAGAAAAACAAACCTACCCTGGCGAATGCCCATGACCTTGAACAGCCAAGAGTGAGCGAGATAGATTATGCAGCTCGCTAGGATGGTGGTAATGGATATGCTCAGGTATGTAATTGGTTTTGTTATCCAATGAAGTGGGTTATGATTTTGCCCTTGTGCTTTCCTGTCAAGAGTAATATATAAGCTGCAAACTTCATCCTTGTGCATTATTCCTAAAGATAGAGACCTTCTCCTGCATGTTTGGTTTTCTCGGCCAAAGGTATAGATGACTCTGACTCTGTGAGGGTGAACAGGATGTCGTCTTCAAAGAGACAGATTTTGTGTGGCTTGTTACCAAATGACAACCTGTGTGGATCAGGGGTTAGGCTTATCTAGATTAGAATGGATTCAAAAGAGAAAGTAAATAAAAAGTCATAGTGGGCACCTTTATCTGGTGCCCCTTCAGAGAAGAAACATTGCCAGTGACCTTCAGTTTTGCCTCAGGCGCATGAGAACCAGCCATGACCCACCCTTTCACACATGAGCTTGCCCCTACAACTCCCCCTTTCATAAGCTTCTTTAGTCCAAGGAGGGGGCCAGGATATTCATCATTTTCGCTCTCCCAATGTGCCACTCTGCTGATATTATCTTGGGTTTGCCTTTTTTTCATGAGTTACGCCTGCTCTGGCCCCATCAAGAAGGGTCTCACTTTATCAAGTATACTTGTGAGTATGTTTGTGAAAATGTCTGCGTTTGTGTTGATACCGCCTGTAGCATTTGCATCCTTCTGCACCCTTTCTACCTTTGGCGATCAGGGAGACATCAGTCTTCCTCAAGGCCGGCATCACTCCTTGACCCTGAGAAAAGGCATTACACATGATTAAGGCTCCCTTTTTTCCACTTTTACTGATTTTTACAGATAAATACAGACAGAAAACCATTTATTTTCTTGTCTGTATTTATTTTAAATGTGGATAAAAACGGAAATTGGGTGCTTTTTGAGTGATTTTAAAAACACGTTGCCTTGCCTGCCAGGTCAATACTTGTGCGGATTGATAGGTAAAGGGGTTAAAAAAGAAAGGAATTTTAGTAAAGATGATTAAACACCAGTAGATATGCACAAGGCTGATACTGAACTGTGCATATTTTCATATAAGTGCATTGATTTATCTTCTGCGGGTGTTCATATCACTGAAACCTGGCAGGCATTCAAGAATTACTGCAAATTTATTGGTTAAATAAATGTAGAAATATACCAGTTTCAGCTTTACTTTTTTTGCAAAACCCATAATAAATATGGATAAATACAGATCAAGTGGACAAAAAATAAACATGGGTAAATACAGACGGAAATGTCAAAAAAATAAATACCATAAAACCAGGAGCCCCAAACATGATTTAGAGCGGCTCCACTACATAATCTCTAATGTTTTATAGAACACTAGGAACTCACCCTCGCCTAGCGTTTTAATTGGATGCAGTGAGTTTAAAGTTACACTGATTGCCTATGTGTCCATGGGTTTGTAAAGCTCAGTCATCTTAAGGACGAATGTGTCAATAGCAGGCCTTCTTGGGACTACTGACTGTTGTTCATTGATGCAGAAGTAAGACCTGTCACTTCCCTTTTCCTCTGAATCTAGGGGTGAAACAGGAAAGGAGGATGGAAAAAAAGAGAAGCAGACTGAAGAAACCTCTAGTCTCCTAAGATGAAAAATAGAAGATGCAGCAAGAAAAAAAAACTAAAGAAAGCAGGGCGATCAATAGTATATGAAGAATGGAGATCAGGATTTAAGGTAGGCTGAAGAACAAGGAAAAATGGGACCTTCTGAAGAGAGCAACAAGTAGGAGAGCAATATTGTGACACAACCAGTTGGTGGCTCAGCTTCCTTTTATACGCAGAAAAGTCCTATGACCTGTAACAGGAAGTGAAAGTAAACAGCAAATAATCTCTCACCATATTGGATTGGAAAGACCCACTCCCTCAAAGGCGTTGTAAAGTTTATTTCCCAATCGGATTTAAGAAATGGAGTATCAAGCATTAACAAATTAGGAGCAGGGTTCAATAACTCAAACAGATAATTAGAACCTTCCAGAAAACAGCATTTTCTAGTATTTTTGCGTTATCTCATATATCAAGCGCGGAAACGTGGAGCCAAGATCGGCGTGTATAAAGCATCTCCCCAAAGGCACTTGAAAACCTTTTTTGTTAGGTGCCGACGAGAGACGCAATACAACCACGCAAACTTGAACAAAGTTACACACTTGAACAGTAAGACAATAAGTTTGTTGCGTTTTTAGGTCTCGCCTGACCCAGCGCATGAGCTGGTCTGGCGAGACTTTTTGAGAGGGCTCCAAAAAGTACTAGCAGGCCAGCCTAGAGCTACAGTGCATGTGCGCGGGCGCGCGCGCCGTGCTTGACCGCGATTACTTTCACTTTCGTGGCCGCTTTGATGTTTGATCGCGATCACTTTCGCGCCCGCACGGCCGCTTGGCATAGCCAATAGGTCTCGCTTTTGGGACCTTATAAGTATTTAGGTATGCAACTGTTGCATGGCTAAACACTTATAAGGTCCCAAAGGCGAGACCTATTGGCATAGCCAATGCTTGTTTCTTTTTTTTGCATGGCTAACTCGAACTGAAGGTATTGGAGCGCTTTACATGAGCACCAGTTACATTACACAAGGACACATTCATTTTTGTTAGGCAGGGGAGATTTAGGGCCTCATGTAGGTAGCCAAATACCGGTCGGTAACGGCCGATTTTCGGTAAATATGCCGTTACCGACCGGTATTCAGACAAGTGAGATGTAGGAGTCCCAAAACCAATTTTCGGTAAATATGAGGCGGTAAATACCGATTCATATTTACCGAATTCCAAAATACCGATTCAGAGTTACCGAATACATAATTAACGAATCGGTAAATATGAAGTGGTAAATATGAAGTGGTAAAAATGAAAATGACATGTAGGAGCACTCGGTAATTAAGAAATCCAAGAAAATCGGTAAATTAGAGTCGGTAATTAACACGGATTGAAAGCAGGTGGTAACCATCAACAATGCATATGAGCAATCCCAAAATGCTACAGCGTGGACAACATGGCCGCTATGTACGTCATTGCAAGGCGCCTACGTCTACAGGCAGCAGGACTGAGGGTGTGGCGACGGGAGGAACAAATCTACAGACAGCGCATCACACTATTCCAGCTGACTGATGCAGAGATACATGAGAGGTACAGGCTAGACCCCGAAACCATCATGGACTTAATCAGGGACCTACAGCCACTCCTGGACCATCCAATAAGAAGGGCGCACGCCATACCCCCACATGTGCAGGTGCTCTGCAGCCTACATCTGCTGGCATCCGGCAGTTATCAGGTGGTGATAGCTGCGGTGGGTGGGGTATCCCAGAGTTGCCTGTCACGTTTCTTCAGGAAGTTCCTGGATGCCATGATGCAGAGAATGCACCACTACATAAGCTTCCCAAACACACAGGCTGCACTGCAGAAAACAAAAACAGACTTTTATCACATGGCACAGTTCCCCCATGTCATCGGCTGTATTGATGGTACACACATCCCAATCTGTCCACCAGCTGATACAGAGCACATCTACAGGAACAGGAAGTCCACCCACTCCATCAATGTGCAGGTGATCTGTGATGCAGGGAACATCATCACAGATATTGTTGCAAAGTTTCCTGGGAGCACCCACGACTCTTACATCTTCCAGAATAGTGGGATCTACACACGACTGAGTGCCGGAGAATTCGGAGAGGGATACCTGCTAGGTAAGTAACAGTGACGCCCCTTGAAACCTGCAAATCATAGTGCATAGAGGCATGTAACTGATGGTTCCCTTTTACTCATCCAGGCGACAGTGCATATGCATGCCGGTCATTCATCCTCACTCCCTACCTACACCCAGCAACCCAGAGTGAGAGACGATACAACGTGGCACACAAAACAACACGCAATGTGGTGGAGCGCACGTTTGGACTACTGAAGAGCAGGTTCCGCTGCCTGCACAAGAGCGGAGGCGCACGCCAGTACAAACCCATCACCTGCTGCAAGATTATTGCCACTTGTGCAATGCTGCACAACCTTGCCACGAAAAAAGGTACAGATGTGGAACTGACATATTTTGAGGACAACGAGGATGAGTCAGGCCAGCCAGAGGGCAACGCAGCTAGAGTGCCAACTGCAATCGATGGGAGAGAGAGACGGGCAGATATCACATGCAACTATTTCTGAGTAAGTAAGGGGACACAGCGAGTTGTGAGAAGTCCTGACGTAGTTTTAATGTGGCACCACGCCATGAACACATGAACAGGCCAATCTGGCAATATACCATCTATACAAGGAGTATGTCCAGGGTTACGTCACCCAATGGGAAGTGGCTAAGCAGGGCTACATCAATGTTTGCGCATACGCGCTGCAGTGGTGGATTGCACGGCCTGTGCATCCTCACTGGAGCCAACCCCAAGCCGCCTGCTGCTCCTGCGTGCTTCTGGGACGGGGGGTGTGATGCTGCTGCTGGTGTCGATGCTCTCCGCAGCATCCCCTGCAGCAGTTGTCGACGCCTGACTAGTCAATAGCACCCCTAGTGCACTTGTCACCTGCACCATCCCCCGAGACAGGTCGCTGCAGCACTGTGTTAGGCCCTCCTGCATCGTCACAGAGCGCCGGCACAGTAGAGAAGTCGCAGTTGCCAGACGGTTGAGTGCCCTGCTGGTAGTGTCCCTTCTCTGGCGTTCCCGGCGCCGTGCTTCGATGTCAGCATCTAATTTGCTGCACAACTGCTGGATTGACTGGGACATGTCCCGAATGCGGTCCGAGAGGTTTGGCTTCCAGTAGGTGTCAGAAGCATGTGGGGTTCAACGTACAAATGTACGAGATCTCCGCATCCCCTCCAGTGACCATGAGGCACAGTGTTGCTTTTTCTTAAATCAGTATACCGACGTACATAACGTATGTATACGTATTTTAAAACGCATGCCTTACTATTGTGGCATCACATTTATTTCACCCTATTAAGGTTGACTAGGAGTGGCAAGTTTCTCGACACTGGGCTGGTCCTAGTGTAGTCCTGACGAAGAGCTGGGGAGCTCGAAACTAGTTGACTTCATAATATGTTAGGCACACCTTTCCATCATAGTTAGGGTCCCTTGTCATATTACCCCGTTTTTAATTTTCTCAGCTTAGAGCACCAATAAAGTTTATTTTGTAGCCCACTAGCTGATTATTTTAATTTTCCCACTCCACCACTACTTCACTTACACCACACATAGTTTACAAAATTCTCAGTGCTCCTACGTAACACCGCAAGTCGCAGCACGCCTCAGTCCGTAGAGGACTGGGAGGACCCCTATGATGAAGCATGTCACCGTGGGGAAACCCTGGTGAGTGAGGGGACTATAGAAAAAGATATTACTTCTCTTTCTGATAACGGTGTCTTTAAGGATCAAATTGGTTCCTACACCTTCTGTTTTTTTCCCAGTTAGGTTCCTGTCTATCTGACTTGTTCAGATAGTCTTTTTTGCTAGATATATTTGTGGAGGGTGAACCTAACTTTTACCTCTACTTCCCCCTTTTTTTCTGAATTAGTACATGTCCCGAATGCCCGCAGCCATGCCGCTAATGTTGGTGTCCATGTTGACTAATGTTGTCTTCATCACCCGCATGTGCCTCTGGACTGACATGACTGCCTTTGATTGCAGGCGCTGTTGCTTCAACATTTGGCCCTCGAGCCCCAAGAAGACACCATGGCCGTCAGTGGGTGCTGGTGGACTCTGGACACGCGACCTGCGGCGCCCTCTTGCTTCCGTCTGTGCTGCCTGTGAGGTGTGGGGCACAGTGGCATGGCTCCCTTCCTGGGGCCCGGTGCGGTCTTCTGGGCCCATGCTGTCGTCTGACGAGGTGTCTAAGGCTCGTAGCCTGGCTGCTGGACGCCTCCTCATTCTCACACCTGCAAGCGGAGATGTGGCCGGTGATTCGAACATGAGTGGCGATGCTGGCTCTGGTGGTGGTGATGCTGGCTCTCGGTGAGGTGATGCTGGCTCTGTGTGCGGCGAGGCTGGCTGTGTTGGTGGTGCGGCTGCCAGTGGGCCTGCTCCCTGGTCTGAACTGGTGCTGGCTAGAGGTGATTTATGTGGCCGGTGTGCCGTCTCTCCTGCAGCATGCCCTGTCCTGCATGATGTCACATCTGTGGACAGAAATACAACATTGGCTCAGTGTCCCCGAAGGGCTGCATTGCAAGCGTCACAATAAATCATTTCACATTCCAATATGTCCCCTGTCTCCTTGTGCCTCGAGTGCGTGACATGCCTTGTTGCCCTGTAACATTTACGTCATGGTTAGTGTTGCCCTGACTACATCTCCCGGAATGCATTGCCTGTCTGCACTGACACGTGTGGACTGCAGTGTGATTCTCGTTTCACAATGGGGGATGTGGGATAGGGGTAGGGGGGGCTACATTGCTGTGCTTTCGTCTTACCTTGGTGTGTTGCGGCTCTGGCAGAGCTGTCGGCGTCCCCAAGACCCACGACGCTCTCTTGCTCGATTGTGGCCGCCACCAGCTCCTCCAGTTCGGTGAGGGCAGGTGCCCTGTTGGTTCCACCTCCGGTCTGGCTGGCCTCCTTCTGGATGTCGCCCATCTTCCTCTTGGTTACAATCCGGAGGTCATACCAGCGCTTCTTGAGGACCTCAATGTCCCTGTGGGTCACTCCCACAGCATTGACCTGCGCCTGGATGGCCAGCCATATGTTGCGCTTTTCAGCCTCAGGCACTTGCAGGGATTGCCTTCCAAACAGCTTCTGGTGCTGCTTCACCACCTCCTCCACCAGCACCTGGAGTTCCTTGGGGCTAAATTTCAGCTTCCTCCTCCTTTCCCCTCCGTCTTTCTGTGTTCTCTGGCTGGACATGCTGTTCGTTTACCCGCTCGCACATGCAACGGCTCCCTGCCTCTCCTCTGCACTCCAAGCTTCTCCAGGGTCGGCTAATTATGTACACCTGCCTGGGTGTGGCCACTTCGGCTAATTATGTACACCTGCCTGGGTGTGGGCACTTCCTGGTTGGGTGGGCTGTCGTTGCACTGGATTAGCTGTTTCGTCAAGTCATGTGATTTGATTTACCGAATCCGTACATGCCGATTCGGTATTTTCCGATTCGGTAAATACCACCTCGGTATTTACCGATTCGGTAAATAACACCTAGGTATTTACCGAATCGGTAAATACCACCTCGGTATTTACCGAATCGGTGAATTCCGATTCGTGATTACCGAATGTTACCGAATCGGTAACTGTTACCGAATTTTTACCTACATATAACTTACCGATTCTAATTTACCGATTCGGTACGGCTCGGTATTTAAGAACCGGTAAAATTTATTTACCTACATGAGGCCCTAAATGATTTGCCCAAAATCTCAGGATGTTGAGCCCACCCCGAGACTCGAACCTGGTTTCCCAGCTTCAAAGTCGGCAGCTCTGACCGTTATGCCACATCCTCTCTGTTGTATGTTTAAAGATGTGAAACAGTCTTGAACTTAATGGTGTTTATTATTCAGAAATGTGAGAAGAAAGACATTTGGATTTGCCAGAACTAGCATTGTTTAAGCAAACCTTCAATGAAAAAGACCATAAAGCAGAGAATCTGTAAGGGGTTACCAGTGAAAAGAAAGTTGAGGGGACAGAATACCCCTGACACACCCAAAGGCCTGTCCTGCCACATTACGTCTTATGTGTCTAGGAAGTGTGCTTTCAGGACCCTGCCTAGCAGTGGGATAGGTGAAGTCACTGCATGTATGAACCCCATGACCATGAGAATAAAAGGATACGTCCTTTTCTTCAGGGCTTTGCAATCTCCATGCATTCTCTAGCCCCATATCCTTGAACAGTGTCCTTACATTTTTGTTTATGGCTTTTATATTTGTGTCACTGGGATTTGAGCACTCCATAATCAAGGCTCGGACTAGGTTCAGCTTTCCTCCTGTACTCACGCCCCATCCGCCTCGTTTGACATGTCTTTGAGTATTCTAGTCAGTAAGTGATCCTGGGCTGTGTTTAGTGTGTAAGGGTTAACCAGAGCCACTTTTCCCCCCTGAATGTCCAGCTTGAATATGGACCTCCTTGTCTCTTTTGACCCTGATCCTAGTTAACCATAGCTCATGTCTGCTTAGAGTCACTGCCCCGGTATTACGTGTTGGAGGCCCAGAATTGTTGTGGGGAGGATTTGTGTTTCGTGCAAAATGTGCCTGCGGTCAAGAGGTGCTTCCCTTGGAGAAATACACTGTCTGTATCCTTCGATTCAAGAGAATTCCAGATCATGCTTTCTTGCCTAGAGTTAAGACTTTTCAAGTTGAGGAATATCAAAGTAAGTGTAGAAGGGAAAGCGCAGCGTGGTTACTCCATCTTTGTGCATGAGGGAGGATATGGACCTTTGAAACATTGAAACATATTTGATTTGATCTAGACCTATACTGAGGTCAACAAATACAAAATACATGAATTTAAAGCAATTATTATTATACACTTTAAAGCAGCTTTAAAAAACTCTTTAAAAACTTGAACAAATTGTGACAGACAAATTCTTCTCGAGGCGACTTACATAACATGATTAAGCCTTGAGAAGAAGAGACATTGTATCTAAAACATATGGATATGGAACAAAAAACAACACTCAGCCTACCTGGCAAACAGAGACCAAATTTCAGTGGAATAAACCCCACATGGAGAAAGATCATAAGACCGTGGTCATGGTGAAACATGTGGTATGATCAAAGATGGTATTTTGATAGGTTTCACTCCACCCTAGGTGATGGGCTCCT
Organism: Triturus cristatus; assembly: GCF_964204655.1. NCBI lineage: Eukaryota > Metazoa > Chordata > Amphibia > Caudata > Salamandridae > Triturus > Triturus cristatus. The sequence goes on from NC_140592.1 coordinate 739,746,504, forward strand.
TTCCTTGTCACAGTTAGTAACTCTTTACTTATCTCTAACATTTCCAATTAAAGCATGTGTGTTGTATGTTTGATATCGGAGGACTTGACTGGGCCCAGCTCACTCATCCACCTCCCCGGCTACCACTGCTACCAAATCCAAATGGTCAGGGCAATCAAAGGTTGAGTTCCTTCAGATACCTTCAGCAAGAGAGATCTGGATCTTCCTCTGTGCAAATGTGGGGTCCCTCTCCTTCTTCTACCTGTTTTGTATCTTTGGCCTTTTGTCATCTTTGCTTGCAAGCCCTCGCGCCAACATCTGTGCTGTTTTGCATTGAAGTTTGAAAAATATTAAAATGTATTCTTAAAGACACATCTGACAGATTAAAATGCTCTATCCTGTTTATTTTCTACATCTTACTCTATCATTCAGGACCTGCATGAAGACTGCTTTGAATGCGGATGTCAAAACCGCAGATGTATAGCAGGCGATCTGTGACCTTGCCCGGAATAAGACTCCTGAATTGGACGGTTTGCCCCCGGAATATTATCACACTTTTTCTTGTCTTTTATCGCCCCGGTTGGCTCCAACGTACGGAGCAGCGCTGAGAGGTGGAGAGCTTCCTCACTCCCTGCCCAAGTCCCTCCTGGTCTCCATCCCAAACCCAGATAAGGACCCCATACAGTTAGCCTCGTATAGGCCCATTGCTATACTTGGGCATGACTACAAGATCTTAGGCAAGATTCTAGCTGCCCGCTATGTCCAGATCCTCCCGGGTTTAGTACACTCTGACCAGAACAGCTAAGTACCGGGCCAAAGCACCTCTCAGAATCTCCGTCGCCTCTTCCATGTGCAAGATCAAATAAAAGGACGATTTCTGTCGCGACATGCCTTATCCTATATTTAGAGAAGGCGTTTGACACCCAGTCCTGGTGCTATTTGTTCACTGTGCCCGCTCGCCTGGGTGTGGGACCTAAGCTCTTAGCCTACACTAATCTATTGTATACTGGCCAAGTGTCTCTAGTCCGCCTTGGTCGCCTTATCTCAGACCCTTTTTCGGTACACCGAGCGACGCGCATGGGTTGTCTGCCACCTCCTTATTATTTGCGCTCGCTATGAAGCCACTCACCATACTGGGAGAGGAAGGCTGGGAATGGGGCATACCACTAGCGGACAGGACTCATGCAGTGTCCCTGCACTCAGACTATTTATTGCTTTACGTTCGTGGCCTAACAGCTGACATAACACCCATCCAGGACACATTGGCAGAGTTTACCTACGTGGCTGGGCTCCTAGTCAACTGGGGGAAGTTGGTCATCTATCCACTTAACCTTGGGCTAATACCTCAGGAGTTTTACCATGGTGGCACCCGCCTCAAATGGCTGAGTCAGGCGCTCCTATACTTGGGGGTCCGTCTTTATCATACCAACCAGGATCTCCATGAGGGAAACCTCTGCAGGGTCCTAGCAGGCATCTGATCTCAAATACAATTCTGGCAAACCCTTCCCCTGCCCCCCCATCAGCAGAATTGCCCTAGCAAAGATGGTGACTCTGCCGTGCCTCCTTTACTACTGTGCGAATCCCCCTGTTATCCATGTCCATTCCTTTTTCAAGGAACTAGATTCCCTTCTTGGCACACTCATTTGGGGATCTGGCCACAGACGCATGGCCCTGTCTAAATTACAGTTATCAGATGACCGAGGAGGCCTCGGAACTCCGTCTTTTGATGCATACTTCCTGGCAGCTCAGTTACAATGGTTGTCCTGTTGGACTGCTAGGCGCTACCTCGGCGAAGCCTCCACAGAGGTAGTACCTTTAACGATATCCGCTTTCCGGTGATTACTCCTCCCGTATACACATCCTGCGTCGACCTGGCCCCTGCAAGTGGCAGTGGCAAAAACCTACATGATCAGAATACACCACCTCACCCAGACAGTCCTGCTCTATACCCCTAACCTGCCCCTCACTGGCCTACCCCACTGGTGAGACTACTACACCACAAGGGAACTGCGGTTTTGGACTGACCATTCGCTCCTCGAGGCAGGGGACCTCTTCGTGGAGGGTGATTTTCTTCCTTTTGGCCAATTGGCTGAGGGGAGTGGACTCCCGCCGGGACAGTTTCTCCTTCATAGGCTGCTTATTCACATGTGGAGCACCCTCTGGGACCTCCCGGGCGGGGAACCTGAGATGCACCCAGTCCTTCAGGCTATACTGACAATGAGACCAGGTGGCCACCTTATTACCTGGCTGTACAAAGCCTTGCAAGGGCTGATGGCTACCTCACTCCCCTTACTCCGCCACAAATGGGAGGATGAGTTTGGAAGGGCACTGCATGATAAGGAGTGGGAAAGAGTGCTCGAATTCCCGTAGAAGCTTACCGCAATTCGTGGTTTGAGAACATGCAGTTCTGTAAACTACACAGAGCCTACCTCACACCCAAGCAGCTGCATCATTACTTCCCCTTGCTGTCAAGCTACGGATGCCACGCTTATGCATATGTTATGGTCATGCCCAGCTCTTCAGGATTATTGGTGCACCATACATGCCGCACTGTGGGAGGTGATGGGACTCCCAGATTTAACCACATGGGAGGCATGTTCCCTCGGCATCCTCAAATGGAAAAAAACAGCCTAAAGTGCAGATGCGGTTCGCAGCCCTTGCATTATTGCTGGCCAAACGTACTATTACACTCCACTGGCGCTCACCGGCAGTCCCTCAGACAGAGGCATGGAGAGGCGCACTTTGTAAATAGGGTGCTGCGGAGGAGGATGCCCGAATCCGACGGATGACTATCTCCCCACAGTGGGCCGCTCTCCTCGTTCGTTTCCGGCAACTGGGCGGCAATGACGAATTACCCCCATGACTCCCTGGCATGCACTGCATGTCAAACCGGTACCCTTACCTCTCCTCCGAGGTGGGCCCACCCTAACATGATATCATCCTACCCTTCCATCCGGGTGAGCACACCTCCTGACACTTGTCCACCTCTCGCCTGTTCTCAATACCACTCACACTGCCAATGCAGCCGCATGTTGACACATCCGCCCACTGTTCATTATTCCCCTCACAAGATCGACCACATCTGAGACAGGATGTAGGCACCAACCTCCTGGTTATAAAATGACTCGCTGCATTACAGAATACTGGAGTCCTCATATATTATGACCTCTACATGTAAATGTTTGCTGCCTACCTTCTTCCTTTTATTTTTTGTTATTCACCGTGATCGATCATGCACTCTCTGTTGTGGTCGCTCTGTTTATCTACTAGAACTCAATCAAAGTGATTAAAAAAAATAATCTTACTCTATCATTCAGTTCTATTGTGCTACAGTTGCTACTGTTTGGTTCTCACATTAATATCTATTGTACTTGTGTTATGTTTTATGTAAGGAAACCAGTTGCACCTGAGGCTAGTTCTGCATGCTATAAATAAATAAATAATGCATCACCTAGCATTTTCCAGCAGTGTGTGATTTGTTAATTTCCAATGCAACTGTGCAGTACTGCCTCTTTTATAATAGGGTGCCTGTGGTCAGATCTGATATAGAATTACTTAATTGTCACAGTATTAGGTCCGAGACTCTTGTTATTCGCATGACTTTTTTTATTGAAAGATAGTTTAGTATTGTGGTCAAAATGTCCAGTATCTTCTTTTGGGTTTTTTTTCCCCAAAAATGTGGGCATATCCCATTGAAACTAGAATATCTTTTCAAGAATCACATCAATAAATCTCTTTGACATCCATAGATATCATCCCCTTTGTGTCCTTGTATAGGATGTGCATGTGAATATTATTTCCATGCAATCCGTTCTCAAGATCTTTGCACTTCTCCATCGACATTTTTGTTTCCTTTTCAAATTGTACCAGCTTGGCTGGCTTGAGTTGTTGGTGAAGGCTTTTATCTGCCTTTCTGTACACTCCAGTCTGATATTTATGATGTGCATGTCAGTCTGGAGGTCAAGAAAATGTTTTCAAAGTCTGCTTTCAGCTATGCTAAGCCCTGCTTCCGATCACCTTTTGTTAAAGTGACAGTTGTTTTAGCAGCTATGTCACTGAGTCATGAGGGTTTGCAAGCTAATCTTTGTTATGGTGGAGGAAATAATTGAGGGTGTTTTGCTGTGTCATCTGAGACTGGATTGACTTGGGGGAGGGAGGTTCTTTGCTTTTGTCAGTGCTGATTGCTACTCTGCTAATCACCCAACACATCTTGCCATTCTATGTCTGTAGTTTACATGTGTGCTCCAGCAGTGTCTACGGTGTAGTCCTCAACCACCTTAGTCACTTTTTAGCTTTTACTTAAAATATGTAAAGGTTTTCAGGGACACCCTCTCCTTTAGGAGCACTTCTGCCCTCTCACTGCCTTCAGTGGGCTCACTGGGGCTTTGTTGTCACTTGAGTCCCACTTGGCTGATTCCTGGATGTTTGGAGAGTCAGAATTGGAAAGATAACATAGGGTCAGTTCAAGCCCACAACATTTTGCTGCCATAGTGCATTGTTGGCGAGTTATAGCTGTGGTAATTGCTACATTCTATTATGTGGTGCTGCAGCAGTAACTTTCAACATTGTGTATATTTCGAAGCTAATTGTGTAGTTTTGAACCCATGTTGCCTTTGCTTGGAGCCTATGAGGGAAATGTTTCCAATTCATGGGTGATGATCACCAAGGAGCAGTTGTCTTGTTATGAGACAGACCACTCGGCAGTGTGATGGATAAGGAAGTGTGGGAGCATACATGTGGACATTTGCAAGTAGAAAAGAGGGAGATTTTGAAAAAGAAATTGGGGTATTGATCCCCATGGACTTGGCATTGAAGGGGGGCAATTTCAGACAGGAGAAAGCTAAAATAAAAGCAATTTTTGCCTTAACAATCGCTTGTCTCTCACCTGCATTGGTGTGACAGAAAAATATGAGAGACAGATGTACTTTTATATTGTTTGTGGTATGCTGGCAGCTTTACATGTCCTTTTATTGTGCTGGTAGTTTTTCTTTTACGTTCTCAATCAGATTTCATATGCCGGCTGTGCAAGTGGTCAGACGATCTGGGGGAGGTAACAAGTGTAGAGAAAAAGAGTAGGATGTTTAGAGGTTTTCTACCTAAATCATGAATGTTGCACACATGGTTACATTGTCTGGTATGCTGCATGCAGAGGGGGTCTTTCCATAAGCTAAAGAGCTGCAGACAGAACCCATGTGGCTTGAGGGGTTTCTGCAATATTTCTAGTTGTCAAGAACGTCTGCGCATTGCTACCACATTTTCCAGGCCTATAAGTGACTAGCTGTTCCAGTTCAAGATTTTTCTTTGCATTCTGGGACTCATAGTCCTGGCTTTCTGATGGGATAAAGAAGACTACAAGTCCCAACATCATGCATGCCAACATACCTGATTCAGGTGGAAGAGTACTTACATTTGTAAGCCACAAATGTTTATATTTTGCCTGTCTCTTTACTAAAATTACCTTTAATTCAGTGTAGCTCAATAGGAAAAATAATCCATCCCTTTTTTTCTTTAATCTTCCCTTTCATGTTTCCATATATTGATATGTATGCAAAATGAAAATAGGGCACCTGGACTAGATCAGCTAGACACTAAGGGAACTGGGAAATCCAAGAGGGCTGCGCCACCCCTTAGACAAGAGCTACATCTAAAGGTCAGATGCTAGCACTGCTCTCCATATGTGAAACTAGGGTGTGAAAAAGGGCACACCAAACCCCCCTGCCCACACTGTGTGAGTCTCAAACATGATGTGACTCCGCCATGGGCGTAGGAACCACGGGGACAGGAGGGTTTTATCCACCCCCAGATTTTGGAGTGGGTGGATGCATGGGGCAATACCCCACCCTCCAGATTTTTAAGTGGAAATTGAGGATTAAAGTGTGGCATACAAAACATATCTTACTGAAGATATGGCACACATTGCCTACACCTCCTTGAAGACCTTTAACCTGAGGAGGAAACATTGTGGTGCTGCATGACCTCTTAGTTTTCTTAAATATTTAATTGTGGCCATTGAGGTGTTGAGAGTCTCCTAAAATCACCCTGTTTGTCATGCTGGCTCTGCTGACTTTAAAAAGAATGCTCCTAAAACAGTTTTAATACCTCAACAAAAACCAAAGAGATCTCACATCTCTCAGAGAGTTTACCCCTGCAGGATGATTTCAGACAGGCATGTTGTGTTACTGTATTTGATCTTCAGTGTCTGTAGAAACATTCCAAACAGAAAAGCACACCTTTAAATCCTAAGCACATGTATATATGTGTGTGCATGGTCCGTATTACTTAAGGTGTGATAAGTGTATTTATTGAACTCCATTTCCTAACACTAGTTGAATAAGAATAATAATAATAATTGAATAATGGACACAGAGAACTGACCCTTAGTGTAAAACGGAAGCGAGAAGGATGTTGACCTACAGACTCTGAATTGCCCAAAATTAAATGAAAAATGTTCATGCATTCCCTTCAATAATTTTCAGTTCTATTAAGGACATGGAGGCAAGGGTTCTGCTTCTTAATCTTTACTGCAAAACTTTAGCAGCAAATAAAAACACAGTAAAACACAAACTACATTTCTCGGGAGTTCAGGGGTCACCCACCCCAATATTATAGTCAATCCTCTTTCTCTGCAAGTCACAAGTTCTTACAGCTTAACCATGAACCTGAACATTTCAACAAGTTCAATGCAGCAGTTGATCCTATGGCCCTCGGAACATGATCGAACACTTGAAAACTGAACACCGATATGAATGTCACCAACATAGGAACATGAAATCTTTGGACTTTCAGTCCCAAATGCCCTCAACTGCTTTTGGTCTGAACCTGTTGAGGAAAAAGAGAGAGAAGTAACCTCTCCCATACACCACAAACTAACTACATTGGACGGGAACAATATCATCAATAATGCACTATAATACAATGTTAAATTGATCAATTGTGCGGTTGGGATAATCCTCGACTCCGTGTCCCTAACAGAATTAAAAATTCTTGACACGAATGCTTGAAACTTTTTCATTCTATGTCAGGACCGGAGGCTCAGAATCAACTTGTTTAAAGGTGATCCACGACCAAGGACACAACATTTACAATAGGTTTAGAATAAAATAATTTAAAAGTAGAGTCTGATGACCAATCAGCCGCTTTTATGATGTCCTCTAAACAAGACCCCAATACAAAGGACTGAGATGCCATAGCTCCCCTTACTGAATGCGAACTAAGCACAGACACGTCCACTCCTGCTTCCACCAGCAACCATTTGACCGAACGTGCCGAACGCCACTGGACCAAAGGATTTCTGCAGAGCAATCAACCATTGCCCTGAAGGAGCATGTCCGATCGATTGGGTTGCCAGTTCATAAGCTTTAAGTCATTGAACAACACACAACTGTGGATTGTCAGGAAAGCAGGGATTGGAAATACATTTAGTAAATGTTTTTGTGTGCCTGGAAAGCTGGAAAAAAACTCCTTCTGGATTAAACACTCTGCCTGCAACGTTGAGAACTTTGACATCTGAGAATCTGCGGAGATGAGACAAAGAAGGGTAGTCCGCTTGGCCAACAACTGCTTATGCCAGTGGTTCCCAACCTTTTTGACTCCTAAGGACCCCCACTGAATCACTACTGGAAGCCAGGGACTCCCAAGCAATTTGTACGATTTACATTTCAAACATTAAAACTGTAGATCACAAACAAGGACACACCAAACAAATACTCAAATTACTAAAAAAAAAATATTTTCGATTGAAAAAATATGCAAAAATCAAAATATTTTAATGGGAATGTTAGTGCTGCATCTCGGCGACTAACTTTTCAATGTTTAGTTTTATTTCCGAAAGTTGACCCCTCAGGTCAGATTCTACATTTCCCAAGCATTTTTTATTTTTTCGGTACATAAGACCTGAGAAAGCTTTTTCACATAAATGCATACACATACATGCCAACCTTTTAGACGAGGAAAGTGGGAGATTAAAAATAATATTCAGGAGAATGTATTACCCCCTTTCACGTCTATTGAGGCAGAGGCAATTTCAGGAGGGAGACAGCATAAATCGGGTCTTTTGGCATGTATGCATATAGTGGTGTATTTAGCGGTACACGGCTCCTGCTCCTGACAGGGCCAGACTGGAAACCCACCAAAGCCCTGGCAAATTTTGTCAGACCATCCCCCGTACAGTGCATAGCGAGTGCAGCGAGCACACCTGGCCACTACAAAGAGGGACTTTCGGGGGGCCCCCCCCAAGAAAATATGGGGGAAATGGGGCACTCTACAACACATTTGTCATTATATATTCAATTGTATTAGCTTTTAAAGCATAATAAATGATTACCTTACTGTGCACCTGGGTACAACAATCTTTGTTGGGGCTCTGCAATGATTCCATCACTATTACCCTCCAACAGTATTTCATTTGTTTTATAGCACCTATCATATCAGTGTAGATAGGGTGTGGTGAAGGGGACTTCAAGACATAGGATTCGCACATCATGCAAAATGGTAGGCAATTTTTAAGAGTGCTTGCTCTGGAGAAGCACAATCTCAGGTTTCAGAACATAACACAGTGGTTAGCGTTTACTTTAATAATAAGAATTTATTTCTACCCAAACAAACATTTTTTAGCAGCATCAGGGTATTGAAAGACTAGGAAAAAACATAACTTTCTAACTTGTTCCTTGCAGTTTGCATGCAGCTGTTTGATGGCAGTTCATAGCTCACTAAGCTAGATTACGATTTTAATTTATGAATTGCACAGTAACAAAAAAATCTCTGTGACAAAAGCAGAGCTATGCATAAAAATACTGCTCTTTGATAAGCATGGTACACGTTCTTTGCAGCAAGCATATTAACCATATGCGCTTCCTTAGATGAGCCAAAAATGCTACTAGACAAAACTCCTACCTCTCTTCAGAAGGTTATTAATCTCCAGAGGTTTCTTGACACTTGTGTTGTTGCCCAAAAACTGCTGGGTATAAAAGGAACTTTGCATTGCTTTTAAAACTGCTGCACAAATGAAGTAACAAATATGAAAAAAAACTCATGTGTTTCTATTGAGATGCCCCAGCTGGAGAAGTGCCTTCCTTCCAGCCCATGCCTTGAGCTGCCTGAACGCTGGTCAGCCTCAAAACAACAAGAGGCATAGCTCTTTTTCAGAAGCCTTGGGCAGGAGCTTGAGACCTGTGGACCCCCAGGGAATGTATCACGGACCGCTGGGGTTCCGCGGGCCATAGGTTGGGAACTGCGGGTTACGCGATGGAAGGGACTTCTCTGGCCAGTCTTGTATGAATCTAAGCACCACATTTACATCCCAAAGCAGAGAATAATGAGGCCTCGGGGCTATTAGACTCGGGTGCCACACATGGCCCTGCAAACCAAAGGATGCTCTCCTCTGGGATTACCATTCAGGGAATTATGTCTTGCGGAAATGGCTAAATGAAAATTGTTCACAGATCAATAAGCCGTACTGTCCACTGCGAGAAAAGAAAGGAAATTCACTACCTGGGATAAGTCTGCCCCCACAGGATCAAGATATTGTGGATCGCACCAACTGACCCATCAATGCCATGCCGAAGCACATCACTTCTGGATCCTGGAAGACCAACACTGGGAGATAAACATCTCAGTTTATTGCAAAAGCTCTGGCAGGCTCCAGAGTCTCCTGACGATGCCATGCCATGAGACAAAGCTTCCCTTGCAGAACCAAGGGGATGCAGGTTACCTCAGGGGTCTGTCAGAAGCTCTTGCATTAGAGAAAGTTGCACTGGAAGATTGCATGAAAGATCCATCAGAATTGTGAAAGGCGTGCACTAACTCACGACTCCAGTCTTGAAGGAGGACATTGGTTGCCAAGGCCAGAGGGTCCAGCCTCCAACTGAAGAATTGGGGAAGCTAAGTGTTCAGACGGGAAGCAAATAAGTCTATCTGGCAAGGACCAGTTGATGATGAAGCCACTGAAAGATGGGAGGAAAGAACCTTCAATTGCTGGAATCTTTCAGAAATCTGGAATTCCAGTCTGCAATCATGTTAGAGTGATGCAGCAGATGTTCCGCAAAAACCAAGATCTTGCTTTGCATGCAAAAATGCAAAAAATATTTGGCAATCTCCACCAACATGTGAGATATGGTGCTCCCCAATTTGTTGACATTCGGACTGCCAACACATTGTCCATACTCAGAAGGATACACCCTGAGAACTTCTAAAGAGCAGCTGCGGTCCGTGCAGGTAACAGCAGTGAGGCTGTGGGGCCACGTTGGAGGGGGATTTCGTGGGACGATGCAGAGGGAAAATGTATTATTTATTTAATTTTCCCTCTGCATCATCCCTCGAAATCCCCCCCCCCCCCAACGCGGCCCCACCGCTGTTACCTGCACGGACCACGGGTGCTAAGGAGACAGTGCCCAGATGGCAAACGTACCCGCCAGGAGTTCGCTACAATTGATATGAGGTTGAAGTTCTTCCTCTGACCAACGACCCCCTATGGGGATCGAACCTCAGAGGACTCACCACCCACACCAACTCGCATTTGACTCTATGACGATGTCTGGATGAGAACTGAAAATGGACCTGCCATTTCAGTCCTCAGCCACCATTTCATCTCTAAGTTGGTTTCTTGGGATAGGGGAACCAAGTTCGAATAAGACTGGCCCTTTCGGGTGTAATGAATTTTGAGCCACTGGAGAGCTTGATAATGAAGGAGACATAGAAAAATAGCTTGAATGGAGGATGTGAGCATCCGCACGATTCAAGCCACCTGTCTCAGAGATACCACCTCCTTGGATAGAAGAGACTTCAATTTCCTCTTGAAATCCTTGATCTTCTGCGGGCAATAATAACTGTGCCGTCACTGAATCAATCTGGAAGCCCAGGAGTTCTATTGCTTGTGAAGGAATCAACTAGGACTTCTCCGAATTCAGAAAGTAACCCAACTGTTGAAGAAGAGATATGGTCATGTTCAACTGTGACATGAAGATCTTTATCCTGGGCCAGAAGAAGCAGGTCATCAAGGTAAATTATGAGACGCACCCCTCTAGCTCGTAAGAATTCCACCGCAGGTTTCATTCACTTGGTGAAACACCAAGGGGCGCAAGATAGACCAAAAGGTTAGGCTTAATACTTGAACCAGGCATTCCGCCATTGGAACTGGAAATATCGGTGGTGAGGAGGAAAAATCGGGCCTGTAATGTAGACGTTCTTGACCATCCTGTTGCCTTCTCTGAAGAGGTCTCTGAGTAGGTGAATGCCCTCTATTTTGAAAGGGCGATAACAAACCCAGTTGTTTAAGTCCCTGGGTCTGAGAACCAGCTTGTAACCCCACACCACTTGGGAACCAAGAAGATGGTACTGCAAATACCTCTCGGATGTTGAGATGCAGGGGAAATGGCACCTTTGGCCAATACACTCAGAATCTCCTTTATTCTGACCGCCTGATCTGGAAAGGAAACAGACAGAGGATGACGAGAGACCCGTTGGGATGGGGACCCGCACAACTCTATCTGATATCCCTGGACAGTTTGGAGGGCCCAGGCGTCCTAAGTTATCTGAGCCCAATTGTGAAAAAAGAGACTAATCCGAACCCCAGTGATACCTGAGGTGGAGAAATCAGGCTCACTTGTAATTGACTGCTGCACTCCTCTGTGCGCTCCAAATGGTGAGCCGTCCCTCTTGTGCCTGGCTCTGTGGGAAGAGTAGAAGGTGTTGCCCAATGCTTAATTTGAGCCGGTGGTTTCCGGTGCTTGGCACCGGCACTTAATTGTCAGCACAAGGTGGCGCTGTCTGGCTAATTTAGAGATTACCACAACAACAGTTAATTGTTAACTCAATATATATTAAAAATGAATATTACCTGCCACCCAAGCCATTACTATTGCTTTGGGGGCCTGAAATAGTTCAAACTGTCACACTTTTAGGAGTGTGAATGTTAGTATTTGTGTTGCTGCTATCAGTGGCAGGACTGGCAGAGGCAATGTGTGGCACAAGGTGCAGTGGCCTCCTGACGAGAGCCCTGGCACTTATATTTTTGCAAATTAAGCACTGGTGTTGCCACCACCCAAATCCTGCCAGGAGGTGCTCTGATGATCATCAAACCCATGCTGGAGGCATCTGAGGAAGACACGCCTGCCCTCAGCAAAAAAGTTGGAGTAGAAGACTTTTTGGGAGGAGGATTGGGCCTTGTCGAGGGCTGTGAAAATATTGACAAATTTGTCGAGATCCTTGATAAAAGAGTTGCCAAAAAAAAGGCTGTTAGTGACAGGCCCAGCTTTCGGAGGCTAATCCTGAAAGTTTTGGTTCTATGCCCATAAGGATTGACATCCTGCGCTCCGTAGATATGACACAGTTAGCATTGCCTACCTGACAAGTGGCATGCGTGGCCCAACCTGCCAGGACCTTGGGATCAATAGGATTCCCTGTTTCTATAGCGTCAACCACTATCTCAAAGATCTCTGCCCCCGTTCCAGTGAGATCCCGCAAGCGATCCTTGCAATACCACCAGGCTCTATCAATGCCTTTATTACATTTCTTTGGGGATTTTTTCCAGGAAAGTATTCATGTTGTTATCAACTTCAGGAGTGCCAGAGACTCTGTCCCCTAAAGTTGGGGGAGGGGAGCATTCTAACCTGAGCCTAGCTCGCACCTCCTTGTCAAACCCTTTGCATACCTGGGCATGCAGGTATGCAGCAACTTCGTTTTGTGGGGTCCAGTTACTGGGTCTGGGGTGAGCAATGTCCTCTGGGTCAAAGTGAAGGAAATCCAACTGGAACAAATACTGCGAAGGGGCGGTACGACTTCTTTTGGCAGGGACGGGACTGTCATCCTGGGAAGGGGCTAAAAGTTGGCCTGGGCGTCGCTGTCCTGGGGAAGAGGACTAGAGAGAGAGATAGATGGGGCAGTCGGAACCAGTAGGGGTGCCGTAAATGAGGTCCAGCAAAAAGGATTGAGAGAGATGGGCAAAAATGTCTGTGTATGGACGTTTAGCCCCTTGGGTCTGGGAGGGGGGCTCCCTGGAAGGGTCTGGAGAGGGCCCGAGGAGGTGGGGCGGAACAGGAGGGGGGGAATAGGGACATGCACAGCAATCATGCGCAGTTGGCGAGTAAAGGGCTAAAGGGCAAGAGCCTTGCTCTCTGAGTGTTGGACCAGTGAGTCTAATGCCTCAGCTAGTTCCTCCACCAGTCTGAACTCCTCCGCATTATAAGGCTCACCTTGAGCCTGAGATCCAGATTTTTCCATAGCTGAGTAAAGTAAATGTGCTCCAGAAGGATAAGGGGTAGAGGAGAGTACCAGGCACAATCAGGGGGGTAGCAAGGTTGCCATTACTGTGGATTGGCTAGAGGTCAGCACCTCATCCACACTGAGCTGTGGTTCCAAAAACTAGAATAGTCCCAGAATATTATTTTTTGGTTGGTAGGGGCTAAGCCAGTACCAGGCCAAAAGAATCAGTGATTTGCCCAAGGATGAAGTGGGGGGGTAGGGGTGGAGAGGGACAGGCCCCATTAAGGCCTGGGCATACACCATTGAGCTCGCTATGGGCAGCATCGCAGAAGTCTATGTAAAAAAAAACATGCCCGAGATCTATCACCGGCGCGGGCAAGGTGGCGCACCGAAAAGGCTGAGAGCAAAGGCTCCGACAATTCTATGCGTTTTCCCAAACTGAGAGGAAGCCGCGTGGAGGCAAAGACTAGGCCGCCGAGGGCGGCAAAGAAAGAGGACTGAGGGTCGCAGGCTGCCCCACGGGTGGGGGGGTGGAGATTAGAAGGGGCCCTGGACTCGCTGAAGAGCGGTGCGCTTGTTGCACGAAGTCACAAATGAGAGAAATTTAGCAACTTTAACAATTTGGAATGCATCATAAAATGAGTACAATATAGAAGAGATTTTTTTTGCAAAAAAATACTTTATTTAGAAAATTTGGTTTCGCACAGATACATTTTAACCAATTCCTAAAAAGGGTGGCAAACAATTTAACCTAACTAGGGTATTGCACGCAGGCAATCCCAAGTGGTTTTCCATCTAGATGTTTTTTTTGTTTTTTTTAAAGAGAATACACATTTTCCTAAATTTCTCCCTTTGGAAGAGTGCCTATTGATGGGCGACTTGGGTGCCCTTAAGATCCCCAGATTTATCAAACACTGACGACGCACAAACATACCAGACTTAACCGATGACGATTGGACTGAAGCCTTGGCTAGACCTCCAGGTGCAGCTGTCTCATCGTGCTACCGTCTCACACAATTTAAATATATACACCGCATATACTATATCCGATTCCGACTTTGGAAGATGGGCGCCATTCAGTCCCCTTTATGTTTGAGATGTAGGATGGAGGATGGGACCTGGGGCTGTACAGCACTGCATCCATTCTGGCGGAAGACTGTGGCTGGTCTGAGCGAGGTGCTGTTGTGGGATCTCCCACTTGAGCCGAAACTACTGTTATTACATAGTACTGATGAAATAGGTGGCAACCGGTACAAGCAACACCTGTTGTTTTTAGCCATCACCATTGCTAAACGGGATATTGCCCAGCAATGGAAGACTGTGTCCCCTCCAACAATCGGTAGATGGAAAAAGGTAATTGATGATTGTACGAATGCCCAGATCGCTGTGTTTTAAGCTTGTGGTTGCCCCAAAAGCATAGGAAAATATGGCTGCGATGGGCGGATTGCCGGGGCATAGAGTTAGCCTCCCCTCCTCACTCCAGACCCATGATCTGCTGTGTCCCCCTAATGATATTGGTCATTGCACTACAAGGACTACCATTACAACCTCCGGACTGTGTATCGAATTGGTCAATTAGAGATCTGTGGGATTTGAGATGAACTGTGCAATGTTTTTTTTGTTGTATATGCAAGTTTTCCAGAAGTTAAGATTGGATGTATACATTGACACATATTGTCTTAAAAATGAATCCTTCGAGCCACGGCATGGTATATGCCATGTAAACTGAATAAAATATATTGTTAAAAAAAAGAGAATACACCTTTATGCTGAAGTGCATCTCCACTTATGCATCACCTTTATGGACAGGTGCATACTAAAGTATTACTCAAGTAACCGAGTCATCCAATTCTTTTGTTTCCATTTTCTTTCCGCCTCTAGTTTCCCGAAATGTTTACTGCCCAGTAACATTTCATCAGTCTGTCTAGGCATATATGAATACAGTCGTGTACATCAATAGTTTTATGTTGGAACAAAATCAAGTTTCTTGTTATCCACAATCTTTCTTTTCCACGTGAAATTATTCTCCATAAGAATCTGTCCATAGTTTTGGAAGGAGTGGAACCCAGACCATCAAGGATAAGTTCATAACTGATTTTCTTCTGCTTGGTTATCCCTTTGATGAGGGGACCTAATTCCTTCCAGAATTCTTGTGCAAAGAAACAGTTTCAAAACAGATGTAGACTTGTCTCTTCTCCTGGGTATTGAGTCCTGGGGTATTTGGCTGATCTTGATAGTCCTCCTCTGTGTTGAAATGTCTTCACAGGTGGCACATTATTCACTGATAACCAGGCAATATATTTTTTGTGCATTGTAAATATCTGGATGTCGACTTTGCCCCACACCATTTTTGAATGTCTCGCTGAAAGATTGTTTATCATTTGCATTTTTCAGGTTCCTTCATCTCATCTCTTAGGAGTACTTTTGGTCTAAATAGTCTTTATCAACTAGTATAGTTGTAAAATTGCAAATATGCATACATTGTGGGTGGTTTAGAAGCCGCTGGCAAAGTGTTACCATGAGGCAGTAATTTGAATTGAGAGAAAACGTCCCCTGCTCCATATCTAATGTATCTTTCGGCAATGTTTCTTCCCTCACGGATAGTGTTGAGACAAAGGAAAAATGTGTAGACAAAATATAAAGGTAGAAGTTAGGCATGCTTTTCCCGCCACTCTGTGTTTGTTTGAAAACAATTCACCTTTTAACTTTTTCCATTTTTGGATGCCATACAAAATTAAACCGCCCCTTTTTGTAGATTCTTCGAATTACTTTTTGAAGGTGGCTAGACCATAGCAAAATAAAGAATTAATGGCAATGTATCAGCTTTAATAATCCTTTTTCCCCTGGACATTGTTAGAGATCTTGTTTTCCATAAACCCAATTTTTGTGTTTTTTTTGGTTGCATCGGGGGCCAGTTTGCCTCATCCTCTGGATCACTTGAAAATAGTACACCTAGAATTTTTGTAGGTTCTTTGGTTGTAGGTACATTGATGTTGGCAAGTGTATCTCAATTTCCTATAGTTAAGCACGTTACGTACTTTTGTCAATGTTTAATTATAACCCAGAAGCTTGTGCAAAATATTCTGAATGTACCAGGATTCTACTGGCTGATGGGGAGTCAGGGCATAAAACTTTTACGTTGTCCATATAGGGAACACGTTTTGCCACCTTACCATTAGCATCAGGTGCAAAAACACCTCTGATCATTTTACCCTTACTTAGCACTAAGTAGTGGTTCCAGAGTGTAAACAAAAAGTGCAGGTGACAAAATTAATTTATCTCCTGTACTTTGAGAGGTTGTCCGATTTGGGGAATTTTCCGGACTAAAGATTAATTGGACCAAGTCAATAATATTCCCATTGACTGAGCTCACTGTCCCTTTGAATTGGACTTCCCTTTGACTTGGTCAAATGAACTGGTGCGGTACTTGGGTATTCAGATCCATTCAGATCCATTCAGTTCCGGAAACAATTATCAAGGAGAACTATGGCAGGGCAGTTTCTACTACTGGAGGAAGATGTGGTGCGATGGGTCAGCCTTCCTCTGTCCCTGCTTGGCCCTAAATCACTGATGAAAATGGTGATACTCCCCAGGTTCTTGTTCCTGTTTTTAAATATACCAATGGTCCTTCTGTCACATTTTTTTTAATTCATAAGATCAACGCTGACAAAACTGGCATGGGCGGGGAGACAACCGCGTGTCCAATGGGGAATTCTCACCCTATCCTATGCTCTGGGCGGAATAGGGCCCCCAGATCTGGAACTTTATTGTAGAGCTGCACAAAGTTCACACGCCTATCATTGGATACATCAGAAGCTGGACCCCCCTCACCTACATACAGAGAAGATAGCGGCCTCCCCGCCACACTCCCCTCTCAACTATTTCATGCTCCCGATCGCAGAACTGGTATTCTTGACTCCGTTAAAGCCACGGTTCATGCGTGGCATGACCTGGTGAAGAGACAAGCGTGTACTATATTATATTCCCCGCTAACCCCGATGGAGTGGTGCGACTGGCCGCCCATTGCTGGGGACAGGGAAGTGACTAAGGCATTAAAGTCTATTAATTTCACTAAAATTGGGGACCTCTTCCTTGACGGAAGCGTACATAACTAGGCTAAGACTGGAGCCGAAAATCAAGATGTTACACCGTTAGTGCGATTTCACTTCCACAGAGTCCGGCATGCCCTGCGGGAGCTCCCTGGGGAGGACATGGCAGAGCCACCTAAGGTCACTCCCTTCTCATTACTGTTAAAGGCTGAATCCCTTAGCAGACTGGTGTCTAGCATCTATGGCACAGTCCAGGGCTACCGCAAGAACTCCTCCACTAAATGGCATCTAGAACGGCAGTCGACCTAGATATAACTATTGATGATGACACTTGGAGCTACTGGTGCGAGGCAACGCGGTGTATCTCATTGAACGGGAGACATAGACTTGTCCACTTTAAATTCTTGCACAGAGTGTACTACACTCCTGCCCGTATGCATAGATATGGACTGCAAGAAATGGCGGAGTGTGATAGATGTAAAGCCTCCCTGCCTGATTTTTTACATGCAACCTGGCTATGTCCGGGTATAGCAAATTTCTAGTGTCTAATTTTCCAAGAATTGACCAGAATTGCAGAAACATTAATATCACCAGACCCCCTACTAGCTCTTCTGGGCTACTCAAAACCGATAAAGAAAGACATTCGTCGCCTGGTAGAGATGGGGTTGTTGATTGCAAAGCATAGGGTTGCAGCGCGATGGGCACGTGGTCCGCCTCCTACCCTGGCGGAATGGTCAAGAGATATACTGTATTGCAACACAAAAACAGAGGTATACAGCGAACTACTTCCTCCCCAGAGTCGCCCCAAAATTTTTGGGGGACTTTATCAAAATTATTTAGCAGGAAAGGTATCTAATGCTCCTGAATAGATTATTGGAACAAACTTGTACATCAGGTGTCACAGAAATCTGCCTGTAGATACAGGAGTTGGGCTATACACCAAGCTACTGTTTATTGATGTAAAGATGAATCTCTCACAACTGTATTTCTTGTCTCATGCGATTATGTCGGCTCAACTCCATAGTATTGGTATACGCGACCCTAGCTGACTCCTAGTAGAGATTGTAACTGGAGTTCCAGAGGTTCTATAAGTGCTTCATGAGCCAGACACTGTTACCTGGTGCTATTTATGCCTATAGCCATGTCTAAGACCTACTGTAGGTGCAATTTACTAATGTGTTCGAGATATGATGTTACGATCACTGAAGTGGTTCTTTTATGCTTTCCTTTCCTGTTTTTTTTCTCCAAATGTAACTGTTATATTTCCTATGACACAGCATCGATGTCGCTTGATATGTTTGTATAATATGGTGTAAAACTTTAATAAAAATAAATTTTTATAAATTACAAAAAAAGCACAGGTGACAGGGGACATCCTTGGAGCACCCCAGACAGTCAGTCAGTCAAAAGGAATGTTTATCTAGACCATCGGTCCGTAAACATATACGCACATATCGATCTTCCATTAAAAACCATCTCAAAATATAATCTGTATAGAAACTGTATAGTATTCCAGTTCCATTAATAAAAACGAATATACATTCCATCATAAATAATGCCGATAGAAAAACTCCAGTTCTATACATTGTTGAAAACTTCTTTAACTTCAAGCATAAACCTCCCGATTGTACATGCTATACCTATTAAGTACATTTCAGTTAACAGGTTTGCTGCCTGTGCGCGATTTTTGACATATTTTATGAAGATTGGCCATAAACACAATTTTCCTGCATCAAGGACTTTTAGACAGTCTAGTAAGATGTGGAAAATGTGCCATTTTGTGCCTAGGTTACAGGGACACTTCCCTTCATGGTCTATCATAGCCCCTTTAATCCTTTCAGTAACATATCATGGATTGATTCTGATTTGTACATTTAGTAATTCTTTCCTGAGCCAACGATTGGGAAGCATATCTATTTATGGGAACCATTGATCTATATATGGGAACTGTTGATCATTTGCCATGGCTTAATCGTAAAAAGCACAGATCATTTCTCTTCCAAATACTGTCGATCATGGTCACATGATATTTATTTCCCTAATGTCCTAAGTTCCTTCTTACATATAGTAGGTTGTAGATTCTGCTGGCACAAGTCAACTCTCAATTCCCTGCACACCATAGCTACCGTTTCCCAAACACCCTTTGCCCACTTCATTTCACTCTCTCAGATCTCACATTTGCATCAGTGTGACACTCCAGACAGACTATGTACCTCTGATGTGATTTCACCGTTAACCACAGTCCATCGTTAACCGCAGTTCACTAACCTTTTAGTGGACTTGCTCCTTTCACAGTGCAGTTCCATCTGGTAGCTGCTGCTGTCCCCGTTGCTACTGCTGACCCAGAGGTCAGGAGTTCAAAGCCCTCCTCCACCCGCAGGTTCCTGCCTGCACCTCATCCCTGGTGGTTCAGTGGTAGGGCATCACTGCTCTGCTGCTTGACTGCCCTTCTGCTTTTCTCTCTTGGCCTTTTGCTTTTCTTTTCTTTCCTTTTCCTTTAGTTCCTGTTGTTCCTTCATCGCCACTGTGATCCCCATGTCCCGCCCCCCTCCAGTGACTACCGCATTTTCCTGCCTCCCAGCTGTCCAGCCCCCTTTAAACACTAGTTAATGGCGGCAGCTGGGCCTGTTTACACCTGGACTGCGCCCACTGCCAGGGTCCCTGGACCTCGGATCTTCCACCACTACGACGCCCTCAACTCTGGACGCCACGCCCCCTGCCACCTAGCGTCACCGAAGGACACACAAGAACCCTTCTCCTGCTGCAACTGCAACCACGTCAAGACGCCAGCTCCTCCGCTGCCCAGCCAATCAACAGTGCACCCGACCGGCTCAACTGCTTACTCCACAAACACGCCACAGAAATCTGGGACATCCTCGATGCCGCATCTGCCAACGTTGCCTTCTTCACGGAGACCTGGACCAACCCCAGTTCTGCACCCGACATCGCCATCGCCATCCCCGTTGGCTACAAAATCACCCGGAAGGACCTCACCGACTGACCAGGAGGAGGCATCACCACCGTTCATAAGAAAACCCTCCAATTGATCACGCACTCAAATGATCCAACAACAATCATGGAACATCTCCACTTCCAGATCCAGACCAACCCCAAGACCTCCCTCCACAACACCCTCATCCACAGGCCTCCAGGCACCCATCCACCATTCACTGACACCATTGTAGACCTCATCACACCTCATGCTCATGCATCCAACGAATACATCCTATTTGGGGACTTCAACTTCCAACTTGACAACCTCATTGACCAGAACACAGCTTCCCTACTGGAGAACCTCGCCAACATCGGACTCAAGCAGCTAGTAATCGCACCAACCCACACACGCTCAACCCCATTTTCTCCACCAACCGGAACATCACCTACAGCCACACCTTAGAGCTCCTCTGGACCAACCACCACAGCGGTCATCTCACCTTCACCACGCCCGCTGTACACCACCGCCCTCATCACCCCCCGTTGCAGCTGGAACAAGGCCACAGAAGAATGTCTCGTCGACCTCCTTGGCACGACCACCTCGGCATCACCAACAGATGCCAACACCACAGCTCGCAACCTTCACAGATGGATCTCAAACTACGCCGACACTCTGGCACCCCTCAAGAAGACAGCAGGAAAGCAACACTCTAAGAAAGCTAGCTGGTTCACTCTCACTCTCCACGAGTCTAGACGCACCTGCCGATGACTTGAGAACAGATAGAAAAACAATAAAAACCCTGGAAACTCGCGCAACCATCAAATCCACCGTCAATGAACACCACCTTCTCCTCAAAACCACAAAGAAAATGGCCTTCCAAGTCAGTATAAACGCCAACACACACAACAGCAAAGAACTCTTCACCATCGTCAAGGAGTTTGCTAGGCCCAACAGCGAGACCACAGACGTCCCACCCACCCAAGACCTCCTCAACAAACTTGGCACCTTCTTCCAGCAGAAGATCAGGCAGATCTACAACGCCTTTGACACCCAAGACCCCATCACCACGCCCACCACCACCGCACGCAACCACCCCGCACCCCCAAAAGATCATGCTCAACTTGAATCCGATCACCACAGGTGACACAGTCAAGACCATGACCAGCATCCACTCAGCAGCCCCATCAGATTCCTGCCTGTACCATTTCTTCCACAGAGCAGCCGCCTCCATTGCCCACCATCTTCACTGCACCATCAACTGCTCCATCGAATCCGCCACCTACCCAGACGACCGGAAAGACGCCAAGATCAACCCGCTGCTGTGGATACCGTCCACCGACATGACAGACCTCAAGAATGTCAGGCCCATCTCCCTCCTCCCCTTCCCAGCCAAGGTCATCGAGAAGGCCATCAACACCAAACTCTCCGAGGTCATCAAAGAGAACCACATCCTGGACACCTCCCAATCAGGCTTCTATAGCAACCACTGCACCGAGACCGCACTCCTCGCTGCCACGGACGACATTCGCTCACTCCTCGACTGGGTTGAAACCACACCCCTCATCCTACTGGACCTCTTGGCTGCCTTCGACACCATCTCCCATTGTACCCTATTCATGAGACTCCACAGTGCCAGCATCCGCGACAAGTATGAGATATCTGTCTTACCCAGTCCATTGGGGAAAATTGGGTTGCCCTATTGTGTTAACAGCAGCCGCGACAAGGCACTCGACTGGATCCATTCCTTCCTGACCGTCCGAACACAGAGAGTCAGAATACCCCCATTCCTCTCAGAACCTACAGAGATCAACTGCAGAATACCCCAGGGCTCCTCCCTGAGCCCCACCCTCTTCAACATCCACATGGCAACCATCGTCAGAAGCCACTGACTCAACATTGTCTCCTACGCCGATGACACCCAGCTGATCATCTCCCTCACAAACGAACCCACAACTGCCAGAATCAACTTTCACAATGGAATGAAGGCAGTCACTACCTGGATACAAGACAGCTATCTCAAGCTCAACTCGGACAAGACTGAAGTACTCATCCTGGGACCCACCTCCTCAGCCTGGGATGACTCCTTGTGGCCCGCCGCACTAGGAACCCCTCCCACCCCTACGGACCCCGCACGCAACCTTGGCATCATACTGGACTCCTCGCTCTCAATGAACCGCCAAATCAACGCAGTATCCTCATCCTGTTTCCACACACTCCGCCAACTTCGAAAGACTTTCAGATGGCTCCCCACATAATCCAGAAAGACTGTCACCCACGCACTCATCACCAGGAGAGTGGACTCCGGCAACACAATCTCTGCCGGCGTAACCCAGAAATAGCTCAGGAAACTACAGAATGTCCAAAACGCCGCAACCAGGCTGGTCCTTGACATCCCCCACCGCAGCCACATGACAACACCTCCGACAACTCCACTGGCTCCCTATGAACAAGAGGATTACCTTCAAGCTCCTCACACATACCTACAAAGCTCTCCATGACGCAGGACCAGAATAACTGAACCAACGCCTTGCCTTCTACACGCTCGCCAGACAACTCCCCTCCGTCCAACTCGCCCTAACCTCCGTCCCACAGATCTACAAGACCAGACCCGGAAGAAGATCCTTCTCCAACCTCGCCACCAAGACCTGAAACACCCTGCTCCTCTACCTCAGGCAAGCTGCGTTGTTGACACAGTTCAGGAAGGACCTCAAGACCTTACTCTCCAACTGAACCTCATCCCCCAGAAGGATCAGCAGCCCCCCACCTCCCAACACCTTGAGACCTTCCCGGGTGGGTAGCCATGCTTTACAAACCGCTGATTGAATGATTGATTGAACCAAAATGTTGCCTGTTGCTTTGGTGTAGAGCATTTTGATTATTTGTAGAAACAGAGGGGAAAGCCCATGATATGTAAAACATTGAACAAATAAGAGTGATAAACACTATTGAAGGCTTTCTGAAGGTCAAGGGATAAACCTCCTAATGGACTACCTTCATCTAATGATCTACTAATGGTATCATGAATAGTGATGAGGCTATCCCAAATTTTCCGTCCAGGAAAAGCACGTCTGGTCTGAGTGTATGATACTTTTTAAGACTTTTTTCCTCCTGTTAGTTAAAAATGTGCTAAACATTTTACAATAAAAATGTAATAATGTAATGGGTCGCCAATTTTATATGTCAGTTGTAACTCCCTTTCTATATATAAGGGTAACCGTGCCTTGAACAAAAGAAGACAACATGCTATTTTGTTAGAGACATGCCTGGAGCATAGTTATAAAATCTGGAGCCAATTCTACCCAGACGGTCTCGTAAAATTCCCACGGAAGGCCATTTTGACCTGGTGAGGAATTTGTTGTGGCCTTCTCTATAATATCAAGTAATTCTTGTCCCTGAAGAGAACTATACAACAAAAATCTCTTTCTTCTTGGGATAACCCTGAGTCAAATTGTGATAGGAGTGATTCACATTAATTTACACAGGATGATTTCACTACAAATAAATGGGAGTAAAAACCCTGAACAATTTGGGTAATAACTTTCTGATCTTATTGTAATATTTGGTTATGAGCTTATAAGCCTTCTATTCATGCATGGTTTATTTTTGTTTTTTTAATAAGAAAGGTTTGCATTTCTCATCCTGTTCATACTTTAAGACGCGAGAATTTAAAACCTTTGTTGAAAAAAAAATCATATTTGTATTTTAGTGTCTTACATTTCCTGAGATACCTGAATCCCTGCATCCTGTATTTCTAAAAAGAGAGTAAAATGTTCTTGCGTAGAATTATAGTTATCTATTTTTTCTTTAGCCTTTTGCTGAAAAGAGTTTTTTTAGTTTGTTCTTTACCATATTCCCACCATACCTGTAGTGAAACATGATCTCTTTATCTTTTTGCCAGATATGATATTGACATACAAACTGCTTTGTAATACGTTCATCTTGTAGGAGGGTTGCTCTTAGTTTCCAGTAACAATTACCTGTTTTTACAACCTTAGGTAAGCAGAGTGTTGCTATCATTCTAAATCTGCTGTGATGTGTGTGCTTGCATGACTTGGGTTAAGCAATGTGACTTTTTTTCCTTTAGCTCCATTGCTGTTCCGTGTTTAGTCTCTTTTTGTTCTGTGGTTCTCTTTCTGTTGTGCGTAAAAATGATCGTGTTGTCTTGGGGTCTTAGGTTTTCTGGTCTTTCTGTCACGACAGGTTGTGACTCAAAGAGTTGTGAGAAATGTATCTCTTTTGATGGGGCTAAGCTTGGTTCATCTGTGATTACCTTTTCCTGTGTGTTGGTGCATGTTGTATTTGACCGTGGTGTTTGCGTGTCTGAGCTTGTGAAAGGACTCTGTGAAGGTTGATTGTAATTTGCTGCCCTAGTGGCTTCTGATTCCCTGTAGTAAAGTGGCTCTGTATATACTGTTCCCAAATAGGTACAGTGTGTACAGAGTCCACAGTCCCCAGAGGTTTGGCAGAGGCTAAAGTTAGATATAACCTTACTATCTAAAGTGGTAGCTTGGTCGAGCAGTAAGGCAGTATCAGAGGACAGTGTAAAGCATTTGTTGTACACACTCAGTCAGCAAATGGTCTCACACACTCAAGAACTGAACTCTAGGCCAATGGTTTTTATATAAGAATATATGGTTGTTTTATTTTAGAACCAACAATAGGTATCAAAATATACTTTCTCAGAATGAGATGCTTTAGTTAAATACTTTTCAATAGGCAATAGTCTTTTGAATGCAATAGTTACAGTTTGTTGCAATTGGCAACACAATTCAAACACAATTATACATTGAGCTCAATGGGAAATTCTAAGTAAATGCAATTGATTACTTTTTGGATTACTTTTCTAACTCCAGGACTGGATCCTAGATTCAGTCCTGGGACAGTTCCTCGAAACAGGTGAGTAAATACGTTTTAGTTCCTGTGGTGATTTTTAAGCAATATTTTGGTATTTTAAAAGATGACACTTAGAAACTTTTTCTAATAAAATCACCTATGTTATCCTATGGGAGGAAATTCACTTAGCAGGTAAGTGGGGTTATTGTTACTTTTTCTAGCTCAGTGTTGGATCCTGGATCCAGCACTAGTGTACCACCTGTGAGCAGTTGAAAGAATGCGTTTAGGTTATACAGGCGATTTTTAACGAATATTTGTAAGTTTGCAAAATCGACACTTAGAAACTTTTTCAGCAAAAACCAGGCAATGTTATCCTATGGAAGGAAATTCAAGTTGCAGGTAAAGTATGTTCTCGTTACTTTTGTAATCCAGTGCTGGGCTCCTAGGCTCAGTACTGGGACATCTATCTAAAACAGGTAAGTAATTACATTTTCACAGTTGGTACGATTTTTAAAGAATATTTGTAGTTTTCAAAAATCGACACAGAAGAAATTTCACAGAAAAATAGTCAATGATTTCCTATGGAAGAAAATTGAGTTAGCGCGGTAAGTATGGTTGTAATTAATTTTCAGTGTCAGTGCTGGGCACCAAGATCCAGCACTGGGATCTCTCCTAATAGCAGGTGAGTATTTTCGTTTTCGTTACTCGGTTGATTTTAGGTGAATGTTTTAATGTTTAGAAACTCCACACTTAAAAGAATTTTCAAGTCATACCAGTCAATGTTACCCTATGGAAGAAAAGTGAGTTATTGGCTTTTGGGTAAGTACTCGACTGGCAGAGTTAAGGTTCTGGGCATAGACTCAGGGGTCTCCCATGGTCAGGCAAGTACAGTTGTTACACCCTCAGCGGCACAGGGACAGCCGGGTGCAGAGTGAGGTAGGCCCAATGTTATCCTAAGAGAGGCAGGGGGCCCGAGGTTGGTGGCTGCTGGCTAGCAGGCCACGCGGCTGTGGGAGCTGGGCTCCTGGTCACTTGCTCAGGGCAAATGGGGAAGTAGGTTAGAGTAGAAGTTGCACTGCCAGGGCCACTCGGGCGGCTGGGTGGAGGGTGCTTTTGAGCCTTTGGGCACTCAATGGATTGCAATGGAGAAGCTCAAGAACGAACAAAGGCTGCAAGCTCGGGGACGAAGATTCTTCAGGTGCGACCACCACTTCGAGAGGTAAGTTGGGTAGTTGGAGGATAGGTAGGTACCCAGGAGTTGGGCACAGGGGGCCGCAGGGCGCCGGGTGCAGGGGTGCCTTTTGGTGTTAGGAAATCTTACCCTCTGTTGATCGTGGTTGGGGGGGTCCCTGGTTCTGAGGCTGCAAGCGTCGTCAGGAGCGTCAAGGTGGGTCCTTGGGTGCTGGATTCGGGGTCACAGTCGCCGGGGGGACATTCTCGTGGTCTTTGTCCACTCCAGCACAGGCCAGGCTTCGCGGGTGCAGAGTATGCAGGGTTCGCGGTTCCTGGCTGATTCCAGGGGTCAGTTACTTGCTTTGAGCAGTACTACTGCTCGTGGGAGTCCCAGATGCTTAGGGTCACAAGGTAGCCAGGTCCTCGGGGGTTTGTGAGGTTACTGGCCACGGGAGATGCCGGGATTTAGCAGGAGCAGGTTCGAGGTTCGACAGGCCGGTAGGGCTGGGGCCAAAGCAGTTGGTGTCTTCCTCTTGTTAGTAGCTGCACGGCAGGTCTTCTTGTTTCTTGATCTTCCTTGCTGTTTCGGAATCTGGATCTCCAGGAAGGAAGGTTCAGGGTGCCCCTAAATACTACATTTAGGGGCGTTACAGGTAGATAAAGGGCAGGGTACACCCCCTATCCTGCCACTCTCCTCTGGGGGGGGCAGTGGCCTAGTCCTGATTGGGCAGGGCTCCCCATCTTCAAGATGGTGAGAGCCCAGAGATGTGCTTCACCTCGCCTCCCCCAACTGAGGGGTGGGGTTGGCAGAGGCTGGCTCACCCCCTGTCCTTCCTTGGGGTTTCCGGCCAGTCTTCCTGCCAGAGTGGGGGTTTAGAACTGGTAGGGGCCAGTTTCTGAGTACAGCAAGTGGCCTGGAGAAGCTCACAAAGGCAGCATGCCTTTGAAGCTTCCCCTGCCCATCCTGGGGAAGGAGACCTAGCACCTCGCCCAGGATGTGCATTGTTGCAGGCCCAGGAGAATGGATGGCTCTCTACCCAGGGGTCCAGCAACATGTCTGCTGTGTGGCAGCCTAGGCAGCCCCTCAGACAAGACGTGGATTGTAGGTTAGGTTCAGGGGGGCATCTCTAAGATGCCCTTTGTAGTGCATTGTACATTAAATCCTGCACTGGCATCAGTGCGGGTTTAATGTGCTGAGAAGTTTGATACCAAACTTCTCAGTCTTCAGTGGAGCCATCATGGTGCTGTGGAGTTCGTGTTGACGACCTCCCAGCACCATATACTCTTAAATGGCAGCACTGCACTTACAGTGCCCAGGAATGGACCTGGGTACTGTAGGGGCACAGGGCTTATGCTCCTGTACCCACCCCACTGGCATAGGGCACCCAGCTAGAGGGGTGGCTGATGTATGCCAGGGCAGTGTGTGTTGTGGGCATGGCACACAGGGATGTGTGCCATGTCGACTCTCTGTTTTGTTCTATACCCAGACCCTCAGCCTGCAAGGGCAGTGTGTTTGTGTCAGGGTACAGGGCCTCTAAAGGTGGCACAATAAGTGCTGCAGCCCTTAAGGGCCTTCCCTGGTCACAAGGCCCTGGGTACCTAGTGTACCATTTACCAGGGGCTGACATGTGGCCAGGGTTTGCCAATTTGGGTTTTGGCTTCAGCACAGTTTTTAGGAAAGGAACATAGGCCCTGGGCACCTATTTGGCAGGAGTCCAGGGCACACTCAGTCAAAGTACATTCAGCAATTCAGCAAAAGGTGGGGGCATGCCATGCAAGAAAGATGGCACTTTCTCACACAACCCCCCCCCCCTCCACCAAAAGAAGGGTGATGAGACTAACCTTGCCCTATGGAGTCTTCATTGTCTAAGTGGAAGAACCTGGAAAGTCCATCTGCGTTGGCATGGGCAGTCCCTGGTCTGTGTTCCACTTCAAAGTCCATTCCCTGTAGGGAGATGGACCACCTTAGTAGTTTTGGATTTTCCCCTTTCATCTGCATTAGCCATCTGAGAGATCTGTGGTCAGTTTGAACCAGGAAGTGAATACCAAACAAGTATGGCCTCAACTTCTTCAGGGACCAAACCACAGCAAAGGCCTCCCTCTCAATGGCACTACAACGCTGCTCTCTGGGGAGTAGCCTCCGGCTTATAAAAGCAACAGGTCGGTCTTGGCCTTCATCATTGGTCTGGGATAGGTCCGCTCCTATCCCTAGCTCAGAGGCATCAGTCTGCACTATGAACTGCTTGGCATAATCTGGAGCTTTTAGAATTGGTGCTGAGTACATTGCTTCTTTCAGCGTGTCAAAAGCCGTTTGGCAACTAACTGTCCTGGTAACCTTCTTGGGCATCTTCTTGGATCTGAGTTCTGTGAGGGGAGTCACAATGGACCCATATCCCTTCACAAACCTCCTGTAGTACCCAGTCAAACAAGGAATGCCCTGACTTGGGTCTGGGTTGTTGGAGCTACCCAGTCCAGGATGGCCTGGATCTTGGGTTGTAAGGGTTGTACCTGGCCTCCAACAACAAGGTGGCCCAAGTATAACACAGTGCCCTGCCCTATCTGGCATTTGGATGCCTTGATAGTGAGGCCTGCATTTGCAGAGCCTCTAAAGCCTTCCCAAGGTGGATCAGGTGATCCTGCCAGGTGGAGCTAAAGACAGCAATATCATCAAGATAAGCTGCACTAAAGGACTCCAACCCAGCCAGGACATGGTTCACCAATCTCTGGAAGGAGGCAGGGGCATTCTTTAACCCAAAAGGCATCACAATGAACTGATAATGCCCATCAGGTGTGGAGAATGCTGTTTTCTCTTTTGCTTCTGGGGCCATGTGTGGGAGCCGGCCTCGTGGCGTGGTCCTGTTTCCCCGCGCTAAGCCGCACGAGGTCCCATGCACATCGGGGCTCCTCCATTTTGGATTATACGTCACTTCACGTGACCACCTGCGTGACCCTGCTCTACCCGGCCTCGGTCCCAGCGAGGCCCGACATCGAGACGCCAACCCCTGGCCCGGGGGATACCACGTGAGCCCTTCCCACTCCCGGCGGAGGGCAGTATCGATGGGACCCCCAACCGTCCTTCCACACCTAGGTGCGATCGCCCCACAGCTCTCTGGGGCCTGGCGCCTCTCCTGCTGGGCGTCTGGCCGCGCCCTACTCGGCCTCTCCGCCCCCTCCAGGTGCAAGGGTCCGGACATCAAAGGGCTCCCTTCCTATATCTGGGGCGACCCGACAACAGGACAGTTAGTTGTATCCTGGAGTCAAGAGCCCTGCTGATCGGATCGCGGCTGACCCTACGGAAGAAGACTCACCTTGAACCCACCCTCTGAGCCCTGCTGACGACGTCGCGGCTCCACCGTGCTTAAAGACCTTCACGAACCTTTGGGGCCCTGCTGACGCTGTCGCGGCCCGACCTTGTTGAACATTACCATCAGAGGCCAGCTGACCTCGTTGCGGCTCGACCGAAGCGGACCTACCACCGGAGCCCTGCTGACTGCGTCGCGGCTCGACCTAAGCGGAACTGCCACCCGAGCCCTGCAGACGCCGTCGCGGCTCCCCACGTCCGAGCCGCTCTGAGACCAGCACTCAAGGTCTGGCGCAGAGCCCTCCCGTACCTGGTTGGTACTAAGACTGTCCCGCTACCCTATTCCCCTCACGGACATTGAGACTCTTATAGGATCCCTCGATCCCACTGTAAATATTGCACGTATTACTGCTGATAAAGAACCAAGTCACGCAACTGATATTGAGTCCTGTGTGGTGGTGTTACGGGGCCTAGTACGATCATAGGAGAAAGACCTCCCCGAGGGGGCTTCTCAGCGGCGCTCGGCTATAACTTTGCGGTAGGAAGGTGCCCCGGAATAGTCTCCCCGACTACCCGGTGGGCCTCCCTCCAACATTTGGTGGCCAGCGACGGGATCCGAGCCAGACGCAATCGTACAGGCAAGTAACGCACCCACTACCTGACCAGACGGAAAAAGAAAAAAGGGAACCATGGACGGCCAAGAAGCAACTGTGGCCGCAACCTTCCAGTTGGAAAAACTGGAAGAATACACCCACAAAGAACTCAAACAATTCTGCAAGGACAAAGGGATCCCAACCACAGGATTGGGTACCAAGGAGGAAATGCAGAAAGCCCTGAAAGCCTGGGCAGAACCCGAGACCACGCCACCCCGAGCCGAAGGGACCTCGGCCCGGGATGGAAACCTGCCGACCCCAACCCCGACAGAGGGGGAGCGAACCGTCCCAGAAACCAGCCTTTCCCACAAAGAAATACGAGAACGGGAAAGGGTCTGGACACACGAAATGGACCTCGCCCGACTCCGGCTGGACGGTGAGCTCCTACTGGCGGAGAAGAAGATAGCCTTGGAGCAACTACGGCTGCAAGAGGAAATCGAGGAAAAGAAACGGCATCGGGAACTAGAGGAGAGACGGCTAACCCTCGAGCACGAGAGGAGCCTTAAGGAACTTGAACTAAAAGCTAAAACAGGGGAGACCAGCAACCCCGGAGCCCGGGACGCTCTGTCCCTGACCGAGCCAAAGGTTCACATCCCCAAGGATGTCGTCAAGGAGTACTATAAAAATGACGACATCCAGCAATGGTTCCGGGCGTACGAAGTAGCAATGACCTCCCATCGGGTACCCCGGAAGGATTGGGGTGCCGGCCTATGGGGGAGGTTCCTCAGCGAGGGCCGGGATACCCTGCTGCAACTCCCCGACGTGGTGATGACCTCATACGACCACATGAAAGAAGCCCTACTCACACGCTACGGACTATCAGCCGAGATGTACCGGCAACGCTTCCGGAATTGCAAGAAGCTCCCCGGTACCACATGGGTCGAATACGTGGACTTCTTCAGCCGAGCGTTGGAAGGATGGATAAAAGGAAGCAAGGTTACCTCGTACAATGAACTGTTCAACCTCATTGTCTGGGAGCACCTCGCCAACAACTGCTTTGTTGAACTAAGGCAACACCTCCTGGACAGTAAACTGACCGAGCCCCGGAAGCTCGCCGGCGAAGCGGACCGATGGGTCAACACCCGGGTCCCCTGGAACCCCGTGGGGGACTACACACGGAGTACCATGGGACCTCCTCGCCAGCGAGGCGGAGGAGGGGGGTCCCACCGCAGTCGAGAATTCCCAGTCGGGCCACCCAGAAGCCCGCCACGAGGTCAAGCAACCAACCACACGTCCCCGACCCAGGGCTGAAGGGGGACCCCTATCGCACGGCCTGGACCACGACCGACAGTGACCTGCTTCGGCTGTCAGCAGACCGGCCACTATGCCAGTGACCCGGCATGCCCCGTGAACCGACGGAACGGGACCGCTGGGCCCCCTCCCCGACAAATAGCCGCCGCAGCCTTGGGGGAGGGAGAAGACGAGGAGGAAAACCACGACGACGGGTCCCCCGAGTGGGAACCAGCTGCCATGTCGCTTGTATGCCTGGGCTCCCGAGAGATGGTGCCCCGAGCCGCCATCCCCAGCAACACCCAGAAGTACCAACAGTGGGTCACCATCAACGGGCGACGGGCCGAGGCCCTCCGGGACACTGGGGCCAGTGTGACCGCTGTCCGCTGCCATCTGGTGACCCCCGAACAAATCCTGCCGCACGTCCTATGCCCTGTCCGGACCGCGGACAACACAGAGAGCATGTGCCGGATGGCCAGAATCCCCTTCGAGTGGGGAGGAGTGTCCGGCACCCTAAAAGTAACTGTCCGCGACGACGCCCCGGTGGACTGCCTCCTGGGGAACGACCTAGAGAGCTCACCCTGGGCACAGGTGGAACGCCGAGAGCATCTGGGGATGCTAGGACTACCCGAGTGGGCCTGCGCCACCACTCGGTCCATGACCGCCCAACCAGCCGCTGCCACGGCCCCCGACAAGCCGACGGGCCCCGAACTATCCACCTCCTCCGGCACGGAGGAACCTGACGAGGAGGCCGGGCCATCCGAACTTTCTCCCAACGAGGCCGCCCCCCTCAGCGAGATCCCCGAGCTGGCCCAGTGGCGCCATGATGGGGGCCCCACCCACGAACAATTCCAACAAGAGCAGAAGGCCTGCCCGTCCCTCGAGGGGGCCCGACAGCAAGCGGCCGCCCAGGCTGCGGGGGACCCCACGGGAACCCACTGGGTCTATTGGGACAATGACTTATTGTATAGCGAGCAGAAAGTCGCCGAACTAGGGGCCGGCCGGCGGCTGGTGGTCCCCCTCCGATTTCGAGAGTTCCTCCTGAACCTGGCACATGACGTGCCCCTCGCCGGACATCTTGGGCAGGACAAGACTTACAGCCGCCTCGTGACCCATTTCTATTGGCCCCGAATGAGAAGAGACGTGGACCAGCACTGCCGGTCCTGCCCGACCTGCCAAGCTAGCGGGAAGACTGGGGGACGAGTGAAAGCCCCCCTCCAACCATTTCCAGCCGTCCACACCCCGTTTGAACGAGTGGGAATCGACATCGTGGGGCCCCTCGACCCCCGAACCGCCCTGGGGCACCGCTTCATCCTGGTACTGGTCGACCACGCCACCCGGTACCCAGAGGCCGTCCCCCTCCGAACTGTGACAGCTCCAGTGGTGGGCGGGGCCCTGATGGGCATCTTCTCCAGGGTGGGGTTCCCCCGAGAAGTGGTGAGCGACAGGGGTACGAACTTTATTTCGAAGTACATGAGATCCCTCTGGCAACAATGTGGGGTCACATATAAATTCACCACCCCTTACCACCCCCAGGGGAACGGACTGGTTGAGCGGTTCAACCGAACCCTGAAGGGGATGATCAAGGGCCTGGAAGAGCCCCTAAGGAGGAGATGGGATGTCCTGCGGCCCTGCCTCCTGTTCGCCTATCGGGAGGTACCACAGAAATCCCTGGGCTTCAGCCCCTTCGAACTGTTGTATGGGCACCCCGTCCGAGGGCCCCTCAGCCTGGTCAAGGAGGGCTGGGAGGCGAACGTCCAAGATGCCCCCCCCGACGTCTACCGGTACCTCCTGACCCTGCGGAACCAGACTCGGAAGTTCCGGGCCCTGGCAGAAGCCAACCTCGAAGCCAGTCAAGAAGACATGAAACACTGGTATGACGAAAATGCCTCAGCCGTCGAGTTTGAGCCGGGCCAGCAAGTCTGGGTCATGTCACCCGTGGACACCTGCGCCCTGCAGGACAAGTGGACCGGGCCCTTCAAGATAGTTGAGAGGAAGAGCCCCGTCACCTACCTGGTCGACATGGAGTCCCCGAGGAACCCCCTCCGGGTCCTGCACGCCAACCGGCTCAAGCCCCACTTTGCCCGAACTGAACTAAGCCTACTGCTGGCTACCGATGATGGGGGCGAAAGTGACTCCGAGCCCCTGCCAGACCTCCTGGGGTCCTCGGGCCAAGACGGCTCCTTGGAGGGCGTCCGCTCTCCACCACCCTGACACCAGAACAGCGCCATGATTTCCAGAAGCTGCTGCAACCCTTCGCTGCCCTCTTCTCTCTCACGCCCGGGGTGATCCCCTGGTGCGTCCACGACGTGGACACGGGGGACAGCCCCCCGGTACGACACCGCGCTTATAGAGTACCTGACCGAGTCCGAGCCTGCATAAAGACTGAGGTCGCCAAGATGCTCGCCCTCGGAGTCATCGAGCCTTCCGACAGTCCGTGGGCCAGCCCGGTAGTCTTGGTGCCGAAGGCCGCCGCCCCCGGCACGGCCCCGGAACTCAGGTTTTGTGTTGACTACCGGGGCCTGAACGCAGTCACCAAGACCGATGCCCACCCCTTGCCACGAGCCGACGAGCTGATCGACCACTTAGGGGCCGCCCGCTACCTCAGCACCTTTGATCTCACCGCTGGGTACTGGCAGATCAAGCTCACCCCCGGCGCCCAAGAACGATCAGCCTTCTCCACCCCCGATGGGCACTACCACTTTCGGGTAATGCCCTTCGGTATGAAGAACGCCCCAGCGACCTTTCAGAGGCTAGTAAACAAGGTCCTGGCCGGACTAGAAGCCTTCAGCGCGGCCTACCTCGATGACATTGCTGTCTTCAGCGACCACTGGGCCGCGCACCTAGGACACCTTGGGGAAGTCCTGGCCGCTCTCCAAAGAGCCGGGCTCACCATTAAGGCCAGTAAATGCCAGATCGGTCAAGGATCTGTGACCTATCTGGGCCACCAGGTGGGGAGTGGCCAGGTGGCGCCCCTCCAGTTAAAAGTCGACGCCATCCAGGCGTGGGAGCCCCCCGCAACCCAAACCGCTGTCCGGGCCTTCCTAGGCCTCACAGGCTACTACCGACGATTCATCAAGGATTATGGCAGCATGGTGGGCCCCCTTACGGAACTCACTTCAAAGAAACAACCCAAGGCGGTGCACTGGACGCCCCGCTGTCAGACCGCGTTTGATGCTCTCAAGGCGGCCATGTGCGCTGCCCCTGTGCTACAGGCCCCCGACTACAGCAAGGAATTTGTAGTCCAGACCGATGCATCGGAGTACGGGGTCGGGGCGGTCCTCTCCCAGCTGGACGCCAAGGGCCTCGACCGACCGGTGGCCTTTATCAGCCGCCGACTGCTGCCGCGAGAACAGAGGTGGAGCACCATCGAGCGGGAGGCCTTCGCTGTGGTATGGGCTCTCAAGAAGCTCCGGCCCTACCTCTTCGGCACCCACTTCAGGGTCCAGACTGACCACCGGCCCTTGCGGTGGCTCATGCAAATGCGGGGCGAGAACCCCAAGCTGTTACGCTGGTCCATCTCGCTGCAAGGGATGGACTTCACTGTAGAACACCGGCCCGGCAACGACCACGCCAATGCTGACGGCCTGTCCCGATTCTTCCGCCTCGGCGAGGAGAACCCCCAAGGAGATGGGTGACTCTCCCTGCCTTCAGCTGGGGGGGATGCATGTGGGAGCCGGCCTCGTGGCGTGGTCCTGTTTCCCCGCGCTAAGCCGCACGAGGTCCCATGCACATCGGGGCTCCTCCATTTTGGATTATATGTCACTTCACGTGACCACCTGCGTGACCCTGCTCTACCCGGCCTCGGTCCCAGCGAGGCCCGACATCGAGACGCAAACCCCTGGCCCGGGGGATACCACGTGAGCCCTTCCCACTCCCGGCGGAGGGCAGTATCGATGGGACCTCCAACCGTCCTTCCACACCTAGGTGCGATCGCCCCACAGCTCTCTGGGGCCTGGCGCCTCTCCTGCTGGGCGTCTGGCCGCGCCCTACTCGGCCTCTCCGCCCCCTCCGGGCGCAAGGGTCCGGACATCAAAGGGCTCCCTTCCTATATCTGGGGCGACCCGACAACAGGACAGTTAGTTGTATCCTGGAGTCAAGAGCCCTGCTGATCGGATCGCGGCTGACCCTACGGAAGAAGACTCACCTTGAACCCACCCTCTGAGCCCTGCTGACGACGTCGCGGCTCCACCGTGCTTAAAGACCTTCACGAACCTTTGGGGCCCTGCTGACGCTGTCGCGGCCCGACCTTGTTGAACATTACCATCAGAGGCCAGCTGACCTCGTCGCGGCTCGACCGAAGCGGACCTACCACCGGAGCCCTGCTGACTGCGTCGCGGCTCGACCTAAGCGGAACTGCCACCCGAGCCCTGCAGACGCCGTCGCGGCTCCCCACGTCCGAGCCGCTCTGAGACCAGCACTCAAGGTCTGGCGCAAAGCCCTCCCGTACCTGGTTGGTACTAAGACTGTCCCGCTACCCTATTCCCCTCACGGACATTGAGACTCTTATAGGATCCCTCGATCCCACTGTAAATATTGCACGTATTACTGCTGATAAAGAACCAAGTCACGCAACTGATATTGAGTCCTGTGTGGTGGTGTTACGGGGCCTAGTACGATCATAGGAGAAAGACCTCCCCGAGGGGGCTTCTCAGCGGCGCTCGGCTATAACTTTGCGGTAGGAAGGTGCCCCGGAATAGTCTCCCCGACTACCCGGTGGGCCTCCCTCCAACACCATGCCAATCTGCCAGTACCCTGCAGTTAAGTCAAAGGTGCTGAGGAATTTGGCTGCTCCCAATTTATCTATCAGTTCATCTGCTCTTGGAAGAGGGTGAGCATCTGTCTTGGTGACAGAGTTGAGCCCTCTATAGTCCACACAGAACCTCATCTCTCTCTTTCCATCCTGTTGATGAGGTTTGGGGACCAGAATTACTGGGCTAGCCCAGGGGCTCTCAGGGGGTTCAATAACCCCTAACTCCAGCATCTTGCTGACTTCAGCTTTGATGCGTTCCTTGACGTGGTCTGACTGGCGATAGATTTTGTTTTTGACAGGTGCACTGTCACCAGTGTCCACATCATGGGTACACCAGTTTGTCAGACCAGGGGTCAGGGAAAAGAGGCTAGCATACTGTTGCAAGACTTAGTTGCAGTCAGTCTGCTGTTGGGCAGAGATGGTGTCTGAAAAGACTACACCATCTACTGACCCATCTTGTGGGCTGTAGGAGAGGAGATCAGGGAGAGGTTCACTCTCTGCTTCCTGTTCCTCATCAGTCACCATCAGCATGGTGATGTCAGTCCTGTCATTGTAGAGTTTAAGGCAGTTTGCATGGATAACCCTTGTGGGTGTCCTGCTAGTGTCCAGGTCAACTAGGTGACCTCACTCTTCTTTTCTAGGATAGGGTAAGGGCCACTCCATCTCTCCTGGAGTGCCCTTGGTGCCACTGGCTCCAAAACCCACACCTGTTGCCCAGGTTGAAATTCAACCAGTGCAGTTTTTTGGTCATACCAGTGCTTCTGAAGCTCCTGGCTGGCTTCAAGTTTCTTGGATGCCTTTTCCATGTACTCAGCCATTCTGGACCTTAGGCCAAGCACATAGTCATTCAATCATTAAATCAATCACAAAATTTGTAAAGCGCACTACATACCCGTGAGGGTTTCAAGGCGCTGGGAGGGGGGGGGGGGGGGGGAGGAGCTTTTACTGGTCGAAAAGCAAGGTCTTGAGTTGTCCCCTGAAAGACAGCAGGTCTTCGGTTTGTCGTAGGTCGAGGGGGAGGGTGTTCCAGGTCTTGGCGGTGTGATGGGAGAAGGGCCTGCCTCCGGAAGTGGTTCTCCGGATGCGAGGGACCGTGGCCAGGGCGTGGTCGGCAGAGTGGAGGTTCCTGTTGGGTACGTAGAAGGAGAGTCGGCTGTTGAGATAGGCTGGGCCGGTTTTGTGGAGTGCCTTGTGTGCGTGGATCAGGAGTTTGAAGGAGATTCTTTTGTCGACGGGGAGCCAGTGCAGGTTCCTCAGGTAGGGGGTGATGGGGTCGCGGCGTGGGACGTCGAGGATCAGGCGTGCGGACGCATTCTGGATTCTCTGTAGTCTGCTGATGAGCTTGGACGGGGCTCTGGCGTAGAGGGCGTTTCCGTAGTCGAGTCTGCTGCTGACTAGGGCCTGGGTGACTGTTTTCCTCGTGTTTGTTGGAATCCATCTGTAGACCTTGCGGAGCATGCGGAGGGTGTTGAAACAGGTGGAGGAGACTGCGTTGATTTGTTTGGTCATGGAGAGTTTCGAGTCGGGGATAACTCCCAGGTTGCGTGCGTGGTCGGTGGGGGCCGGGGGGACCCCAGTGAAGTGGGCCACCAGGAGTCGTCCCAAGCGGAGGGGTTGGGTCCGAGGATGAGGATTTCCGTTTTGTCTGTGTTCAGTTTGAAGCGGCTGTCCTCCATCCAGTCGGCGATAGCCTTCATTCCCTGGTGAAGGTTGGATTTGGCGGTGAGGGGGTCCTTTGTGAGGGAGAGGATCAGCTGAGTGTCGTCAGCGTATGAGATTATGTTGAGGTTGTGCTGTCGGGTGATGCGTGCTAGTGGTGCCATATAGACGTTGAACAGTGTTGGGCTGAGGGAGGATCCTTGTGGGACGCCACAGATGATCTTGGAGGCCTCTGATCGGAATGTGGGGAGGCGGACTCTCTGCGTTCTGCCGGAGAGGAAGGAGGTGGTCCAGTCAAGGGCCTTGTTATGGATCCCTGCATCGTAAAGGCATGTGCGTAGTGTGAGGTGGCAGACGGTGTCGAAGGCGGCGGAGAGGTCCAGGAGGATGAGGGCAGCCGTCTCGCCTTTGTCCAGCAGAATCCTGATGTCGTCTGTGGCGGCAATGAGGGCTGTCTCGGTGCTGTGGTTGCTGCGGAATCCTGATTGGGACGGGTCTAGGATGTTGTTGACTTCGAGGTGTCGGGTGAGCTGGGTGTTTACTATCTTCTCGATGACTTTAGCTGGGAATGGAAGCAAGGAGATGGGGCTGAAGTTCTTGAGGTCTCTTGGGTCCGCCTTGGGTTTCTTCAGTAGGGCGTTGATCTCTGCATGCTTCCAGATCTCAGGGAAGGTGGCGGTCTCGAAGGACAGGTTGATGATTCTGTGCAGGTGGGGAGCGGTGGATTTGCTGGCTTTATTGAAGAACTATGTCTTGTTTGGGCTCTTGGAGAGGCCTCTCCCAGCCCTCCTTTACAAGACAAAGGGGTCCCCTCACAGGATGACCAAGCAGAAGTTCAAAGGTTGAGAAACCTACTCCCTTCTGTGGCACTTCTCTGTAAGCGAAAAGCAGGCATGGTAACAGGACATCCCATCTCCTTTTGAGTTTTTCAGGGAGTCCCATGATCATGCCTTTCAATGTCTTGTTGAATCTCTCAACAAGGCCATTGGCTTGTGGATGGTAGGGTGTAGTAAACTTGTACTGCACTCCACACTCCTTCCACCTCCTTAGGAAACCCTACCCTGGTGAAGACACCCAGGAGGGCCTTGGCTACTGCAGGAGCTGTAGTAGTCCTAAGTGGAATTGCTTCAGGGTACCTAGTAGCATGGTCCACTACTACTAGAATGAATGTGTTCCCTTATGCTGTGGGAGGTTCAAGTGGACCAGCAATGTCCACGCCTACCCTTTCAAAGGGCACCCCCACCACTAGTAGTGGAATTGGGGGGGTCATTGGGTGGCCACCTGTCTTGCCACTGGCTTGACAGGTAACACAGGAACTGACAAACTCCTTCACCTTTTGGTGCATCTGGGGCCAGTAAAAGTGACTAACTAGCCTTTCCCAAGTTTTGGTTCACCCCAGATGTCCAGCTAGGGGGATGTCATGAGCCAAAGTTAGGAGGAACTCGCTGTACTTCTGTGGCACTACCACCCTCCTGGTGGTTCCAGGAGTGGGGTCTCTTGCCTCAGCATACAGTAATCCCTCTTCCCAATAAGCTCTGTGGGTACCACTGCCATCTCCCTGTGCTTCTGAAACAGCTTGCTGCCTCAGGCTTTAAAGAGTGGGACAGTATTGCTGACCCTGGCACAGCTGTTCCCTAGAGCGTCCCCCTGGGCCCAAGAGTTCAACCTGGTAAGGGTCAAGCTCCATGGGCTCAGTTCCCTTAGGGGTATCCATGTCCTCTCCCTGTGGAGAGGGGTCTTGAGTTGTCTGCTGTACAGAAGCTGGTTACCCAGTCTTCTTACCTTTTCTCTTGGTTGGTTGGGCCATTGTTTCAGGATCCAAACCTACTTTTTCACCCTTCCTCTTGCTCTGTGCTCTGGTTTAAACACGCACCAATTCAGGGATACCCAGCATGGCTGCATGGGCTTTTAGCTCAACCTCTAGGCTGAGGTTTCGAGATCATTTCCCAGCAGACATGCAGCTGGTAGCTTTGGAGAGAGCACTACCTGTTTCAGGACAGTAACCCCCTCCCAGCCTAATGTCACCATGGCCATGGGATGACTAGTGGTGACACTGTCAGCATTGGTGACTGGGTAAGTTTTCCCAATCAAATATTGCACAGGGGAAACCAGTGTGTCTCTCACCATAGTGACACTGGCACCTGTATCCCACAGAGCTTCTACCCTAGTTCCATTCACCCAGGGGTATTACAAATATTTCTTTAAGTTGGGTGGCCACACAGCTACAGTGGCAAACTCCACTTCCCCCATTGAAACTAGACTTGCTTCAGTGTGCCCCCAGATTTGCTCAGGGCACACTTCTGATCCCATCTGTAGACTTGCTGCCCCAGGAGTAGCTGTACTGGGTGCCTTAGGGGCCTTGTTGTGGGGACAAGATTTATCTACAGTTAGGTGTCCCGACTTCTTACAGTTGTTACACCAGGCCTTTAAGGGATCAAAGTTACTCCCCCTATAGGGTTGAGGCACATAGGGAGTAGTTTGGGACCCACCCCCCTGAACAGGTTTTTGGGGCCCTTTAGAAGACTCAGACTTCTTATCTTGGGGATTCTCACCACCTTTCCCCTGGGGAGGTTTTGTGACCACCTTCTTCTGGTCACCCCCAGTGGCTGTCCTTGTCACCCTAGTCTTGACCCAGTGGCCTGCCTTCTTTCCCAATTCTTGGGGAGAAATTAGACCTAGGTCTACCAAATGCTGATGCACCTTTTCATTTGTGCAATTACTTAATATATGTTCCTTCATGATCAAATTGTAAAGTCCAGTAAAATCATGCACACCATGTCCAGCTAACCAACCATCCAGTGTCTTTATTGAGAAGTCTACGAAGTCAATCCAGGACTGGGTCTGGGTTTTGTGAGCCCCCCTGAATCGAATTCTATACTCCTCAGTAATGAATCCAAATCCCTCAATCAGAGACTTCCTCATGAGGTCATAGGACCCTGCATCTGGCCCAGAGAGGGTCAGAAGCCTGTCTCTGCAGTTACCAGAGAACATTTCCCACAGGAGTGCCCCCCGGAGAGGTTTCTTTACTCTTCTTCTTTCACAAGCCCTCTCAAAGGCTGTGAACCATTTGGTGATGTCATCACCTTCCTCAAATTTAGGGACAATCCCTTTGGGGATTTTAGGATCAGAAGTTTCCTCCCTATCCTTATTTTTATTATTGCTGCCACCATTGATGGGTGCTAAATCCATCTCTCTCCTTTCTTTCTTTAGAGCCAGGAGCCTGGACTCTAGATCCAACCTTTTGGCCAGCTTTGATAAAAAGCTGTCCTCTTCACTGGTGGGTCCCCCAGTGAACTCTCTGGTACCTGGGTCACCTGTGTGATCTCTAGGTTCCCAGATGCTGATTCTTGGATTCAAGGGTATGGGGGCCCTTTCCTCCCTAGGGATTACTGTAGGGGGGTCATTATCCTCCTCCTCCTTTCTGTCCTCATCTGACTGGTCATCACCATGTTCAGGTGGGTGGTCCTTAGCATACTCAGCCAAGAACTCCTGGAGCCCTAGTTTGGTTGGATGCAGGCCCATTGGCACATTTTTAAGTTTGCATAGGGACCTCAATTCCTTGAAAGACACTTGTAAGTAAGGTGTGAGGTCGAGCTCCTTCACCAGGTCCTGCATGGTATTATTTTCACAAATAGCTGGGTTTCTTTGAGACATTCTAACCAGACAGTTCTAACCCTCTTCCCTTGACTATAGTGACTTTTATTTTTCTAAAATTCCAATGGGACTTAAGCAAGTCCCTGACAAGACTTTTAGTATTTTGTGGCTTCTGATTCCCTGACTATGTCATTCCCCACTTGCTTTTGTTTCAATATTTTTGGATGTGCAGTGGGTGTTGATCTCCATTGGCATTAC
This sequence comes from Triturus cristatus, assembly GCF_964204655.1. Taxonomy (NCBI): domain Eukaryota; kingdom Metazoa; phylum Chordata; class Amphibia; order Caudata; family Salamandridae; genus Triturus; species Triturus cristatus. Next base: position 739,788,118 of record NC_140592.1, read on the forward strand.
CTATATAGATGTTCTCTCATCCCACATAAGTTGCAGCATTTCCCAATATCGCACTCTTAAGCTCTATGGCCACGCATGCCTCAGTTCCTGCAAACATCTCCTGTGCAATTCTCTTTGTCATGAGTCCATAGGGCATACTGTAGTTCTCTCCTGTTAGCCTAACTGCACATGTTCTAGGCCGCTTTTGCTTTGCACACGTTATGAAGTAACATGTTTGTTTTTGTGACACACTATTATTAGAAATAGGCTGCACATGTTTTGCTATTCAGCTCCTCTGCTGGGATTCAGTCTGAACATTTCGTACAAGGTCAAATAACATTGGGCCCCGTTTTTTAGGTCTCGCCTGACCCAGCGCATGCGCTTGTCTGGCGAGACTTTTTGTGAGGGCTCAATAAATGCTACCATGGCCAGCCTAGAGCTACCGCGCGCTTAGGAGCAGAGGCTGGCAAACCTCGTCATGCTCATTAAGCGCCCGCAATCACTTTCACTTTCGCCCGCGATCACTTTCGCGGCGCCCCTTTGATGTTCTTGTTCAAAGAACATCAAACATTAAAGAACATGTTGTGTTAATGCTTTGCTGCGCCCGTTTGACTTACAATGTGTTTTCTTTTTCCACAAACTCGATGTTTGTGTTCCTTTATTTTGAGATGCTTTTAGTGTTACTGTTTTGTGACTTAAAGAACATTAAGGAAATGTTACTGTGAAACTGGACAACGTTCACAGTGTTTATTTCTGATCGCAGAAAGTGCTTCATGTCCGTTGCACCATTCAGGGAGTCCTTTCGTTGGCGCTTTCATGAGGACATGATGAGGAAGCTGGAAACTTTTGCCACATTCTCTTTGAAAGCACAGCATGTTGGCGACTGGTTAATCGATTAGACCGATATAGCGCTTTAGATCTCAAAGCGCTATGGTGGGTGCAGCAGTTACAACTCATGAAACATGGGGTGCAACTCACAAGGAGGGGGCAGGTTTGAGTGCACATTGGCTGCAATCAAACTCTTAAGATGATGGACTGTGTGTATCCATTATCAGCACTCAGTCTTCGCTAAGTGATCTTGTTTGTTTTGTTGTTGTGTTAATGCTTTGCTGCGCCCGTTTGACTTACAACGTGCTTTCTCTTTCCACAAACTCGATGTTTGTGTTCCTTTTTTTTTAGATGCTTTTAGTATTACTGTCACACACACAACCACACACACAACCACAACCACACGCACAACCACACAACCACACACACACAACCACAACCACACACACACAACCACACACACACAACCACACACATACACACAACCTCACACACACACACAACCATACCCACAACCACACACACACAACAACACACACAACCACACACACAACACACACAACCACACACACACACACAACTACACACACACAACCACACACACAACCACACACACAACCACACACAACCACAACCATACATACAACCACACACACACACAACCAGAACCACACACACACACACAACCACACACACACAACCACACATACAACCACACAGAACCACACACACAACCACACACAACACACACAACCACACACACAACCACACACAACCACACACACATGACCACACACACACAACCACACAAACCACACACACAACCACAAACACACACACAACCACACACACAACCATACACACACCCACACATACAACCACACACACAACCACACACACACACCACACACACAACCACAACCACACACACAACCACACAACAACCACACACACACAACCACACACACAACCACACACACACAACCACACACACATACACACACAACCACACACACAACCACACCCAACCACACATCCACACACACACCCACAACCACACCCACAACCGCACCCACACACAACCACACACACAACCACACACACAAGCACACACACAACCACAATCATACACACAACCACACACACAACCACACACACACAACCACACACACAACCACACACACAACACACACACAACCACACACACACAACCACACACACACCACACCCAACCACACAAACACCCACAACTGCACCCGCACCCACAACTGCACCCACACCCACAACCACACCCACACCAACACACACAAAACCACAGACACACACAACCACACACACACAACCACACACAACCACACACACAACCACACCAAGCATTGGCATAGCCAACAGGTCTCGCCTTTCGGACCTTATAAGTGTTTAGCCACGCAACAGTTGATGTGGTTGCACCAAGGATATTGTGCTGCATAACTAAATACTTAGAAGGTCCCAAAAGCGAGACCTATTGGCTATGCCAATGCTTGTTCTCTGTAGTCGTACACTAACACTTAGACATAATAGAGAGACCCAGCTGCTGTTTTTGAGCATGCAAAAGACACACAATTGATGGACGGAATGCAGAACAAATCAGAACATTCACCCCCAGTCAAGAGATCTGGGTTAAAGCCATCATTCTTTTGCTCACCATGCCACCCCAGTTTAGACAGCCCGAACTGCCAAGCCAGGTCCTCCCTGGACCGGAAACTAGCATCCTAGGACCGGTTTCGGGTTTTCACCCCTCTTCAGCCAGGATAGCTTGATTCCAGTGGCACAGTGAGCCCAGGACCCACGTCTGGGCATACCTGGTGCACTTAGGGCAAGAAAGCAAAAGACACACAATTGATGGACGGAATGCAGAACAAATCAAAACATTCACCCCCAGTCAAGAGATCTGGGTTAAAGCCATCATTCTTTTGCTCACCATGCCACCCCAATTTAGACCTGGCCATATGGAAATCAGTCTTGACCCTGTGCCTCATGGGAACAGTCCAGCCTGAACTGCCAAGCCAGGTCCTCCCTGGACCGGAAACAAGCTTCCTAGGACCGGTTTCGGGGTTTCACCCCTCTTCAGCCAGGATAGCTTGATTCCAGTGGCACAGTGAGCCCAGGACCCACGTCTGGGCATACCTGGTGCACGGCATTTCTTATCATATAAGTTGAGACTTGCAGTTTTGAAATTAGAGACAACAATTTCTAGCAGCGGAAAGGTCCCTGGACAAGCGTGCCAGTTCTGCGCAATCTAAGATGCAGCACAGCTATTAGCAAATGCCAGGTATGGGGCTGGGTATCCCTCCCAAAGTTCACCTATATATCATTGTGCTTAGGTAGCGAGGCTAGGCTAAGGCAGATATACCAGGAACCATGATAGGGCTATTCATTGTATACAGTTTATTGGTAATGATAATTACACTAGTAAGTTCTGTATGTTTTCTAGTTGCAGCACAGTTGCTTCATAATAGAGCACAATTGTTTCAATGAAGATTGTAAACTGTTCTCATGCTTCATTTCTGTTTATTATGAATATGCATGAGTGAGAGAATGAAAGGTGATGACCTATTACTGCGGTTCCCCTGGGGGACTAGAGTTTTCTGGGGTGCCAACTTACCTGTTATTCTTGGAAGGTTAGGAGGGCAGATAAGGCACTATGTCAATCAGGATTTGAACCCATAGGTACTGATGTGGTTTGGTGACTCAGTCCCTGCATACTGACATTCTGTGATCCCAGGCATAGTTCTGTTCCCAAACATAATCCCTGCAACAGTTTTAATTGAGGCCAAACTGTGAACATTGCTTGCAGAAAACGAGCTGACCTGCTAATGTAAAAACTCTTGGTTAGAACCTATGGTAAAATGTAGTGGTGGGTGCTTTCTGCTCCCTATGCAATTTTTATCTGATAATTAGAGGACCATATGTTGTATTTTCCCAATCCAAGCACCCTACTATGTAGTTCTATTCTTCCCCTTACTTTTTCACAGTATCTGTACAGGAAAAGTTACATTTCAGAATGGGATGCAAAGGGATTATACACATGTACCATTACCTCTCCTTGTGCAGCAATTGGTGTTACCTTATAGCCTGCGAGTTCTGGATTGTCTTTGCTATTATTGTATGCAAACAGGAAAGTCTGTTTTCGGCATGAGTCTGATATCAAAAATGTATTTTCTTCTAAAGTCTTGAATACACTTTGTATCGGCAGCATCTTTCTTAAAAACTTATTTTAAAACTACCTCCATGAGGTGCTTAATATTTCTGTTGTATTTTAGTTTTTTCTTCGATTTCAAACCTAACTGTAAACAGGATTTTGTTATTGGTATATTACCTTCTTGCTGTTTTTTGCCTTTATCTTCGTGGTTAGCATGTGCTCCTACTCTGGCACATCTGACTACCGCTGCGCAGCAGCAGCCATCTCTTATTTTACACCAGCTCCTTAGAGGTGAGCATTATTTCTAGGGGTGGCGTGGGCTGTGTGTGCCCCCTGGCTGTGCACCAGCCAGTGTGCCTGGGGGCTCACTTCTCTTGTAACTGTGATCCTGTCTTGTCTCATCGTGTGTGTTCTGTGCCTCGGTGAACCCTCTGGGTGTGCACCATCCGATGTGCCCAGGGGCTCACTTTGTGATCCGTATAGTAGGCACAGCATACTAGTGTGACCCCCTGGCCATGCACCCACATGTACGCATGGGGGCTCAATTTGCTTTTATCTGGGTCCTGTGTCTCGGTGTGCTCCCCAGCCGTGCACCTATTGGTGTGCTCGGGAGCTCACTACGAGTGGAGATAAGTTGACTGCGTGTGTGTGGCCCTGCGCCCTCTGGTGCACCCAGGGGCTTACAAATCGTCCAGTCTCGTCTTTCCTGGTCCAGTTCGGTCTGTGTTCATCCTGCCTGCAGTCGGACCGAAAGTAGTCCCTGGGTCTTTGAGTCGTGTGCCCCTGGGCCGTGCACCAGCTGGTGCACCCGGGGGCTCACAAATCGTCTTTTTCCGTTTGCTTCTGTCACGTACGGTGTCCGCGAAAGTGATTTGTCTGGCTTGTGCCCCTGGCCGAGCACCAAACATTATGCCCGGGGACTAATTTTTTCCAAAGAGTCTTTTCAAAATTCTCAATGTACGCTTTCCTGAGGAAGATGTGAGTGTCCTTTTACCAAGTATGTTCTCTATGCGCCCAGGGACTCATGAAGTTAGCCAGGTTGGTTGGTGCTCCCCACCAACCTCCCCTTAAAAGTACCTAAATAGTAAACCCTATCCTGGTGGGTGATAGGCGTTCTGAGCTTCGGGGTTTGGTGGGGGTGTCCTTTCTGTTCAGCACAGCTATGTGCAAGATCTCTCCAATTATGAGGAGGGCTTCTCCTGGCACCTCAGGCTTCTGGGCATCAGCTCGGGCCTGGTCAAGCCAGGAATCTGCAGCCCATCCCTTCACCAAGAGAGCCTGAGGTATCCTCTGCGTTGCAGGCTGTCCTTCCTTTACTCCCCCCTGGTTCGATACAGTTTAGCAATGGACAAGCCATGGAGTGAAGGCTGTGTCCCCAGGTTGTCACTCTGGAGTTTCCTCCAGTGCCCTTTACCCTGTCACCCCCAGCTATATAGCCTGGCCCTGGACAAACCAAGACGTAGGCCCAGCAACCAGTGCTTTCTGCCTCTGACAGAATCACAAAGCGCAGACTCCTCTGTACACATTTTAACTGAAGCTGCAGCAGCAAAGAAAGACAAGGAGTCCTCCTGTGTTGTCTGTGATCTGGGGGAGAGGATGTGGTCTCACAGCTAGACTGACGACTTTGGAGCTGGGAAACCAAGGTTCGAGCCTCGGGGTCGACTCCATATCCTGTGATTCTGGCAAATCACTTGGGGCCAGATGTACGACCTGTTTTTGCATGCTGTTTGCGCATGCAAAAACGCTACAGGGCCATGTACAAACGCTATTTAGCAAGTCGCAATTCATTTGCGACTCGCTAAATAGATTTCGCGACTCACAATTAGGAAGGGGCGTTTCAAGGGCGTCCCTTCCTAATTGTGGCTCTGAGCCCTAAGTATGACTGTTTTGCGACCACAACTGCAGTCGCAAAAGTCGCAATTTACCACCTACTTCTATTAGGTGGTAATGCAGTTGCAAATGGAATGGGGTCCCTAGGGGACCCCTTCCCCTTTGCAAATGCATGCAAAAATGTTTTTTAAGAGCAGGCAGTGGTCCCAGGGACCACTGCCTGCCCTTAAAAAATGAAACAAAAATGTTTCGTTGTTTTTTTAATGCATCCTGTTTTCCTTTAAGAAAAAGGGGCTGCATTTAAAAAAAGAAAAGCTGCTTTATTTAAAAGCAGTTCCAGACATGGTTGCCTGCTGAGCCCAGCAGGCCACCATCCCTGGGAGGGGCAGCCATTCTCAATGAGGTTGCAAAATGCGAATGCCTCATGAATATTGATGAGCCTCGCATTTTGCGACCTCATTGGTAATCGCTAACAGTGTCTCTGGCACTGTTGTACATTTGGAATTGCGACTCGCAAATTGCAACTCGCTATTTTTCGCAATTTGCGAGTCGCAATTCCAAATCGTCAGACATTTGGCCCTTAATCTCCCATGCCTACCCACATTTTTTTTTTTTTAAATGAATGTGTCATTGTGTAATGTAACTGGTGCTCATGTAAAAGCGCTCCAATACCTTCAGGTCAAGTTTGTGCTATATAAATCAGCAATTAAAATTGTTTAAAAAATACAGTTGGCTGACCCAATTGGTTGATGGGCTTCTGGGAAGCGTAGTTTGTGCTATACTGTGTTTTTAGGTCTCGCCTGCCCAGCGCATGCGCTGGTCTGGCGAGACTTATTGAGAGGGCTCCAAAAAGTGCTACCAGGCCAGCCTAGAGTACAGTGCATGTGCGCGGGCGCGCGCTCCACTTTTACCGCGATTACTTTCACTTTCGCGGCCGCACGGCCGCTTTGATGCTTGATCGCGATCACGATCACTTTTGCGCTGTGCATAGCCAATAGGTCTCGCTTTTGGGACCTTATAAGTGTTTAGTTATGCAACTGTTGCATGGCTAAACACTTAGGTCCCAAAGGCGAGACCTATTGGCTATGCCAATGCTTGTTATTGGCTGCTGTAGGTTTTGCAGTAAAGATAGAGAAGCATAATCTGAGCCTCCGTTCCTGATATAGAATTCTGGTCTCAGATGTAGGCTCTACTAAGCCCGTGGAATTTGGAGATAGTAAGAACCACCGATGCAAAGTAGTGTGAAGGAAGAGCTTTATTGTAGGAGAACAGGCAGGTGCAACTTCTCGCTAGCTCCACTCTCAGCAACTGCTTCACTACCCCAACATTCTGGAACCAGTGGCATCCAGTCTCCTAGAAACCGGTGACTAGGTTACCACAGAGATCTATATTTTTTATGAATCCCCCGTACCGGACAAGCAAACCAAACATGGATCTGTAAGTAGCAAGCGCGCTGGACAGTCGCTTTTGGGGACAGGTTTTTTGCAGCCGTCGCTGAGCTTAGGCTTTTAAAAATAATATTTCCGGTTTTAAAATATATGCAAATATATTTAGCCGGAAGTATGTCGTAAACCCGCCCACTCTGGAAGCACTAGGTCCTTCTTCCATGTCTATGCAATTCAACCGGTTCTCGGAAGGAACTATGTTTAGTTATGTCTTGACGTAGCCACGTTTTTTTCTTTTCTCAAGTTGTGCCGTAAATTGCCGAAATCTGTGTCCCTATTTAAGTGGGACCCGAACTTAACCGGAAAGAATCGAAAAGACTCTATAACCGACATTTGCCGGAAATAGCCGAAGTGGGCCGAGGTCTCGAAAGTTGCCGAAGTGTGTGTGGGGGCGGGCGGCCATGTTGGGGAGGCTGGGAGGTGGCCGTGGTACTAACAGGAGCGACAGCAACGGGGGTCACAGCTGCATAGTAGTTCCGGGTGTATACACCTCTTTCGTGCTGTGACGGTCGAAGGGGAGACTGACACCTGTCAGACGTGGAGGGCAAGCACAGGAAGTGGTGTGTGCTCGGGCTGCAGGGCAGTGCACGAGCCTGGTCGCGCGCCGGAGGTGGAGGGCGGAGCGCGCGGACACCTGTGGGAGCGGCGCGCAGAGGCCAGTGACGGCCGCGGTGAGAGGGAGGCGGCACCGCCATGAGGGACTAAATCAGGGCCCGTATTGCAACCCCTACACCGGAGACCCGCTCAGGGTCCACCGCAAACATGACGTCTGCTAGGACTCCGCTGGCCACCGTGAGCGAGAAGGATACCCCCGAGCAGGTGAGCTGGGAGCGAGATTGACTTCCGGGCAGGAAGGGTGCACCTTCCGACCTGCCCCCCTTCCCCTTGTGCTCTCTGCTTCTTTCTGTACCTCAGTCCCGAGGAACCGTATGGTTGTTAGTCCCCCTTCAAACCCCGGGCCTCGACCAGTCCTGTATCATAATGTAAATCTATTATGTTGACGTAGGTTATGGATTTTATTGTCCACTTCACCCACCATTCTGTTTGGTTTTACTTCGCTGCTTACATCCTCCTTTGGTAACCACCATTTACACTCTATTTTAAATGCGAAACCTCTTTAAATATATTTTTGTCGTCAACAAACATCCATGTATTTTCCTTTTACGAACGATCTCGTGTTTCTTTCTCATCAGTCACCCCTAGTGGTGTACCTACCTGCCTCTTCACTTGACAGTGGTGTCACTATAAGCGGATTTTGGAATGGCTTGCACTGGATCACAGTTAAACAGATGGGGCACCTTCAAAGGGCAATTGTAAGGAGTGTTTAAGCGTATTTATAAATGCACGTGTTCTCAAAATGTTAAAAGCTGACTATTTATGTCTCTTTATATCTTTGTACATATAAAGATGTTGTAATCTTGTTGTAATGTATTCTAGAACATGGGGATGTCATGTAGAGTGTTGGTGAAAAGAAGGTTCAGACTTGAGCTGGGGTTCGTGATGAACGGAGTCTGTTGATGCCTTCTGTTACATATACAGGAATAAATATCAGAACAACTTCACTCGGTGTATTACGATCTTATTTTCAACACTGGCGACGAGCGACTTTCAAACTTGATTGGGGACAAGTGAGTGGAGGCATCAATTCCCCTGAGGACTTACATAAACCCACGACTGGCGATTTCGGCCTTCAAGAGACTTTGACTTCGAGGAAACATTTAAAGACATTTTAAGACTTCGGAGAGTGCTACTTTCAACTTATTGCGTTTTTCAAGATAAACCTGGACTTACGAACATATGACGGTGAACTTACATTTTCCGTTGTAAGTATTGCCATTTTTGAAAGCACTGGGACATTCTGTGGCTCGCGACTGTGTGCTCAAGTTCATTCGCGAGCGCTGGGGCTCATCGTTCGTCACGCCATTCTTCTTTGCTTCTACGCTTCCACAGTCATCGCGCAAGGACACGCATCACGCATTACGTTTTACGTGTCAGCGTGTCAGCCATTTTTTTTTCTGTCTTTATTGATACGGAAGTGAGTTGAAGTTGACATTGAGGGCGAAGCATGAATTGTGGAAAATCGGAATGCTTGACAACGGAAATAGAGTACTGTGACTAGCGGAAAACAGTGGATTTGACTGTGAGTTTGTTTATAACTCATATTTGGAGTGCAACATTCTGGACAGCGGTGACTACTTTTCTTGTATTAGTTTATTATTTTTTTCTTCTAGGTTGGTTCAGCTCTACACTTCTGGACAGCGGTGACTACTTTTCTTGTGTTAGTTTATTATTTTACACAAGACTTGTAAAATAATCCGTAATTGTTTAACTTACATTCAGTTGATAATGGCTACTCCAACCAGTATGTCTCAACCACCAGCATTTCTATCTGAAAAAGGAGATCCTATTTTACCCTGGAAGAGGTGGAGGAATTTATTTGACTCATATATTGTTGCAATAGGTGGGGAAAAATTTTCAGCAGTCAGAAAACAGGCTATATTGTTACATAATTTAGGAGTTGAGGGGCGTAATATCTATGATAGTATTGATCTCATTCCAGTAGGATCAGCGGAGGGTGAAGCTAGTGATGTGTATGAAATGTCCATGGGGATGCTGGAAGGGTATTTTGGTCCACGTATAAATGTGGTCCTTGAAAGACATAAATTCTTTACTAGGACTCAAGGCAGTAATGAACGTGTCAAGAGTTATGTAGCTTCTCTTAAAACCTTAGCCAGAACTTGCGAGTTTGGTGACCTTTCTGATTCTTTAGTTAGGGACCAGCTTGTGAGATGCACGAACAGCACACGTGTACAAGAGAAATTATTGTCAAAAAATCCAACTTTGGTGGAGGCTGTTTCAATAGTTGAGGGCATGGAGAATACTTCTTCTTGGGTAAAAGAGATGAATGTAAGGGGAGAAGGGAAGAAGATGAATACGAGTGATGTTCATGCATTAATGGAGGAAGAAGGTTCGTTAGATTTTGAAAATGTATCTAAGGTTAAATCTTCAGAGAAGAATAAGACTTCGCACAAGGATACGAAGACTGCTGGTGGAACTCTAAAGAATTTTTCTTCGAAACAAGACAGTGATGATCGTTCAAGTTCTCAGGTCACTAAGGGGGATGGTGAAAAGGGTAATAGAGAGATGCCCAAGATTAAGTGTTATAGATGTGGTAGCACTAATCACTTTTCCAACTATCCTCATTGTTATGCGAAGGACTCCATTTGCATGAAATGTGGGGTCAAGGGTCATTATGCTCGTGTATGCAAGTCTTCCAGGGTAGGGGAGAAGAAAACTGAGGTTGTGCGTACTATAATTTTGAATATTGATGAAAAGAGTGGTGGTGTGGATGCTGGAAAACTTTCCATGCCGGAATGCAAAATCTTAGTGGACTGTTATGAATTCTTGGTACTTGCTGATTCGGGATCACCTTTCACAATGATTGGAAACAAACAATGGGATGAAGTGGTTGGTCTGGACAATGTCACGCTTTTTCCCCCGGATATTAATCCAGTCAGCTATGGAGGTGCCAAAATCATTGTTTTAGGTTATATCGAAGCTTGTATCAAATTCAAAGAACGTGTTACGGTGGGGAAAGTGTATGTGGCTGAACGGGGCGATAACTTGTTGGGATGGAGACATCAAAGGGACTTGGGGATTATGCTTAATCCCAATGCTCAGGATCCCAAAGACCAAGTCATGTTGGTGGATGATAAGAATGGGGGTGGATTCGGAAGTGAGCTCAGTAATGAATGTTTTAAAAGGTTTCCAGAGGTATTCACTGATAAGCTGGGTTGTCTTAGAGGGTTTGAACATCAAATCATTCTTAAAGACAGAGCAATACCTTGTGTTCATAAGGTGAGGAGGGTACCCAACATGATGATGGGACCTCTCAAGACTGAACTTGATAGGTTGTTGAGTCTAGGTGTTATAGAGGAAATTGAAGCTTCAGTGTGGTTGGCGCCCATTGTTTTGGCCTCGAAGGATGGTGGTGCTGGGGTCAGGATGTGTGTGGACCTGAGAAGCCTGAACGAATGGATCTGGGTGGATAGGCAACCTTTGCCGAATATTTCTGAGTCGTTGAGTATGCTTAAGGGAGCGTGCATTTTTAGTGTGCTGGATCTGTCCTCTGCATACCACCAGATTCCCTTGCATAAGGACTCGAGACATCTCACCTCGTTTGTGACACCACTGGGAGCTTATCGGTTTTTAAGAATGCCATTTGGGCTGGCGTCTGCCGCAGCGTGTTTCCAAAGAATTATGAAGAAAGTGCTTGATGAGGTGAAAAATATATTGTTCTTTCAGGACGATATATTGATTTATGGTAAGGATGTTGAAGGACATAATTTGACTCTGATGGAAGTTTTGGAGAGGCTTAAGGAAAAGGGGTTAACTGTGAAGAAAGAGAAGTGTCGTATTGGTGTTCGCACTGTCACGTATCTTGGTCATTTGATTTCAGGGGAGGGTGTTCAGCCCAAGCTTGAACTTGCTCATTTTGATGTTAACAATAAAACAATCTTGACCACGGATGCTAGTCTTAAGGGGTTGGGAGCTGTTTTGTCCCAAGTGGTTAATGGTGAGCAGAGGACGGTGGCTTTTGCCTCGAGAGCTCTTAGAGATGCGGAGGTTAATTATTCATGCATAGAGAGGGAAGCCTTAAGTGTGTTCTGGGCTGTTCAGCACTTCAGGTTTTATTTGTGGGGGATACCGTTTTTGGTGAGAACGGACCATCGTCCATTGGTGCAGATCTTTTCGTGTAGGCATAGTGAACATATTACTCCTAGGATAAAACGTTGGAGTGAGGGGTTGCAAGAATACAATTTTGTTGTACAATATATACCAGGTTCCAGCAACAAGACGGCGGATTGCCTTTCTAGATTGCCTGTCAATATAGAGAGTGGAAGTTGTGAAAGTGATGTAGTGTGTTGGGTGGTTGAACCATCTTTGTCTTTGGAATCTTGGATTGAAGGGGTCAAGAAGGATAAAACTTTGGAGTCTTTAAAGGGTTGGGTGACTCAGGGTTGGCCTGATTATAAAGTCTTGGATTCAGAGATGAGAGCTTATTGGCAGGTTAGAGATGATTTGTCTTTTACTGGGGGTAATCTCATGAGAGGTGAGAGGGTGATTCCTCCAGTTGAGTTTAGAGTGAGGATTGTTAACACGGGCCATGAGGGCCATCTGGGACGGAGTCTTACGAAGGCTAGAGTGAGGGAGCGATACTGGTGGCCAGGGATGGATCGCATGGTTGAGGAGGTGGTGAGAGATTGTGTTTCCTGTGCCGTTAGTGATAAGTCGCATGTTGTTAACAAAGCTCCTTTGTCTCCTGTTTTGGTTCCGGATGTGGCTTGGTCAAAGTTGGGTTTGGACATTGTGGGCCCTTTTGAATTATTACCATCTTATGAACGTTTTGTCATTTTGCTGGTAGATTACACCTCTAAGTGGGTGGTTACTAAGTGTGTGTGTTCTGTGACCACGAAGGTGGTTATTGAATTTTTGAAGGATGTATTTTCATTGGAAGGGTTTCCTGAATTTCTTGTCACAGACAATGGGGTGCAATTTGTGTCCCATGAGATGGTGGAGTTTCTCAGGAATCATGGTATTGTGCATCAGAAGACAGCTTTGTATGCTCCACAGGCTAATGGATTGTCTGAGAGGATGAACAGGATGGTGAAGGACTGTGCTCAAAGGGCATTGTCTTTGAAGGTTTCGTTCAGTGGGGTATTGAGGGACATGTGGTGGGCGCATCGTACTACACCTAATGCGGTCACACAGGTTTCGCCGTTTGAAGTATTGAGGGGGAGGAAAGCCACATCAAAACTTAATCCTTTTTGGTTGCCTGTGTCTTCTGGGCCTGTGGTGAGTAGGGAGGACTGTCGTAGTAAAGTCCTAGACTATCAGCACAAGTATAAAGCTGATTATGATCAGAGAATGAGAGTTAAATGCAAAAAGTGGAATGTTGGGGACAGGGTGTTAGTGAAGAATCCCAGGCATTGTTTGAAGGGAGAGTCTTCTTTCCTTGGCCCCTTTACCATTGTGACAGTCAGGAAAAATGTGGTAAGAGTTGATTCTGGTGCTATGTGGAGCATGTCTAGATTGGTGAAGTATAATGGCAATACATGCAGAGATGGTGTAGGAGGGGGTGTTTGTGTTAAAGATGCGGAATCTTGTAGTGGGGTTCCAGAGGGTGGAAGTGCAATGCCGTTTGGTGTGCGCCCTTCTAGAGAGAAACACATGCGATCTTATTTTCAACAAAAGACATACACAAAGTCACATTTGAACGTTTTACGCAGAATAGCTCTGTTTTAATGTGTGTCAAGGTGAAATTCTGTGTTAGCTCCAGGTACATGCAACAGATGTGGTGGCGGGTCTTAAGGTAGAGATAGGACGAATCGAGATAGGACACAAGTCCCATCTGCATCAACCCCCTCCCCCGAGACTCCACTGTCTCGTGTTGTGTCTCCCCAGACCGGCCACCTGTGCCTGCCTCTGAGGAATCCTCCGTGACCCTTCCTCTGCAGTCACCCAACCTCGAGAGCCTGCCTCTGGATGTCCCGCCCCCTTGTTCCTTCAGAGACATCTCTTCTCTGTCTGCATCAGGTGACCACTGCCGCCTCTTGGTGTACCTGCCTCCTCAACCCAACCCACATGTGTTTGCTTCCAGATACACCCTCCACCCTTGCGTTCCTGCTCCAGACACCTGTTTGTGTGCCTGCCCATGTAAACCCCATCCCCCATGTTCCTGCAGATCACCCTCGTTGTGTACCTGCCTCTGCAGAATCCCCTAGTGTTCTTTCTTCGCAGACCTTCTTCTTCATGTGCCTGATTCTGTAGACACCTCTCGTGTATCTGCCTCTGCAGGTTACCCCATTCGTGTACATGCCTCCAGAGACCACCACATCATAATCTTGTCTCCGTAGACCACCTCCTCTTGTGCCCGCCCCTCTAGGCCCCCAGCCTACACCTGTATTCCTTCCTCCAGGATTGGCCCCTCGTGTGACTTCCTCTGAAGTTCCCACACCTCTTGTGCCAGCCTGCAGAGCCCTCATCCTACACTCCGTGTGCCTGTCTCTGGAGATACCCTCTAATTTCCCTTTACACCCCCCCCGCCGTACTTACCTCCAGAAGGTTTTGCTTTCCAGTGCTGTTCTCATGAACTCACCACTAATGTTTCTGTCTCCATTGCATATTTGCAGTTTTGCCAACAAAGCCTCTGTGCGCCTGCCATTAAACGTCATTGTCAGCAAGCCTTCAAGGGCACATATACAATTGCCCTTACATTTTAGCATTGTGAGTCTTCATGTACTTTTCAATCCATGTGCATAATCCCTCAGGTCAGTGGTTCTTAACCTTTTGAGGACCATCACTTGAACACTACTAGAAGCTGGGGGCCCCGACCTATTCAATTCTTTTGATTTGAATCTCAAAACAATGCACACAAATACAGAAACCAGTATCCCCCAAACAAATCCACAAATAATGGAATAATTGATCTAAAACTAAATATGTGACGATCGAAACATCGTAATGGGAAGGGTGAAGCTTTTCAAAATGTATTTTATTACTAAAAGATAAAGCTATATGCTAGACTCTTTGCATATCACTTGGTCATTTTTTTCCTCCTCTCTTTCTTAGTACATATTCAATGTACTGTACTTGTAATATTTCCACAAATGAAGATAAGGATACTAACTTTGTTTTAATCTTCCAGTGTCAAATTCCTTCACATTTACGGAGCATTTTAATATTTAAAATTTTCTCTTCTGAATTTTATCTGTGTACTTTTATTAATCTGCTAATATTATTTGATTTTACAAATAATCACAGACCCCTAGGGGTTCAAAGACCTCATGTTAAGAATCACTACTCAAGGGTTTGCTCAGAGACCTGAGCCATTTGTGTGTGGCCAGGAGTTGTTTATGAAAGTCATTAAACTCCATAAAATCAGATACTCACAGGTCTGTAGCTATCAGGCACTGTAATTATTGACTTATGAGTCTGACTGTAAAAAATGTGGTATAATATGCAGATTTTGATGCTTTACATACAAAAATCCATGTGTCCCTTTGTTTGCTTGACTTTTCCCGTTTATATTTCAGCAGACTTAACCTGCTGACATTTATCTGGGAAATGTGAACTTAATCGCAGTGTACTGGTTACTTTGCACGTCATAATTCTGCCCCAATCAGAAATTCCTGTTTGGGCAGGGTGTCAACATTTTCTGGCCAAGTTGTAATCGCCCTTATTTTATTTGGGCTATCTGCACCTCCCAAGTGACACCTCAAGCACCCAAAATATTTCTGTCCTCATGTCTTGCGTCTTCATCCCACTGTTTTTAGTTTTAGGTGCGATCAGGTTTCTTTCTCCCTTTGATCATGGACTGGGTCCTTTTCAGAGTCGTGGTCTTAACCTGTCCAGTGCAAGTCTTTCTGTCTACTTCAGGCATGGCATCCACTTAATTCTGGGTCGTTACAATTAATTGAGCTTCACACAGTTTACAATTTTTGTTACTATTGTAAAGCCTGCTGTGGTGTGATATATGGTTGACTACTATTGGTTTTTCAGACATGTGTGCTTTGAAAATGGTTTAACATACCATAATCGGCTTTCTGCTACTGATAGCAACTTTTATCATCACATTGTTTAGATGCATTTATTTTATGCAGGTCATATAGCTTTTTTTGTTGACTGGGTCCAATAAAATTAGGCTAAAAGTTCAAAACATTCAATTAGGTAAGTGGCCAGACCTTTTAGATTAAAATACATTTAGGAAGGGAACTGAGGAGAAAATCCGAACTTGACCTTTATTAACTCTTACCACAACTTGGCTCTATTGACCACATTCATTTAGGCGATGGGTACGCACAAATCCCTGGGGGCCAAAATTACAGTCTGGTTTATGGCTGAGGGATGCACCGATGTGCCTGCGTGTGGGGGCGGAGCTAAAGTAAAAAAAAACAACAAAAAAAACACCTTTTGAAAACATCACTAGACAATGCGCCTCTAATAGATTTAAGGCTCTGCAGAGGCCCAAACACGGTAATTAAGTCGCCATCATTATTATCACTAAAGCAGTGTCAGACTGTGACAGAAAATAGACTGGGCACCAAAATAAAAGTGGCTCCCATTTGTGAACTTCATAGGTTAAAAAAAAAGGGAAATCAACAGCAAAGACTGTCCCAGGAGGCTGTAAAACAGTGGGCTATGTTTACAAAACAAACTGTCATGATCTGCAGAAACATGCTGTAAGCGTTTTTTGCAAGGCATGGAAGACTGCATGGATTTGAGCTTGCTACAGACTGTTAGTTTTAATATTGGGCAAATAGTCAGTATAACTGATTCGTCACTTTCTGCATGGCTTTATAGTTTTCTCAAGATGAAAGGGGACATTCGAGGAAGCCCAGTGGCGTAGCTTCAGGGGGAGTGTTTGGTGTGTTACACCCCCCAATAAATATATTATTTAGTCGGTAGTTGGGTACAGGATTTCACCTGTGATTTACCTGGGATTTTTAAATTCTCATTCGGACAAAAACACATGCACGCTCTTCTGTTTTGAAGATCTTAAAACACGAGTATTTTGCAGAATGCTGTATGTTAAGTACCCCTCACAGTCTGCACTCCTTTCCCATTGGCCCTTAAGCCCCCGTCCTGCGCTCCTTCTCATATAATAGTTAACATAAGCCTGCTTTATTGTCGGAAAACCTGAAGCTCGCTTACTGGCTAAGCAGCGCCCCCCCCAGGTAGCCACCCGGGGGTAACACAGGTTCCCGCTGCGCATGGGGGGCCCTTTAAGGGTTTCCCCTCATTCTGCCCAAGGACAATAAATATTTGTTAGAAATGGGAAACTCGGGGCCCCTCATCACTTTCTGCAGGGGGACTACTTAATTTTGCTTTACGTCTCTGATGTCACTACAGGCGTCTCTGATGTCACTACAGGCACCACTGATGTCACTACAGGCACCAAGGAAACCAAGACCGCATCTCACCCTTGCTTGAGCTGCAATATGTGTCCAGGCTTTGGTTCAGAGCCAAAACAGATACCTGAATGGTGACATATTGTTTAGAGGAATATCTGTTCGAATTATCCTCACAGGCAGGTTGCTCATCTCCAGTGAGTGTTGCTCATCTCCAGTGAGTGTTGCTCCTTGTGCTTGATTGAGAGCAAGATCTTTGCTGTCTACTAAGTGGACACTGCTGTAATTCCTTGTTGAACAAGCATTGGCAAAGTCAGTAGGACTGGCCGGCCTTGGCGACCTGGTGCAGGGGTTAATTTTTTTTAATTTTTTATTTCAAACATTTGCCACAAAAAAAAACATGCACCACCGGAAAAATCAATGCTACGGCTGTTTTACGAGTGGTAATGTATATTTAAAAATAACAAATAAATAATACCTAACAGGGAGACACCATGATCACGAAGGTGGTTCTCTCAGGGTGAGGCTCATGTAATAAACTTCGGATGTGTTGTGCTCACCCTTTGCGTTGTCCCCAGAAGAGAAATACACGACTGCATAATTTCGGCTAGTGGGGAAGAAACATAAGTTGTGCCAGTCATTTTATTATTTGCGACGGAGTCCAGAATAAATTGGCACCTAACCAGGCATTCAAATCGCAGGTACCTCAATATTTCAATGTCACTTAAAGATTTTATAACACAACTTTAAAAAGGGACAGAAATGAATTGAATTGCATTATAACTGGGCACCCAAAGTGCAAGCAAGATAAATTACTGGTTTTTAAAGTTAAAATAAAACAATAAAAAGCAGACTGTGCGGTCACTCAAAATGAAGTGAGCCAGTGGCAAAAGTGGGCTGGCTAACCTTTTCCTGTATGCATTTCTGGGTTGAAGCAAAATGCGAATGTCACTTTCACAGACTAATGGATGTACCCTGATCACCAAAACCCCTTCTATGTATATAGTTATGATTTTTTTTTTTAATAGGGTAAAGCTGTTGCAAGCGGCTTGGCCGATAAATGGAGTCGAACAGCAATTCTAGCGATTGCAACCCATATTATGATTTGTTAAAGCACAGGACAGCAGGTAATGTTGGTAGTGTAGAAGATACTCCTCACATGTATAAGGTCATCACAAGCCTCTGAGCTCTCGTCTTTTCCCCCCGCCCCCCCTTCACCCCAGCCTGCATGGCTTCTGTGCTCCTACCCGATTTAGAGACACAGCCGGTATCATGTACTACTGATAGACTCAATCTAGGCAGGGAAGCAGTTCCGTGTTACTAGATGGGCAAAGAAGACACCGGCCTATTAGCCCCACTCCTTTTAGAGGCCCTGCGACAACAGATCAAAATAATATTGATTTGATCTTGAAAGAAAATTACAATCAAGCTTTCTTAAATTGTTTCCAATTATTTTTTGTTTAATAACAGTAATTGTTAATGTTTAGTTTTGTGTAAGAAAAATTGGTGTATTAAAATTGTTCGTTGGTAAAATTAAAAATGTATTAGGAGATCATTTGCGAGAGGGCCCTGAAATTTCGACTGCTTGGGGTCCTCCACAGAGTTTAATCGGGCACTGCAGGAAAGCAGTGCCCCAGTACTGTAAGGCGGGATGGGATCAGTGCAGGCAATGAAGCTCATACCTCCAAAAGTGAACCCTTGTCGTGGAGACGTGTGACAATACGGTTTGCCAGTCCCAACAATAATGTTGCATCGGGCCGTTGGACACCAGTATCTGTCGCATCTCCTCAAGACGAAGTTTGCACGGAAAGCACAACTTGATTTATCCATATTAATGACCTAAAGATTTGGCATCCTACAGTCAAAATTATACTTACTATGCAATCAAAATGCTGATGAAAAAAAATTACCCTTTTCAGGTATTTTACTTCTGTGGATTCATTTTCACGAGAGTGACCGGCTAGGAAAAATATTGGACATTTGAAGTTTGTATTGCTCTTCTGACTGTGTGCCTCGAGGACGTATGCCCTGAGATTTGCATCTTTAAATTGAAGAGTGGTAGGACCATGTTTGATGTTGCTAGTCACAGAACGGCCATTATGTTTGATGTTTTTACACGTTTTGTAACCCCTTCTGTATCGTCGTATGTCAAAATAGTTTCCAGATGTTTGAGGTAATACTTTGTTCTCGGTTGTTTCCTTACAAATCGAAAACACTTTCTCTTTTTTGACTTCTAATGAAAGATAGGGCAAGTGCGTGCTTACTGCGTTATCCGGACAATATTGGTAGTTTTTGTGCTTAGATTTTTCAAGTTGTGCTACCAGTTAGAAAAGGTAAAGTAAGTAAATCATGTTTACCAATACTGTATAGGTGATCTAAAACAATTAAAGAAGCAGTGACCGTCTCTAGTAGTTTCATCTTGAGGGCAATTCTGAACGAAATACGAAAGCATGGTGCTTAATTTTGTGGTAGTTTAATTTTGCCCTATTTAGTAATATTTGCTTGTACTCATTCCATATTTGAGGAGCTCTTGAAGACTGGGTAAAATAAAATGATTGAGCCTTTGTTACTGGAAGGTGGTTTGTCTTTTTCACAACGCAGTAAATGAGAACAGATAATTTCTGTGATGTAGGACTTGGACATCCATTATATAGGCTTGATCAAGAAGGGCAATGAAATGGTCCGGTTTATCGTAGGCTGCGTGTTTGACATTGACTCTCCACCTAGTGATCAGAGCAATCTGGTGGTGTACACTTAACCTATTCTTCTCAAGACTTCTTTATCACTGCTCTGCTTTAGGCATGCTTTTCACCTGCACCAGTCTCTTTTGGGTGGGGGCAGGGAGTGTTCTTGCTCCTGGCTCATTTTTAAGATGATTTATCTCTTTGCCCTTCCTTTTGGGGAGCCGTTTCATGCTCCAACTCATTTAGCATAGTAAACTGTGCTTAATTTGAGCCGGTGGTTGCAGGTATAGCCCACCTTCACGCTTTATTCAGGGATTGGGACTTGGTTTTAATCATCAGACTTTGACCCAGAACAAGAGAGGTAGAGGCAATAAAGGTGGAAAGAAAGAAAAAGAAAATCGGTGACAAAGGGAGATGGCAGGAATGAAAAGGAACCTGCAAAATAGAAAAATGGTGGAAAGCAGGTCATAATGGTGGATAAATAAGGCATGAGGTGAAATTGAGATTTACAGCAAACAAATGATGGACGGAATGCTGACAATGCAAACATTCTCCCCCAGTCAAAAGATCTGGGTTAAATCCATCATTCTTTTGCCCACGATGCCACCCCAGTTTGGACCCAGCCATATGCAAATCAGTCTTGACCCTGTGCCCCGTGGGAACAGTCCAGACCGAACTGCCAGGCCAGGTCCTCCCTGGACCATAAACTAGCATGCAGGGACCGGTTTAATTGAAATTGAGATTAGATAGCTTTGGTATTCAACAACCACAAATTTGCCAGTGGGCATCTGAGAAATATTTGGGACCCGTCACTTATTCTTTTACAAACTAAAGACAGTGATTAATCCACCTTAGATGAACCTATAATGCTAGATGATACTGATAACCTAACATTCAAGCGTTGGTGTTGCTGCTGTTACTCTGATTCTCTGTCTAGACACACACTTCACACAGTCATCTTTTTTGTAAAGAATGTTCAGCAAGTTAGGTTCCTTGCTAGCACACTTGAGATGTTTCCAGAATGTTATCGTTTGTAGCACGGCAGGTGGGTGTGAGGCTTGGATGAAAGAGGTTGCAGGCGAGTTTATCAAGTAAACTCCATAAATATTCCTTATGTTTCCTGTTATTACTTTGGGGAGCAGGAACTTTAGCATTGGCGGTGAGGATGGGATTAATGGATGTGTTTGGTTCGCAGGAAAAATATATATTTACAGTTGATTATTTCTCTGAGTAGTTCTATGTTGAATTTATGAGGGTAGTGACTACAAAGAACATGAAAAAATGTCCTTAGTGAAGAATATTGTGATGAATTTTGTTAGGTGAAATGTATAAATATTAGTGAAGTGAAGCATACTACATAAGAAGACTGCGGTGAACGTATTATAAAGGATTCCATTCAGATAGTAGCTGCAAACAATAAGGATGACGTGGATCTGGTCAAATAAATTATGTGGTCGTGTAGGATGACTATACATGATGTGACAGGGTACTCTCCATTTGAGTTGGTAAAGGATAGGAAACCCAAAACTGCTTTTACGAGAAGGAGCAGTAAATTGTACAGTGAGGTTGGTTTGAGTATATTAAGAAAGCCCATGCAAAATGGGTGGAATACAAAAAGTATTTTGATAGGAAGTGGGACAATGTGTATCAGATCCCCACAATATGTGCAGAAGGGTGGTTCTTGTTTTTCTAAACCTATTAAAGTTATAGAAGTATTTCAGAACGATGTGAAAGTAAAAGATGGAACTGTGTGCAATAAAGGTAGAGTGATTGTATGTGCTGACAAGTCTGATGGTGATGCTGTAGGTTTGGGAGATAGTATGCAAAGTGATTAGAGTAGAAAAAATGAAAAGGAGTGTACAAAATCCAATGAGGTTTGAGAATTGTCTGCTTTGGTCATTCAAATCTGCTGTGAAAATATGTTTTGTAATAGAATTTTGTGAAATTATATATGATTATCGTAACTAATTTTTATTCTGTAAATAGGACTTTTTTTCTTCCTTTTTATATAGTTTTTGTGTAGTTTGGAAATAACTAACGTTTGTGTTGGTAAGTTGTATGGGGGACGTGTTGTAAGGAGTGTTCAGCAAGTTAGGTTCCTTGTTACAACACTCAAGCTGTTTTCAAAATGTAGTTTTAAACCGGGCAGTTTGATGGGAGGCCTTAATGAAAGAGGCTGCTCTGGGGAGGTCCTCAAGTAAACTTCATAAATACCTTACATTTCCTGTCATCATGTTGAGAAGTAACTGCAACAATCTTGTTGTTTGTACTTATCTAAATTAAAGTGATATTACCAATCAATAGACTTTATTATGGTCGAATGACCCTAAAAGCGCAACATGCAATACAATAGATAATAAAAATACATATATACATGTTGCATATAAAATACATATGTTACGAAACATCAGGTCCATTATCAAGTATTAAGCCGATGACAAATAAAATCCCACTTTATAAATCCCTTCTCCTAACTGGACAAGTAAAACCAATAGCTGCAAGAACCTCTAAAATGACCTAATATTGGGCTAAAAAGGGTCTGTTATGCTGTCTAGGCTCTCCAGTCCATATATATATATAGGATACTAGGGCCCCTCTAATCTACTGCTGGACTGGAGAGCCTAGACCGCTTAACAGACCCTTTTTAGCCCAATAGAAGGTCCTTTTAGAGGTTCTTGCTGATATTGGTTTTACTTGTCCAGTAAGTTTCAACATTTATTGTCCTTTCATAAGCCAGCAATGGTCTTAATATGCTCAAGTCCCTGAAACTTGTAAGACAGTTGCTGGTTTATGAAAGGACAATTAAATGTTGAAATTTAGGAACGGCAATAGCCACGTTTAGCCTACAGGGCTTGAGGCAGCATATTTTGGATGGTTAATTGTAAAGGTACAAATTTGTGTAATAGATTTTAATCTCCTGGAGGGGATAGATTATACTGTGATTCCTAATTGATGGAATGTACTCAATCCACCACCACGCCCCAGTTGTGCACAGGGATTAGAAATAGATACAGATATACCCTCTGGTCCTAAGATATTCATATGGATTTAAAGGTTCCACGAGGGCAACTCTTTCAATCTAATATTCCATGCCCACTGTAGAAAACGTGCCATTGCGAAGACTATTGATCACTTTTTCAATTCTTAGTGCCTTATCCCCTCCGGCCTACAAACTGCAATTAACCATTTCTTAAGCGGGAGTGAGGAGCTGGGGCCAAACAGGAGAAAATGGTCTACCGGTTCTTTTTCCTATGGGTAAAATGGACAGTGTTCTGGAGAACAGCCTGATTTGTCCCACTTAGATGTTAATAATCTTAGGGGTACTGTCCCTAATCTAAACTGCACATACAGACATTTTGGTTGTGGCAATAAATTCTGTCCAAATAAGCCTCAAACTTGGGTAAGCATTTGTAGTTCAGAAACTGCCCAGTCAAGCTCCCGTCTATATGGTCACCCGAAGCATAGTCTTTTCCCAGTATGGTTTTTTTCAGTTTCTGGTTGAGACGTTGGAAGTGATATTACCAATTTCAGTAGCAGTCGGTTTATGAAACTACAGTAGTGCACTAACCCACTGATCTATATTATCCCCATCTCGTTTGTTTATAGACTTTATCAGCCACATTGACTGCTTTTGTAAGGCATTCTCTAAATATGTAGTAAGAAGGCCTTCTTTTTATATAGTTATGTTTACAAATGCTATATCTGTTATTACTATTGACCAGTTTACAGGGGCTCGGTTTTGTGATCTCTTAAGGATGAACGGCTACATTTGCTATGCCTGTAAAGAAACGTTTAACCTGCAAGACCCTGCACCTGCTAGCAGTGATCATTTAACTCACTGTGTCATTTTCTTAAGTTCCTGTGATAAGAAATGCAAATATCACTTTAATATGGAGAGAGGTTGTAGCAAGTTTGGGATAGTATCTCCTGTATGAGAAGAAGGGAATCCGAAAATAATAATCCATACTCTGTTTTGGAGCATGGGTTGGCTAAGTATACATGTTGCATAGGGTCCCTTATGCTGGCCTCTTTGTGCAGGGAAAAATGGTTTTGGGAAAAAGGATTAGATAAGCTCACACCCTACTATGCAAATGCCTTGACTCTGGTATCATTCTAGTCCGTGAGGCATCCTCCTATTCATAGTATGTTGAAGGAGACAACAGCTAGTGCATATGCAGCATCTGCAGTAACTGTCACCTCTTCTCCAATTATGTCTGCAGTGCTGATGACTTTTACAAGAGCCCTTCTTACATTGCAGTCTGTGGCCCTGCACCTAAAAAAAAACAACTGTCCACTAAAAGTAAACGGAGTCAGCAACAATAGGGCATGGTAATGCCTGCAGAATGATTATTTTTTGTACTTTTTATTTTGGTCTTGCAGGACACTAATACTTCGTTTTGTGTTGGCAGTGACCTATATCTGCTCTTTTTTTGCTAGATTTCAAGCACCTAAAATATTTTGTCGAAAATAGCACTGCACCCCTTACAGCTAAACCTTAAAGTAATGTCAGAGCCTGTAGGTCTCGCCTCAGCAAGAGCTATGTACTTTATCAATGTGTTTTAGCCATATTGTGCACCAGCATGGCTAAAAGTTAGTGGCGCAGAGGAGAGGGGCGTGTAGTGTCGTAGAGTGAAATGGCGAAGAGTAGAGTGAAGTGTATTGGAGTGGCATAGTGTAGAGTCGGGTAGAGGGGCATACACCGGAGTGGCATAGAGTGGAGTGGTGTAGAGTGCATTGACGTAGAGTGCAGTGGCATTGAATTCGGTGACAAACAGTGCAATGTCATAAAAGGTAGTGATGTAGATTAGAGTGGTGCATAGTAGAATGGAGCTGTGCAGAGTGAAGTGGCGCAGAGTGGCGTAGCGTAGAGGGCAGTGTTGTAGAGTGTCAGAGGGCAGGCTACAGTGCAGTTGCCTAGAGTGTAATGGTGTAGAGTAAAGTGGTGTAGAGTGTATTGGCATAGAGTGAAGTACTGCAGAGTTAAGTTGTTTAGTGGCATAGAGTGCAGTGGTGTAAGTGTAGTGGTGCAGAGTAAATTACAGTAGTATAGAGTTGAGTGATGTAGCATGGATTATTCATGGTGTGGTAGCACACTACCATTACAGACAACACATTTTCAATTCAAATGAACATTACTTTTACAAAGAAATCCAGTTTTACTTATAAAACTATACAGTGCACAGACGAAAACATGTGGAAATTGCATTACCTAGTGTAATGATTTGCTTTGATCATATTAAAGTATGTTTCCAACACACTTTAGAAATAACAACAAATGTGCTTCATTTATGTTCCTAATTCTGAAATACTTACACAGTTTATTTAAATGTTGTTCTGTGCTAGAAAGTAACTCTTTCCTACCCCCAGTATCCAGCAAGATTGTAACATAAATCCTCTCACTTTGAAGTCAGAGAAAGAAAATTAAGTGTCCTCCGAAGACAGTGCCTGACATTTGACCTTGGTCTTTGAATGCACAGCAAATGTTATGAGATGAGAACAGGATTTACAAGCCTGTTTACAGAAAGGGAGCACACAGAAGGATACTGTAAATACGGATTGGGTAAGAGAAGGTACGAATTCAATCTGGAAAGGCTAACACAAATAAAGCCAGCAAATGGAATGCAAGAAAATGTGGATACAAACCACAAAGCTAATGGCAGGCAATGGGCAGAGTGCATTCCTAGGTAAACTTTCTCGATGTCCCCAAGATGGCTTTAGTAAACCAGACAGCTGCAACTAAAACGGAACCAGTCTAAATTTGAGCTCATGAAAGAATAGAAAAGGCCACCATTGAATGTTAATGTCGCACCATATGAAGTGGTTGTTGACTGTGAGTGATCCGTCATGCATTTGGTGAGAGAGTAGAAGGGTGTACTACAGAGGGGAAAATATAGTTGGTGTAGGACAGAGCAAGAAGGAAAGTAGTTAGAACTTGAGGGTTTGGGGGGTGTCAAAAGATAAAGGGGGGGTGATACGGAAGTAGGACATTTGTGTTCGAAATTATGGTACACCGAAAGATATTAATGTACACCAGACAGTTGCTGGACTCCCTTGAATCAGTCACTGCCTAAAACCATTTCCTTATGTACGTTCTTTTTAAAAGGGAGTTGGAGGGGGCCTTCCTAATTTCCTAGGTATCTAGGAGGGCAGAAGTATCTCGGTGAGAAAAGGAGTCGTGAGTAAAGAGTTGAAGGCTTTTTCCTTATCAATAGAAACCTAGCACGACCAGAACTGGTCATTTAACACTCAGAACCTCATCTCAGATTGCCTGGTGGGCTGCTTCTTTATTTTATCCCCATTCTTTGAAGCCTGACAGGAGCAAGACGTTTAAGAATGTTTGGAGAACTCAGCACATCTTGATATAGGCTTTCTAGAATAATGGCAAACAGATTTGCAGGATTGTTGCTTGGTGGCTGCTGACACAATTGAAACCTACATCCTACAATGCAAAATACTTTATGGTGTGACCAATCAGATACATCTTGTCAGCTATGGGTGCATGAAGTGTTCTATGATTGACTGTTTGCGAGCTTCGTTTCAGACTTATGGCAATGCTGCTTTTTCCATGTCTCCTCTTAGAGTTTGGTCATAGGAGGTAACTTAATTTTATTCCCATATATGCATTCAAAGTACTGTGAATCCTCAACCCCAAGCCAACCTCCTTCTTTTGCTCAGAGTACATCCTGCTGAGTGGCAGGGTGACTCTTAACCTTTCATCCAAATTCTCTCTTGTTTGCTTTCAGTGAATTGTCTTGATTTTTTGTTATTGGGTAATTGGAACACACATACTCATTAAAACAATATCACAGTAGACCAAATTAGAGGTGGACTTGGTTAGTGATATCAAGAAGGCTGTTCCGCTGGATCTCGGTTGACTGGCGAAGAACCGTAGTCCAATCTCTAATCATTTGTAGACTGAACTATGGAAATGCACTTTATGTGAGAATGACAGACTACCTCTTCACATGACTCCAGGTGATACAAAATGCAGTTGACAAGCTTACCTGTATCAAAGACGGATACAGCTCAGCATTGGCCTGCCTCTAACCCCTTCACTGTCTGCCAGTGCGCAAAAGAGCTAAATTCAAACTCCTCTGCGATGCCCACAAAGCATTATACGACCTGCAATTCTACGAGCAAAAGTGGAATTCTATAAACCAATGCGAGACCCGAGTTCACTGAACTTAGCACTTGCCAAAACTAAACGCTTAAAAAAGTAAGATCTGGCGGTTGCTCGTTTTCTCAGCAGTGGCAGTGGCCCAATGCAACCTACTGCACTTGGATCTTCCCCTTACCAACAACCACTTTTTAAAAAAAACTAAAAACCTAGCTTTTCAGAGTTTAAGTCTAATGCACCAACTACCACAAAAATACCACAGTGTCTCAGGAGGTGCAGTAATTTAGCGCCTTGAAATTCCACTTGAAATTCCACTGGGGATGAGTGTTTGCGCTCTACAAATACCTGAATAAATAAATAACCATAGTATTTCATTGCCACAACGAGGTTTGAGATTGGTTGTTGTGCGTTTTTTTTTTCCTGAGGATACAACCCAAATTACGGAAAGGCTAACCTGATGCCCTAGTTATAAAGACCTGTTGATCTGAAGAAGTTGCACACATCACTAACATGCCAGTCTTGAATATCTCAGGGCCCTGTAAGTGGGTAGAACTACTGGTGAATGGGATATTATGTAATATATTAGGGCCTTGGCTGGCCAGTAGTGCAGATTCAGACCCATCGCTTATGTATTACTTTAAAGGAGACCTAAGTTATGTTTTTGTTGTTGCAGCAATAGTTGTCAAGGAGTGTGACATGATGTATGATCGTGGTTGATTTTGGTGTGTGTTGGCACAAAATGTGGGTGTTTGTTTTATATGGGTTTTGCTTTAACGGCACAGGGCTAATTTTAAGTTATTTGCAAAAACCATAAGACACATTCTGTGACATACTAGGTTTGAGCATGTTCAACTATGGGTAATCTTGAAATTCCAAATCGGCTTCCATTATTCATTTTATGATATGATACTGCATTGGTGGTATTTATATAGCTGCCTGTCCACACAGATTCGATATTTTCATGGAGGCTGTGTGTCTTGAACTGCATTCTTTCTTCTTTTTGGTGGAACCGCTATAAAACTTGGGGAACTAAACATGTTTTTTGACTTTTTTGCATCCAACAGTCATTAGCTAGTACTTCACCCTAAACCCCCAGCATGTTGACTAAGGAACTAAGAAGCACACAAAACGTGGTCAGTGGCACCAGGTAAATATTAAGACTGTGTCTGCAGACAATATCCTTTTAAAAAGAAGACACCGATTCACATACTACTTATTTTTTTTCTGTTTGTTCATGGCAGTGTAGTGTTGCATGACTATTGCCTTTACGGAAGCCCTCAAAAAAGAAAAATGTGTTGCTCCGAATAGTAACGCATAAAGGTACTCTGTACCCATCTGCCACCCTGGTGCCTAGCTCTGAAACCAGGTTGAATAGCCCAAAGAAGGACTTCTACGTTTTATTTTGAAGACTTCAACAAAACATAGTGGTCTTTCTTCGGGCCATTCCATCTGGCTTCAGAATTAGAAACCCTGGCAGCAGACCGGTATAATATACAATACTTTTGTGTGTTGTGAAAAAGAAGGGAGTAAATATTGTGTGTTGTTTTGAAAAAGTAGGCAGTCCGTACCCTGGTACCCATAAAAGATCTCTCTATCCAGCTACCCCTGTATGGTACTTTATCAGTCTGGATAAAAAAAGGTGGTTAGCTCTGAATAACAAGCAATAAGTGTTATTCAAAATGCCCTTCTTCTATGGGAACCACAACAGTATGCAGCATGGGGCGGTGACTCTGCCTGCTTCAGCCATTTGCTAACCCCACAGTGAGTGATGGCTTTCTGTCCTTTCAAAAGGGGCACATCCACACACAAAGCAGTTTCCCTCGGGGCCAGGGATTAATATGGCAATGTGTACTTTTTGGGGCCAAAACCTCTTTTTGCTTTTAAGTCAGCTTTTTAATTTTTTTTCACACTGACTAGGCTCCAGCAGTTTCCCTAAACAAGGATGTATTGGAACATACATGAGCATTGATAAAGTCAAATGACTAGAAGCCAACGGCCGACCTTATGGCTATGCCAGTGCTTGTTTGTACATTGTTTTAGTTTCTCTTGCACTGCAATTTGACACATTTAACAGGATAGCTTTTCTTGCATGTGGGGTGCTGTGATGCTCTCTATTGTAGTTTGACGCAAACTTGTATCTGCCTATCTCTCAGCAGTGACCTGAGGATGGTAATGGGGGTACTCAGGATGTCACTTGGGCTTTTTAGCAGTAACTATCTGGAGTCAAGTGATGGGTTTCACTTGTAAAAAGGTATAGGGGAGGGGTCTGAAGATTAACCAAATGACTACCAGAATTCTTGAATCAAGAGTGATGAAGACTTGTGGTGTGTATCAGCTTCATCTACATGATGAGAAATAGTATGGAATAAGGCGAGCCTGGGACAAAGCAATTTGTAAAATGACTCTACAGAAGCAGTTATTTTGATGCCTCCAAGTTTCTATCCAGCAGAATCCCAGAAGTACTTGATTCACTATTGTTATTGGCATTGTGCAGTGCTCAAAACCACTGTTATCGCGTTGTAGTGCATAAAGGACATTTGTATGTTTCCTCAGTTCCTCTCAGTGATGTAAACGGGTAACATTTTTCCTTTCCAGAAGTCGCTGGAAGTGGTGGCATAGTAATTTTTTATCAATTTCATTTGTACCTTAAGTCAAATTGAATTGATTGTGGCATTGGCTGTGCATCCTGGTTAGGGGAACCTGACGAGGCTTCAGCTCTGACTTTGGTGTTTATTAACCATAGCCCCCAAATTAATAGCAGAATTATTTTAGGTCATATTTGAGATTTTACTTCATATTTTTTGCAGGTTGAAACAGTTTAGTCTTAATGTGCACACATTTCCTCAGTGTCTAGTGTGTAGACCATGCACATGGCCACAGAATCCATATTCTTGCTAACTTAGTCATAAGTAGCCTTTTCTGTTGCAGTTGAGTAGAAGTCTGATCTTTAACTTTGTCACCACCTGGTACCCTACTTCTACCTGGAAAGCTGTGGCTGAGCTGATCACATTGTGGCGTGTACTGCAATAGTACTTGTGTGGTGGTTTTCAGAACTTCCCTTGTATGATAGATTTTGGGCAGCTCAAGGTATATAGACAAGCAGGATAACTGGAAAATAATGCCTTGCATGGGATGTAGAGCTTTTCCGGTTTTGTGAATAGTCTCAGTCGGTGTATATTTTTCTGAGGTCCATTTTGGGTAGGCCAGCATTGCTGTATTTGCTAACAGAGCTCTTTGTGAACTGAAAGTGATAGGCTATCTAGCTCAGAATTTGGTCCTTCATGCATGCTTGTTAGAAGTGAGATACAGCTTCAAGCGTCCTTACAATTGAATAATACTACGGGTTTTTTCAGTAGTCTTGCACCACCTGAGTAAAAACGCTTCTTCAAGTAAGTTTACTTATAAGTAGGGTCCAACTCTTCTGTTGTGGATCCTTTCGAGCTATAAATGTCTTGTATCGGTTGGTTGCATTTTACCTGGTATGTCTGGTGGCCTAGCATTTGTTTGTCTTGTGTGCAATCCTTTCTTTTTTGTGCTAATTGCCAGTATATTTTTTAACAGGAGCTTAGGCTTTGTTCTGCTTCGTTTTTGGCTTAATTAGCTTCATGCTCAAAGTTATGATTATGGGAAATGTCATACATTTTATCTGAAAATTCATTTTGGGTTACTTCCTTCCACCTTACTTTTCATGAGTTGCATATATTGTGTGCAAAAGTAGTACTGTTTATACAGAACATGCCGATAATTTTCCCATACTTCGATCCTATGAGCGTTGGCTGATTGTCCTGCTGTATTTCTATTAGGTTGTAATTTGTACTCTAAAGAATACTCGTCACTCTTTCCAGTAAATTATTAAACGTAAACACTACAAACTTATGCAGGTAACTACTTTGTTCTGATGAGACCCTTAGACATATGCCCGTAGGAAAGAAACATTGACCTTAAAACACTGGGCCTGTAGTGGATTGTGACATAAAAACATTATGAATGTGAATAGTTATCCAATATGAGTTTTAATTGTTACATGGCCCACTATGGTGTTGGTTGAGTCTATTGTAATTCTACTTATCATAGGTACCGCAGAGCACCGTCTACATTATTTGCACAAACCTTGTATTTGCTGCGACATTCATACACTGAGTCAAAGTTATGATATCAAAATGTCATTCGAGATCTCTATGAATTGAAAGAAATATTAGAATTGAAAGTGTGCAGTATCATTTGATGAAACTCGCCTTAAATGAATTCCACAGAACCATTGATCCTGAATCTTGTCTTGATTTGTGCCACGTCTAACTCGGAGATTTCAAGTATTTTGGAGATTACTAGTCTGTGGGTGACTTATGTTTGGGTTTATCGTTTCTAAAATAACAATTTAATGTTTTATGTTTTTTTAGTGCCTTTTTATCACCTTATTTCAAACCTCATTGATTTAGGCGTTTTCCTATAATGACATTTCTATTTATTTGTGGGATTTTTTGAGGCTCATTGAGAGTGAATAAGTTGTTGGGGGATTGTTGAGTCCACCTATCCATTATGTATTAGAAACAAAGCTGAGTTTTGGAGGCATTGTGAAGGCCAGAAGCCCTGTGTGCCCATTTGCAAAGATTAACAAGTGTTTAGCAGTTAAGAAAACACACGGTAGAATTGCAGTTCTAACTGCCAGGTGCAGGAGTTGCTTGGAGATATGTAGATAGTCTATGCATTAGTCTTAGCACAGACTGATAGGGTAAAGTTTTACCTAACATGTTTTGTAATCGCCATGGGTCCCGCATGTCGCTGTGTGTGATAAGATTTTGTAAATAGTAGTGGTTCATATCTAATCGAAATATAGCTTTAGACAGAGACCAGAGAAACCTAATGAAAGGCTGAAATATTGCAGTGAAGAAATGGTGAAGGACCAAGAGCAAGGAATTCCTAGATAAAGGGGCCAGTCAGTTTTTGTTCTGTATGTTATAAAGGATGAACTCTGTTTTAACAATTTGATTTCTGAACTCTGTCTTCTGAATCCATCTAAGCTTGCATAGGCATGCACTGAAGAATTGTGTCCAGTGACGTCTACCACTCAGAAATGAATGGCAATTTGTGCAGCTTCCAGTGAGTGCTCTAGTACTTTGCTTCTTATCAGAAGGTGGTGCATGTAGGAGAGTAGGGTCTGCTTTCTATGTTCACCCCCACTTTTTGCTTTTGCTTTACTGGTTTTCGACTTAGATGTGGCTGTGGGCCTGCTAATCAGACCCACAGCCCTGCTGTTCTCTCTCTAAATTAATACTATGTACTTTAGGTGCTTAACCCATTTGGATAGGATCACCTTATTGGCCCCTGTACAGTGTACCCTAGGTACCCAGGGCATAGGTGTACCCTAGGCCTACCAGGGGCTGCAGCATGTATTATGCCACCCCTGGCCTGGCCTTCCATTCTGACACAACTGGCTGATCACTCAGCTGGGGCAAGGTCGTGTAATCACCCCTTGCTTAGGTGTAGTATTCCTATACCTAACTTACATATAGACACATGTGTACCTATCAGTCACTCCTATGGCAGGCCTTAACAATCCTGGAGGCAGAGTGCTTGGTAACATGTGAGATGGTGCTCTAGCATGAGCTGAGCCTGTCTGCAGCTTTCGGAACCAAGTCCTTATAGCTGTTCTATGATATAGCCTACCATATACTCGTAAAGTGCCTTATAATCTTAGACGGTTATGGTAACTATGGTGTGGCTTTATCGAAACATGTCGTGTAAGGTGTCTAACACTGTGGAATAATACCCCCATGCCATTTCTGGACATGAGGATATTATTCCCCCCTTCTAGAGGGAAAGACATGTTAAAATCATACTTCACTGTTAGCCTCTGACCAAAGCCTCAGCATCACAAAATGGATGCTGCTGCCACGACACAAGTCTGACCTCCTGCAGCTGGGAGTGATCCCAGCGAGGGAGGCCTGGACAATAGGTTTCCTGCTTGGGGAGGTGCTAGCACCTCCCCAGACAGCCTTTAGTGTATTGGGGCAGGGTGGGCTGAAAGGAATGAGACATGCCTGGGGCACACAAGGTGTTCCTTGCATAGTCCAGTTCAAACCGGCGCTGGGGCACTCCAGCCCCAGCTCTGGCGCGAAACTGGACAAAGGGAAGTGGGTGTAACCACCCCCTCCCAGGTCCCACCCATAAGGCGTGACCTAGCAGGTATCCCAGCCCCCCAGATTAGTATAAGAGTGGGAGTTGGGCCTCAAGACTTTAGATTATCCTGAACCTGCAACTTGAACAGAAACTCTGGACCTTCGACATTCGACGAAAGAAGACGACTGAAGAATCTCCCTTGTGGCCAAGGAGTGGCTACCCTGTGCAAACAGGCACCATCAAGAGACTACCCTTTGCTTTGCACACGTTCTACGAGGAACCGACTGCAGAGCCCGACCAGAGCCTTGACTTCCAGACTTCTCCGACCCTGATCCACATCCACAGCAAAGCTGAGATCCGTGGAGGCGACGAGCGACGTGGGACCGGCTACCTGGGAAAAGTGGCTAGTAACTTAAAGCGCAGCTTCTGAGGCACCCTCGAAGTTGTGCACCGGGGATTGAGAAGCCCCAACCCCAAGCACCATCTGCACCGAAGATCAGCCCCCCACACTCCACGAGTCCTGCGTGGGGCCCTTCTGCATTTTCCTGCTTGCCGCGTCTGTCCGGTTGCTTGCCCGCTGGCTGGTGGCCTTTGTGACGACGCACCCTGAAATCTTCTGCGCTGGTTTGGCTCCTCCAGACTGGCTCCCGCTTCTCTGCATAGAAGAAGCACCCCAGACCTTCCTGGTCTGCACCAGAAGCAAGTCCTCCGTTCTTCGTGGGTTCAGCTTGCCAAGGCTTGGTGAGTCCTAGTCCAACTTCGCCGCCGACAGCAAGAGCCTTCGTGGGACAGCTCGCCTCCTGGTCCTGGTCGTCCTCGACGCTTCCTGGTCCTCCTGGCTGCAGCGACAAGCTTCACCTTCACCTGCAATCTTCACGACACCGCCTGGTTCCTTCCTGGTTCCACGTGGTCACTGGCTAGTGACCTTGACTCTGTCCCTTCTGCTTGCAGGTCTCCTCTCTTCTTGATCCCAGCCTTGGGATCCACCAGACACTCTTCACTGACTGCCTGTCAGCATCTTTCTTCAGGCATCCATAGGAGTCGACGACGAAAACCGACGCATCTTCACCCCTATGCACCCGCAGCCTGTGGGCTAGGTAACTTGGGTACTCCGGTGCTCATCAGGATAGTGACTATCCTAGTGTCTAGTTTTCCAGTCTCGACTTCCTAGCTACTCCGGAAGTGTCCTAAATCTATCGTTTTCTAAACTGTACTATTGCTAGTGACTTTTACGCATTACGCGTGAGTGTTTCCACTCTGCACACGAATCCCGTGGGCCTCCCACTTCCTAACTAACGCTAGTGTAGTGTAGCCCCAGCGATTCCCTAGGCCTAGGCCTATTCTATTTCCGTGTCAGTGGTCCTTATACCACTTCTTTAGTATATGGTTTGCGTGGCCCCTAGGGCCTAACTGTATTACTTACCTGTGTGACTTAATGTATACTTAAATAAGACTGTGTTGTACTTACCTCGAATCTCATAAAGAGTGCTGAGGGTTTGACTAGAATAAATACACTTTATTTTATATATATATCTGTTGTGGTGTCCTTTCATTTGGTATTCAAGGGATTATATATGGTATCACAGCTGGCTTCACATGCCATTCAGAGTTTAGCCTAAGACTGCTCTTGTCCATGCTACCCCTAGGATAGCTGGTCTATAAGGTTGACTTTACAACCAATCACCATAAGGGTATTTGGACTGATATAAGGTGTACACTAGAACTAGTGACATCATACATCAGGCCAACTTCTCACAGTGCAGACTATTCACATTGAGGATGCTTTTATTTGAATGTTATTACTTCTCATTAGAGCCTAATACTTTGAAACAGCAGAGGTTGGTTAGATTGTTTTGTGGCCTATGACCTTGGCCCCGAGATCTGTGTGTAGCCTGATGGTTCGATTCACAACATCACCTACTCATCCTTTCATCCTTTCAAGTTTAATAAGTTGAGCGCAGTTGATTGGGGTAATACCTCTTACAGCGATATAAATTGGACAGTATTGTCATCCGTAACAAATTATTTGTGTCTTTTTATAGGAGGGTTTTGATCTCTGCTGAAAAAAGGAATGTGCTTTAGTGTAACCTTTTGCAGTAGCATGATACGTAGTGGTTTTCAAAGTTCTTACTGATGATTATTAATCCTCACCTGAAGAGATGAGCCCCTTGAGTTTCTATACAGGTGATTGATTGTGACTCATTGGGTGTCTGTTTGTCTTGTGTTTGAGTGAAAAGGTGGATTTATTATTATTGCTTTTAACTCTTGTGGACTGAGACAAATGCCTCAGTCCACAAGTTCGTAGGAGGAGTTAGCCAACACTGGGTAACTCGCATAACTAGAAGTTCTTTTTGTTGTCAGTAGGCTCATCTTCCACGTTCCATTGTTATTGTACAGGTGCTCAACTACCTCTCAATACAGTATAGGTCTGGAGACTGAAGTGAGGTATGGCACCTGATTCTGGTGGCTTAACTATAGTCTGTGGTATCCTTTCCTGCGGGCCACATCTCTCCATAATGTCAAAGGCAGGTCAGGTAAGCAACACAAATTAGTGAGTGGGTTTCAACCACATGACCTGATATAAACATTTACCTGCCTGTGCATAATGTATATAGAGAAGGTGTAAAGCACATTCAGATTAATTTAAAAAAGAAAAAAAAGCCTTACGAAAGGGTGCTACTCTAAGCCGAAGACACGGCTGTAAAAGTACCTTCATGATTGAAAACTAGATGTGTATAGGCGAGTAAGATGAGATTTTTGTTCAGCTAAGAAGCAGTGAATAGTTGATTCCATGCTTAGTTGTAAGGTTGAAGTCAAATACAGCAAAAGATATCAAAAAGAGTTGGCAAGGGTATAGGAGACCAACAATTATGGGTGAGCACACTCCTGGCAGCCTTGTGAAGTCTGCTGACTGGATAGTCCACATAACCTGTTGACAACTTAAATAAAGAGATTCACATCTATGATGGTTGCACACGCCCCTCCGATCGGAGTATCATTGTATGGGATTATGACATATATATATATATATATATATATATGTCTTTTGTGCACCGGAGTTTAGGCGTAGCATAGAGCCAGGCTTGTCTAATACAAAAATCCTAAATATCAAAATACATACAGATACACCTACATAGAGGGCCTTGGCTTTGTGACAGCCTTCTTCAACCATTTGGTCTATTTAACTGTAGTCTGCATTAAAACAAAAAAGCGTTTCTTCCTGTTCTAACATCACCAGCTTAAGACTAGATTTGTGCCATGGATGCATCCAGATAGTAAACCTACTCAAGAGGATATAGGAAGGTTCAGTCCCTTACCTGCATACCATGATCATGTGCCAGAATGAGATTTTTGGGAAGAAGTGGCGATTGAAATTGGGATAATGTGGTGGTGACCTGGTGGTCATGATGCAGAGGGCATTACCTCTGGGTATTGCTCAAGTGATGCTACCCGGAATAATTTTACTATGCAAGCCCTCTGATCATTCTTACTCACTGAAAATGCACTTCCGATAATGCTGCATCACATCTCGACCGGAGCTCGGCACGGAGGACGCCGAAGGATTGATTCCTTAGTTTGCGGTGGAATATGCGGGAACAAATGCGTATTTCCTGAGGAGCACTTTCTGACCCACAACTGGAGACGCACGTCCAGGTCGACATAAGGATCTTCCCAGATCTTTTTGGCAACAACAAGTTTATTTACGAGTTATGTATTAAGTGCATAGTTATTTCATGGGGAAACAGGAGGAAGTCTTTACCCCTCTTTTGACTCCAGTGCGCTTTGTCACATTTTCTGTGCAAACTAATTGGGTATTGTTTTCTCTGCTACGACTGTCCTGATGAGGCCTAATTGACCAAGGCCGAAACGCGTCGACCCCACGGTACAGAGGAGCCCGCCAGATGTGAATTAACATAAATGAAATGTGTACAAGTTCTAGATAAGAAAGTGAGGGTTGAAAAAAATCCCCTTGAATGTGTACAGGATTTCCTCTTTCTTAGAGTTGTACTAGTGACGGATGGAATAAGGCTGTTGATACATCCGCACGTGAAAATAATTGGCAGAAAAGCTTGTTTGTACTGGTTTGTATTGATGTGTGTATATATATTTGATTTATCCGTGTTCTTGTGATGCATATAAATAATTTTACAACCACTCCTGGAGTAAGCATTGGTGGTATATAAATGAGAGAATAACAGATATTTTACTCCATGATAGGGATCACTCTAGTTCTCCCTAAGATAAATTAATTGATAGATCCATACCTCTGCATCAGTCTTGTTTTGAGTGTTTTCGCAGCCCAGATGCAGTAAGATTATTA
Source organism: Triturus cristatus (assembly GCF_964204655.1). Lineage (NCBI taxonomy): Eukaryota > Metazoa > Chordata > Amphibia > Caudata > Salamandridae > Triturus > Triturus cristatus. Next base: position 739,825,531 of record NC_140592.1, read on the forward strand.
GGGCTTACCCTGAATTTTTTTTTTGGTACGCATCACATCTCTTAGCAGCGAGGCAGCTAATCTTAAAATACTGGGGCACAGCATTGATACCAACTAGAAAGTTGTGGCTACAAACGGTCTGGTCGATTCTAGGCACTGAGAAGTTGTGTTTATTGTTGGGATGGAAGGAAAGTGGGCTATGAAAACAGCAGCAAACACTAATTGACAATGTAGCGCACAACTGTAGAGAGCTTAGATGCCATCAGCGCCTCAGTATGTTAATATTCTAGATACAGCTGATGGTATGGAGTGGGCAGGCGGATACAATGCATTCTAGTGTCTCTTGCTGTGGATGAGCGGGTTGAAACAGAACCATCAGGTGAACCTCTTGGTACTTCCTACCTGGGGAGGGATGGCATCTTGCGGGGGAAGGAGGAAAAGGAAACTTTTAGGAAGAGTTAATATTATTTTTTGATGTTTCATCGCCTAATTGTAATGTCAATTTAACATCTTTTTTCAGTAAATTTCAGCTTTTTTGTGATCATATTCAAACATCAGCATAGACTCAACTTAGTCTGTCAACCTGTGGACGCTACACATGGTCAGCGGCTGTGAGCAGCTAGGGGTTAGCCGCAGGGCATGATCCCAATCCCAGATCTATTCTGATTGTAAAACACCTATTGTGCAGTACCTTCAGCAGTGTGCAGCAATATGTTGGCCCTGTGCCCAATCCACTGCAGGCAGCCCACCAGCACGTTGTATGCCTACACAATGCTGTTTGGATCAAGGGTCTGGTTTATGAAGAAGCTGAGGTGGATGAACTTTTTGTTGTTTTGTACAGATTGTCAAACTCTGCAAACGTTATTTACAAAAATGTTCTTCTTATGGAAACTGACCTAACAATAACTACACAGTAGTGACCGTTGGTGATGCTAGTGCCTGTGTAGTTCTAGTTAAGTCTTAATTTCCATAAAGGCATTTTTTGGCAATTTTCAAAAACTGGAAGAAAAAAGTTATTATTTCACTTTGCCTCCTACATGATCCTCTAATTTGGGTTCCAAGAAAAATGGGGTGCTCCTAAATATCAAATTCCCTTTGTAATTCCCATAGGAAACTTTGCCCTCCCAAAACGTTGGAATCCAATTACAGTTAAAACGTCACTCAAAAAGCTGGCTGTTTGTTATTTTGTGTAAACCTGTTTAGCAGTTTTTCAGATTTCCATTACAGAAGCTGCTTGGTTGGTCATGAAGTGGTTAATCTCCTAGGAAAATGTAGTGATAGTTGTATTATTATGTGCTGTGGAATTCCTGCAATATCGAAAACCTAAAAAAAATACCTTAGTCCAATTGACTGATGGATCCTTTTCTCCTGTGAGCCAGTAGAGTAAGTCAGTACTCTGGACGGCACCGCTGAACCTTGTGATCTGATTGACCAGCCACACCATCTCAGCAAAATGTTGCGGTAGCCATTGCTGAACTCTGTACCGCACCAGGGTTTGGGCGACCATGCTAAGTTAGAGATAAGCCATATACATTGTCAGTTGGGTATTATTAGACCTGGCTAAACACTGTGTACAGCTGGTGTTGGCTGCATGCTGCTTGTTGGGCAGAGGCCTGGTTGGCCAGGCCCTGTGGCCAACCGCTGCTGCGGAAGGCTGTGGGCAGCAGGCGTTTGGTGCTCATTAAGAGCTGTGTACATAGCCTGACTGAAGGTCCCGCTATCAGTTTAGGATGTTTTATTCCTCCTGTCCTTTGTCAGTATATAGCACTCTGCCAGAATTATCGAATGATCTCTTCAGTGATGTTATTATTTAAATATAATTAGAGATGCCAACAATGATGTAATTTAGGAGGTCATAAGTGGTGTGTGATACGTGCATGATGGGGGCGATAGAATGGTTAGCTAACTATACTATAACTGGTGTGTGTATATAAATATATATATATGTGTGTGTGTGTGTGTATAGGTATGTATGTGTTGAAAGCAAATCCTGGATGTCACCAAACCTCCACGGCGCACAAACAGGTACGGACCACTCAAGGGACGAAATGAAGAAACTGCTGTGCTTTATCCATAATCCATGAATACAGCAACCAGTCAGTCAGCCTCAGCATGACGCGTTTCGACCGAAACAACTCGGTCTTGTTTACATAACTATGTATGTATGTGTGTGTGTATATATAATATATATTAATTTCCTTTATGTAGGTGCCCTTTAAGGAGCCGTTTTATTTTGGAGAAATTTGCTGAGTTCTATGCTACGCCGTGCAGGCAGCTTTTCAAATCCTTCGCGTTTATCTGACGGTGTTTTTGGGAGATGTGCACCGGACTGGTTAGCAGTGCTCCGGCTCCTCAAAGCTCGGCATGCATTCCAGGCCGGAAAAAAACACAGTAAGTGATCGCACGGTCACCTGCTCCCGCTACAGCGTCACAGGAAGAGATTGATTGACCGAGAGGCCCCTCTTGAATGGATGAAGTCATAAGCGTTTAGCCAGGTTAGTGACAGCCACGAGAGCGATAACGCGGCGATAGGGCACATTAGCTCTCCATTACTGTAAACAACATGGGAACAATTACATTGACGGCGCTGAAGGACGTGCAGCCCCACCGCTGCTGCTTCGATTAGGAGTGGCTGTGTCCACCGTCTGCCAGTGACCTCCTGGGACGCTAGACTGCAGCATTCCGTCCCGAAGACCTTGTGCTCGCCGGTGCCCTTCAGCGTTTAAGCCACGGCCTCCACTGGACAAACTGTCTGCTTGCTATTGACTTGGGTTGCTTCTTTTATCCCGGCGCTCTCGGCTGAATATAGCTGCAAAAACGGCACCAGGAAGAGCTGTTGTGTACTCAGTTCGTTGAGTTACATATGGGAATCGCCAACGGCCCTTCGTACTCAACAGTAGCACACAAATACATGCCCTTGCAGTGACTTTTTGTCTAGTCAGACATTTAGAGAATTTTCCTTAATTAAGAGTTTAATAGTTAATGTAGCTGAATAAGGGTGCTTAGTTTACCAATATGCTGTTTACCAGGCGTGATCTTGGGCCATATTAAGTGTGGCAGTATTTGACGGGATTGCGTATCAAATAACTTTTCAGTAGTTCATAATATTGCGATTCTGCCATTTCTTGCTCCTATAAAGGACAGGCATTGCTTCATAGAGAGACATCCTCGTCCAAAATTCTATATATCTCGGCTTTAGCAATTTAATTGCCATACGGTGTTTGATTGGAAGCCAGTGTTGAGATGTGTATGTGTGGTCCCCAATTCTGGGCCGTTCTTTAGATTAAACCGTACCTTGCCAACCGTGGAAGCCTCATTCTTACCATAAACCCCTGGCCCCCATTTTTAGGTCGAGCCTGGGCAAGCGCATGCGCTGCTCTGCGAGCCATGCTGTATTGGAGTATAGACTTGAAGCCCCGCCCACTCGGCCCATATTTGTCATTGGCTTGTGTCATTGTCCTTTTGTAAATGCTGGCTTCTGATAATTGGCTTGTTAGTCCCGCTTTAGTACTGCCTCGTCTTCATTTGTAACCTCCCATGAGGACTGGCCATTTTACTTGGTTGTTACATGTTCTTTTGTTTTTAGTCTGTAAGCACTATTTTCTTTTATGGTTTCTTCTACTGCAAACACTACATGCTTTCATGCAACTTTCAGCGCGCCATGTGCGCTTTCACAAAAAAAGGGGTCCATACCGTGCTTTCATTTTAATTTTAAAAGGCAAGGAAGAAGGCGCCGTGCAGTAGCTAAACTGCGGAGCTCTGCAGCTCCGGAATATAATTCAGCGGATCCCGGGTGAGCAGCTACCCCAAATTGCCAGCACAGAGTGCGGAGTGTGTGTGGACCCGCCCGGGGGCACCCATTGAATCCCACAGCGGCTGCTGCGGCGGTGCCAGTGTTCATTGGGGGGTACGGCTGGCCGTCTGTTTAACTAAATGGTGCCAGAGTGAAAGCTGCGGTGCCGCACCAGAGTGAGGAACCGCTTCGGGGAGTGACAGCCCAAATTGCCAGCACTGGGTGCAGAGGTAATGCGGGGCTGACTGGGAGCACCCATTGAAATCAGTAACGTCTCACGCGGCCGCCCGAGTGTCCGGGTGCGGCCGGCCGGGATTTGGCAAAATGGCGCTGGAATAAAGGCAGCGGGGCAGCGCCTGAGAGAGGAGCTGCTTCAGGGAGTAGCTGCCCCACACTATCGACAATGGGTGCAGAGGGTGCAAGGAGCCGCCCGGGAGCACTCACTGTTATCTGCAACACCTACTGCAGCCATGCCGAGAGTTGAAGGACCGAGTGCGGCCGGCTGGCAGCACGGCAAGATGGAGCCAGAGTAAAGTCAGCGGTACCGCATTAAAGTAAGGAGCGGCTTGGGGAGCGCTTGACAGCAACAGTGGAATAGAGCGGCTTACATCCCGCTGCCTCACACCTTTGTACCGGCCTATATCGCCGCGGGGGGAATAGAGCGGCAGGCGGTGCCCGATTGGGGTTGACCAGGCAGGCTCACCCCCTGGGGAGCTGTGCGGCCCAGAGAGCATTGACCACAACTGGCGAGGTGGCGGGGGAACGACCCGCAGAAATAGAGAGTGCGGCTATAGACGCATGACTCAAAGATGGCACCCGGTGAGCTGTGGACGGGCCCGAGGCGCTGCAGACTCCGGTGGGGCGGGTGAAGCTGGAGTAGCTGCCTGAAGAGTGAGTTATGGCCGGGGAAAGAAGCACACAATTGGGCAATGCAGGCATCTGGGGGCCCCACAGGGCTGCCTCATGAACCCTAGGCGCCTGACCTCAACATGGCAGCCACCCAAGGGAAATAGAACAGCTCAAGACACAAAAAGAAGCTCCACAGAGACTCCACAGAAAAGTCGACCCTACAAGGCACTGAAGGGACCTGATCCTCTGCAGGACCGTACTCCAAGCTGGGGGGGACACCCCGGACAGGGGAAAAAAGCCTGAAGGGAACGGCCGGGACCCTCGCTGGCTGATTGGGAGAGACCTAGTGTAAACCTACCTGGTGCCCGCGGTGGAAAAATCCACCTCTACTCGGAGAATATCAACGGTAGGCATGGGATTGCAGGGACAAGGGGGGTCACTCAAGAAGCACTCTGCGGACTTTTGGAACTGTCCCTTCCACCTCTCCACTCTTGACCTGGGGGCGAGCTGGAGGATGAGGCGGACGGCGTTTACCAGCAACACCATGAATGGTGCTCCTGATGATACTTTAACTATGCCCCCTGGGCGGAAACCAAAACGGTCTGTACTTACAGCGGTGCCCGAGCAACTTTGGCTGATGCCCAGTGAAGCTGTCAAATGCAGATATAGAGGAGTTTGGCTATGGCTCACCCATCGGCTGGCTCCTACCCAGCCGGACATCGGACAAAGTTTTCCTCGCCTTCCCATTGTGTTTTCCTACCTGCATTCCCTACCCCAGTTTATCATTCCACCTCTACCTCTTCACTCCCCATAAAACGTGTGTAAGCGCTAATATTCTCACATTATTGGGTAATCTCATGTTTTTTTTCTTTTCTCCTTTGTCTATACACTCCCCATAAAACGTGTGTACACGCTGCTAATCTCACATTATTGTGTAATCTCATGTTTTTTTCTTTTCTCCTATGTCTATACCGGTCTATGTAATTATGGAACCTGCAACTCTCTGATCCCCATGTAAAACGCTCTGATACCTCCAGGTCTAGTCAGGTCTAGTCAGCGCTATGTAAATCTTTGCAAATAATACCGCAGTGCCCGAGCCCCTTTCGTTGATACTCAGTGGAGCTGTCATATGCAGCTATAGAGGAGTTTGGTTCTGGTTCCTTCCTCTGCCAGCACCTACCCAGCCGGACAAAGTTTTCCTCGCCTCCCCGTTGTTTTCCTACCTGCATTCCCTACCCCCGTTTACCATCCCCCCTCTACCTCTTCACTCCCCATAAAACTTTGCAATGCAGTAGGTTTCGCATTTTAGAAACTTTGACCTAATGGCTTTGTAAATTACCATGCCTCTTATTATTGCAGGTTTTTTTAAACACAAATAAAAGGCATTGTCATTTATAATGCCAATAGCTCAAAATCTTGCAATTGCAAGACCTATTGCATTGCAAATGCTTATTTTCTTCTTTCACCTTGGTTGCTTTCAACTTTTTCCTATGCCATGCAATGCTTTTGCTTGGAGCTATGACCAGCTCATTTATCTGTCCTTAATTGCCCTAGGCTTGCTTGCATTATCTTTCAGGCAAGCAGGATATACCATTTTATTAGTCACCCCCATTGTCCTTCTGCACTTCAGAATGATAAAAGGCATCAGTCCAGTAGTCTAATTGTTCTGTACATGTGCAGCTTCTCATCATTTGCTTCTGTAACATCAGCACCTCTAGACAGCCTCTTGAGCACACTCATTTAGAGTCTTATTGAAATTTTCCACACTGCCATTCATCTTTGGATGATATGGGGAGGATATCTTGCACCTGTCTCCTCCTTACAAAATTCCTTATCTCGACACAGGTAATCTGGACTTCATGGTCTGTCAGCAGAATATTTATGGATCCTACACTCCATAGCACTAACAACTATCGGCAAGTAACTCAAAGACTTTTTTTTTTTTTTTTTAAGTGGTTGCTTCAGATTGTGTAAAGACCTCTGTCTATACTGAAAATAATTCCTCAGTATGATATATTTTTAGTCTTCTGTCACTGTTTGTATTCTGCACACTATGCTTTACCATCTACTCTTATGTTCTTATCCCTGTTGGGCTACCAATGCGTTTTGATGATGTCCTGTCTACTTGTTATTAGCTAAAATAATTACAAGCTCACTTCCATTAGAGAAACTCTTGAATAAATCCCATTTCACTCCTAACACTATACTCGCCATCCACTCAGTACATATGACTGTAACAATTTACTTCTCATCTGCATCTTTTGCTTCCATCCACAGTCTTTCAGAGACATTTGTCCACTTGGGCTATACTGATTCACTTTCAGCATCCTACCAGTCCTCCTTATCCTTAACAGAAGGCTGTGTTAAAGTTTTATGTTGAATTCTTAGAATAGGAAACATTCATATAGACTGTTTTTTGAAGCAAGGCTAGCTAACACCACAAGCACAATGACATACTGTCCAATTTTTTTATTAAATCCAAATATATTTCGGTGGCTTATGTCCCGTTACAAAGTTAAAGCTGTTAACCCATGTAAAAGTTGTACATTTCCAACTAGATTTCACAACTGTAAGGACCCCCCTTTTTTATTCTAGACTAAGATTTTGCTCTTAAGAACTCGAAAAACAAAAGTGATGCTTTTGTGCCATTTTTCTCTCAGTTTCAAGATACACCAAAGCCATAGCATGTGCATCCATATCAATAATTAAAAGTATTTTACAAAAAAGTGGATTGTCTCAAATGTTTTAGTTCTTTACATTTCCTAGTGCAATTCATCTGTACAAACATAATACCCTTCTTTACCTTCATCCTGTTTGTGGTGGTAATGGCAACACTTTTCAAAATGTGTACTAAATAAAATCTTTTTCTAAATTTAAAAAAATTTGCTCCGTGGTTGCTTTCACTAGATAAGCCATTGGTCTTGGCACCTCTACCTTTTGAGATGTGTCTAAAGTACTGTAAAGACATTTTCTGACATTTGTTTTCCTTCCTTTTAACTCCATCTATTCCTGCCTTAGTAAATTGCCAAGCTTTAACACATTCCTTACCATGCACCGAGTATCTTCTTAGAAACATTCCATTTCTGTGAGCTTGCCAAACAGGTTATACATGGCTTTTTGAAATCCTGCCGCCTCTGACAGCAAGTTATTCAGTGTCCTGCCAAATTACCCATAGAAGTAATGAATGCTAAGTACTTTCATAAGTTTAAATGGAGCATGCCAGTCATGGTATGTCGATGTATAATTCAGTTGAAAATACTGCTGCCTTTTCAGGAGTGTTGCCCCTCTGTTTGTTTGAGAGGAGGTGATGATCCACCACTACATTGTGTTTCATATTCCTGAAATCAAAGTAAATGCAGATTTTGCTTGATATCCTTCCTACACACCTCTGCGGTATGAACCACCAACCTGCAGCTTCAACACTTCTTCATTCTCTGTGGAATATATCTCACTGCGTGCGTTGTTGCACTGCACCTTCTCTAAATCTGGTGTGACGCTTGATGTCCAGCAGACAGTTCAGTATTTTGTAACCATATTTAGCAAAATTAGCCTTTCTTGATATCATCCTCTTCTTGGATCTTCCCCTTTGTTTGACACAAACGTTTCCTTAAGGTTTCTTATTTCTAAATTTCATTTCCCCAGCAAATGAACCTTTCTTTTCTGTGGTCCCCCCATGCTCGTGATCTAGATATAGATCAACAAAGTCTTGTTCTAATATATATATTTTTTTTTTACAAGTGACAAACTATAATGTTGCAAATTGAATCCTTTAACATTATCGCCCTTCCAGTTTCGTCAAGAAGTCTGTGAAAGCCTTGCAGGTGAACTAAAAATCCACCCTAAAAGGTTGCAAGTATAAATCTTAGCAATGTCAACTAGTCATTTTGTCCTTCCGAGGTTGATAAATAGAGAAACCTTAAATTGCGTCTTAGTGATACCTGTATTTTAGTGTTCTTGGTAATGGCAAAACTGTCGCATTAAACAGCTTCTACTTGCACTGTGTCCTTTAAACTATCTGTCTTCCTTTCTCCTAGCAAAACATCAATTTTCTATCTTGACCGCATGAGTGGGTCGCCCATAGCACTAAACATTTTTTCGAAACGGCCCATTGTGTGTTGCCCAAATTCCATGTGACTGAGTGCCTGACTGCTTTAGCAATGGCCAGCTGACACGGGCAAGCACGTGTGGACTGCACAGCTGCAGTCCAATATCTTTCCTCGGTTTTCAAAGCGTGGCCCTAACATGTTTGACTGTACTGTAGGGTACTGTGGGGCCTCGCAACGGTTCCCTATCGGGCATTGTTTTGTGCCCTGGCACAGGCGATCCGTTTCTTTCCAGACTGCAGTGACAGCAGACACATCGATGTGCGCGTGCTCACACTTCTCACTAGTGGAGAAGTTACTGCATGACTTCATGCCGTGAGCATTGTAGGGGAACGAGCATCCTTTAAAGAGTCATTTTCTCTCTGGATTTCCCTTCTCTTTTTGAAACTCAGGAGCAGCAACATTGTAATGGTGTCACCAGGGCTTTAAGTGGAAGCTTTTGCAATATTATGTACAAGCCATAGTTGCTGCCTATTTATCTTATTCAACTAACGACCATTGACGAAGCCAATAGTGCTGACTTGTAGGTATGAGGTTACTTGTATCTTATCTGGATGCAATGACAGAGACCGCAAAATACAAATTGGGCGGCACACTATGCTAAGCACAGATTTTAGCTTGTTTTTAAGCCACGCCCTTAATTACGTCCCACTTAAAGCCCTGACTGTAGGTTAATTGAAAGTAGGGGATCCGAACCAGTGTGTCAGTTAAGTAGACTTGCTGTGAACTGGATGGCAGGGAGAACCGAGGCATATGTGCGAGGCATATGTGCGGTGGAGAGGATAGTTGCTAAGTAAACAAGCAGAATTTGCCAATTATTGTTTAAGTCAGTGAAAGTTTTCCCACCGTATTTGCTTCAGTGGGGCTGTTGGAGAGTTACTGTTTGCCTTGATTGATGAGCTTGGACCTTTAGCACTGCTCAGTTCTTTTACAGCTTTGGTGCCTGTTTCACTGCGTGTTAAAGAGGCTCCGTGGGGGTAATTTAGCCGATAAGCGCTTTCCCCGCCCACCCTGCCTTATGGAAACCCCGCTTTAAAGTGAAAGCGTTCACCAACGCCAGCACAGATCCTATACATAGCGCAGATTTCCTTGGTAATTACCTAAAAATATGTTTATCTGCCTCTATAGAAACAAGTTATTCGCAGGTCTTTTCAACCAGAAGAAGGTGTGAACTTTTCCGAATTGCATTTGCAGCCTGGTTTGTATGACTATACTGAAGGAGAAGTGAACGCTTCCCGGCCGTGGGAGGGCTGTGATTCAGCGCCTTGGAAGCTGTCCTCCTGAAACACAGCTTAGCTGAGCAGCAGAAGGAATTCAGGAATCGTTAACAAGCACTTGGCAGCACAAAGGCCTATTTCTAGCTACATATTCTTTTGTGTTCCCCACCTCTGCACGAACAATACTGAGGCACCATCGTAAATTCGACCTTGCCTCATATGGGGGGGATCTTAATTCTAGGTTTAGCAGTATGTCTAGAGACAGATTTTGTGCGACTCGCCAGTGTTGAGAAAACAATTTAGTTTACAGAACATGGGCGGGTGCCTTAGGTAAGGCTGGGCTGGCACAAGACAGCTCATCTTTATGAATTGAATCCGTGTAGGTGCAAGAATCGGATTCAGAATCCGTGCCTCCATTGGGAACAGGGTCGAGACTGATTTCCATATGGCTGGGTTTAAACTGAAATGGCATGGGGAGCAAAAAACGATGGATTTAGGCCCAGATCTCTGTACTGGGGTGAATGTTTGACATTGATCAGAATTCTGTACATCAATTGTTCTTCAGCAAGAAGGAGTTAGTTTAGTGGCATGGCCTGTGCTTGCCATTACTGAGGCCGATTTCTATGGTGAGGCCCATATTGAGACGCCTTTGCATTTGTCCAAGGGCCTTCTGGTGTTTCTCCCTCAGATTTTTTTGGTCAGAAGCTGCTCCCCAGGCACAAAACCTTCGGGTTCCTTGGTCGCATTTCTTCTTGGGGGGTGGGTCTGTTCCTCTGGCATGCAGCCTATATGTACCTTTATGCCCATCATGACGTGTATACTTTGCCTTGGCTTCTTTGACCACCCAATTCTGTATTTAGTCGGAGCAAACCAGTGAAGAAAAAACAGGTGTAGTCTGTCTTTTGTCATGGAGCCTGCTGCTTTTAATTTACCCCATCCCGGTATTTGTTAGCAGTGCAGTGCCGCACTAAGAGTGGGGCATGAGATGCTGTGACTATCCAGCTGGCAGTGGTGTGAAAGGTAGCACACACCTAATTTTCTCGTACCACATTGTGTACTATCACAGCTTAGCGGATCATAACTTGCTCACTCTGGCACCAAACCAGGATATATTCAAGGTGACTGGAATTATGGGGAGAGCAATTTTATGTGGCATATTGAAGAACTAAAGGCAATTCCTGCTGCACTTTTTATGGTATTAAACCGCTATTTTGACACATTGATGCAGAAAGGATTTTAACAAACTTGAAAATGCGTAGGGTTCCTAAAAAGAAAGCTGTACGAGTTAAGCAGACCGAATTTAAATGTTATTCAACAACAATAAATGTTTTGTCTATGAAAGCATAGCATTCTCATTCTATCATCGCTCTCCTTTATGCCTGTAATAGTAAAATGGCTTTTTACATATATTAAGCCTGCACATGCATAGTTGTTGAGGGGTGCACCTATTTTTTCTGTCAATACCAGTTCTGTTTTAGATTTGGTCTTCTGTTTTGATTTACTCTGACATACACATAGGTCCTTTGGCAGCATCTTTTTCAATTAAGAAATTGTCCTTAAAACAGCTGTGTACGCTACATATTCATCCCGCTGAAAGGCACTTTTAGCTTCAGGACAGCCGTTCTAAAGAGAGATGCACTGTGCTTAATATTTTAGTAAGTTCCAAGTACCGTTTTGAAAAAACTGGTGCTTTAAGGTGTCAGTGATGTAAACGTTCACTTTTACGTTTAGTGAAACAAAATGTTATCATTACTACTAACCATTCGTCCTTTCCACCATGTTTGAATTGCAATGAGGAAAGGGTGGGTGTCCAGCTGCACTGCAGAGTGGTTCCCTAGTACTTCAGTCGGTGATATTTTATCATCACTTGCAAATCCTTTCAATATTTTTTAACGGTTGAACATAATAGCTGAAACGTGACAAACCAACTATAGCAAAGAGTCTTGTGTTGCTTTGCATCACGTGTACATTATTTTCAGTAACTTTTGGTCAATGGAGCTAAAAACAGGGATACCTATAATTGCACCAAAAAAGCTGCAGATTGCATAATTATGCTGGCCCTGAACATAACAAACACACACCTGTGCCTGCCCCCAACCCCTGATGAACCAACACATAAATTCACTTGAAAGGAGCAAAACCAATTGAAACTGTCTGCACTGTAAAGACCAAAACAAGGTTTAGTGTAGAATATAAACCTTGTACAACTACAGCATGGAAGTTGCAGTGCGCAACTAAGATTACCATATCCACCCAGCTACACCATGCCACCCGTTTGCTTCATTTAACATAGCTGAATGGCAAAAGGAAAGCTAATTACGGTATAAAATGTTCTATGTATGCAAAGTGTCCTGGTAACCCTAAATGTGACACGTTATTGTTACAGAAATACAGGCGCTGGCTTTCAGTGCTATGCAGGTATGATTACAGCAACAACCTCATTTGTGAGCATATTGAGTGACTAACAGCTGATTCATACTAGATGGCTGGGAGGACAACATACCCACAGACAGGAATATGTTATAAAATTGCACAGTAGTTTACTGTGAACTGGGTTAAATGACACCCCTCGACATTGAGAACTGGAAAGCAAGAGTACTTTAAAAACACTGAGAATATATTGCACTGGTGGAGGCCTCTTTGACAGCCAGTAGGCTGTCCTACTTCTCGACTAAAGCGCTTTTGGAGTATATGGTTGTACTTTGAACTGTATATAATTTCAATGAAAGAAGAATTCTGTTGGATTTGGTGACCACCTGGATATGTGATGAACTAATTTGTATAAGGACTTGCTTTGAACTGCAATTAAACACAGCGGTATTTACAATTGTTCTGGCTATATAATGAATTATATTTTGAAGAAGGATTTCCTTTGAACCGATAATACTTTAAACACGGCTGTACCTACAATCGAAATATTTGGACTTACAAAGGAGTTAAATTACTTGCATATATTGTTATGTTTACTATTTTAGTGCTCGGGGAGGAATTGTTTTTTAGTTCAGGTTGTGCCCACTGAGTGGGTATTTGTGGGGTTGTTTGGTAACCAACCTCTCCACCCTTTAAAGCACTACCCAATTTTAGTGATTGTAAACTTTGCCCGAATATTTAGTAGTGCGCCCAATTCTAGACCTGGTTACCAATAGTGTTTGTTGGGATCTAGTGCGTGGTTGGCCTCGGTGTCTGCCACCCCCTGTTCAAGGCTTTCCATCTGTTGTTTCTGTGATTGTTGTTGTTGTTTTTTTTTGTTTTTGTGCCCGGCTATCAGTGAAATCGCCTGTCCGCCCAGCACTGTCTTATATGCCTCACAGAGTGTTACTGGGGAGGACACGGAATGCGCATTTTCGGTGAAATAGTGTTTTGTGGTTGTACGTAGTTTCTTGCTTATTGTATGGTTTTGGAGATATCCTGGGTGTATGGGGAATACTCTCCGACGCACAACATTATAAGAGGTGAGTGCCATGTATAGTGACGAGTGGTCTGATATTCCGCGGGGTAGGTGTTGGATCTCCGTTATTCGGTCCTGTCGCGCTGCCAACATGAACATGTAATCCATTCTGGAGAGGCTGTTATGGACACCCGAGTGATATGTGTATTGCCTATCTTCGGGGTGGATCATTCTCCACACGTCCAGTAAACCCATGGCTTCAACAAAGTCTGTTAATTTGACTTGGGCGCTTCGGGGGTCCCTGGGAGGTTGTTTGTCCAGAGAGCCATCCATCACCGCATTAAAATCTCCCCCCCATGATAGTGTCACCTGCCTGTAAGGATAATAGGAATGTACTGAGAGCAGGGAGGGCCGTTTGGTGCAGTGCTAGGGGTATATACCCCGAGACTAAGTTATATGGCCTCCCTTACCATTGGCATGTTAGTGCTGCAAAGCGCCCTTGGTCATCCGTTTTAGAGTCAGTGAGTATGAGTGGGAAGCGTTTATTTATCAAAATCCCCACCCCACGGGATCCCGAGGTGAATTCTGAGTGGACCGCCATTGTATATCCCCATCTATCTAGGGCTTTGATAGCCGAGCCCGTTGGGTGCGTCTCCTGTACCAAGACTACGGCTGGACCTTTGCGCTTGATATATTGAAGGACTAGCCCCCTTTTAATCTTATCTCCCATTCCATTCACGTTCCATGAGAGCATAGAGGGGGGGGGGGGGGGTCCACGGGGTTGCGGAGCGGGTTACCTGGAGTTTTTGTCAGTGGGTCGGTGTGTGACATCTACGTATATACCTGTATTTGAGTCTAGAGTTGCATGTTATGGCAACCATAGTCTGTGAGTGTCATTGTAAATACAAATAAGAAACAAACAACCTGAAAAATAAGAACAATCCCTCTTTCCACCTTCCCCCTCCCTGCCTGGCGGATCCCAAACTGCCCGCTTCCCCAACTGAGCGGAGCGCTTTAATCCCATAACCAGTACTTGCGTGGGGGTTAAAAGTCTGTCTGAGAGTAGCTGGAGCCCCCATGTATGTTGATGTAGCAACGGCTTGTGTCTTTTCCTGAGGCACAGTTCTCGCCTACAGATTCACGGTCCCTCTCATGTGTTCCCCCGGAGTAGGTCGTAGGAGGTCGTAGGCTAGCAGAATAATCAGTGCGCCTTCCGCGATGCTCAGACAGTATATGCACGCGGGACCTCCGTCTCAAATTGCAGTCCAGAGTTGCTCACTCCTCCTCGTCACCGGATTCTGCAGATCCAGATTCCCTGCGACTCCCGGCGTCGGTGTTGCTGGTGGGTCCTGATCTTCGCTGGTTTCACCACGCGGCGCAATCCGTCCAGCCAGTCTCGGCCTTCCTCCGGTGTGAGGAAAAACCACGCTCTTCCCTCCGCATCCACTCTCTATTTCGCTGGGAAGAGCATGAAATATTTTATTTCTCTGGCTCTCAGTTCCTTTTTGACATCCATGAAGCCTCGTCGTTGTTTCGTTACCGCTGCTGTGTAGTCCGGGTACATCGTGATGACTTGGTTGTCCAATCGAATCGGTGGAGCGATTCTGGCTGCCTGGAGAATAACATCGCGGTCGCGGGAACTGAAGATGCGTGCCAGGATCGGTCTGGGGGAGCCCCGGGCTTGGGCCTCCCACTGGGTACTCGATGCGCCCTTTCTACCGAGAAACTCGAAAGTCCAAGTGGTTGTAACTGGTTCTTTACGAGGTCTTCTACAAAAAGATCCAGGGCCGGCCCGCCTGCCCACACTTTCTGGCACGCCAACAATGCGCACGTTGTTGCTCCTTGAGGGGCCTTCCTGGTTGTAGAGTTTAGCAAGGATATGCTCATTGTCCATTTCCAACTGGCGCTGCAGCAGTGTTGTACCAGTGACAAGCACGTTTGTTGTGGATTCTACTTCGGTTAGTCTCCCAGAGTCAGTGCGGATCAAAGAGATGTCTGTGGAGATAGTGCCGATCGAGGACTGGGCTTGCTGTAGAGCGACCATGATGTTCGTGAGCGTAACGGAGTCCGGGGCCTGCTGTGCGGGAGTCACCTGCTGTTTTTCACCCTGGTCTTTAGCGGATGCATATTTTTAGAGTTTGCCAGACGATTACCCCCCCCCCCCCCCCCCCAACCCAAAACCCGGACCTTGTCCCGCCACCTAGGCACACTGTTCGGATGAGTGTCCGGTTTCTGGAAGAGGGGGGGAGGGGCGCGGCAGTCACCGCTGCCTGCCGCGCTGTAGTGCACAACTTTCGGGTTTCTTGCCCCCCCCACGGCCCTCTTTGTCTTCAGGCTGTGGGGGTGGTGTTGACCGTGTCCACGTGTTGCAAAATACCGTCGAGCTCCCAGTCCACAAGCGAGTTCTATAGGCCAGCGTGTAGTGCCCGATAAGGCAGACAGAGACGGGGGCTGATACAGGGCCCGAGCGTGTGTTGACCAGGTGAGTCAACTCCGCAGCGTCTGCCTTGTCCAGAGCTGTGTAGGCGGCTGAGGCCCCGATGTGGAGTTTTAGATTCTGGCCCCAGCTGGTTATCACCAAGGCCGTCGCATGCGTCCACTAGAGTCGCCTTTTCAATGCTGTCGGGGGTTATTAATGGGCGCTATAATGTGGCAGGGAGTGATCAGTGCAGTTGCACAAGGTCGCAAGGGTCCTGGTGAATACAGGCATTCAGCGCGGGGGCGGTGTGTCGCTCTAGGCTCTTCTCGCTGGCTCTCCGGTGCAGTTACCTCCCCTGGTGGGCCCCTTTCGAAACGGCACCGCACAGCTCACCTCCCTCGCAGGCGTGCGGATCAGGATTTCAGCACCCTCCGGGGGATCAGGATGTCCATGGTCCCTCAGCCGCCGTCGCGGCCGTTGTCAGTGCGTCCACTCGCCAGGCGCCGTCACCCCCGTCAGTCACTCGGGGGCGGCTCACTCGAGGTCCCGGCGCCAATGCTGACAACCGGCCGCTGGGTCCCTTCAGCAATTGCTTGGGAGTCGCACGTCGCCGGAGGTCACAGGACGTGTCAATCGACTCCGCCAAGCTTCCGACTCAAGCAGTCCCCGGTTGCGCCGTCTGCAGTCAGGATAAATGTCAGGATTTATGACGGAGGCTCACTTGTTTTCTGAGCTCCTTTAGGCTGCGGCCATCTTTCTTGGTCGCTAGCCACGCCCCGCCTGTGGCATTTTTGGGCTATACACATATACATAAACACATATACAAACACACTTTAGGATTATGGGGCTTTGCTCTGTTTTTCTCACATTGTAGTTGCTCGCCTCTTTGCATCAGATTCCTTTTTGAATGGTTGGAATTTCAACACCATTGTTGATGCTGGAGGACAGTGCCACGCATTTACCTTGATCAAATATGTTTATGAAACGATTTTACACAACATGTCTGCCATTTGGCTCTAGTTGGAAAATTAGGCTGATTAATGATGTTTTGCCACACGTTTCCGTTCTCTTAGACTTGCACAAGTTTGTAAAGCTTGCTGACTTCTGCTTTTCAGTCCTAAACTTCAGCACTATAATGTATATTCTGCTTAGTACCCGATGCAGAGGCTATGTGTTGATGAGTAGATTAGAAGGGCGTTACTAGCCAACAACTGTTTACGTCCAATTTGTCTAGGTTTAAGCTCAGAACTGCCATTCTTTGTTATTGTAGGTTGCTCTCTTGGTGACGTTTTGGATCTGTTCTTCTATACTATTACATTTTGTTTTGAAGCCAAGCCCATGCTCCCATGTTGTAGGTTACCAAGATAAAGGAACTCCGAAGGTAAACAAACCCCACCCAGCTCTTTCCCTGTTTTACCTTTGAATTTGCGCTCATGTGGTCCTTCCTGGCCACACCTTTTTAGTATTAAAAACAAAAACAAACACAAAGCAAGTTCTGGTGTTACTCTAACATTAAACTGAGTATGTGAGAGTAAGCTGCACAACATGGTTTTCACTGTTTAAACAACCAGGAAGTGTGTTAAATCCATAATCATCCAATGCTAGTCAGCTGTGTGAGATATATATAATAGAAAAGGGTTATGTAGGGAGCCCTTTTGCTTATAGCAGAGCTAAACTACTTGTATGTCTGTTTGGTATGTATAGCCATGCAAATTTGTGTATATCAGTTGGGTTTTATTTTTCCTATTTTCCTTGGACAGTGCCACTATATTGCAGATATTTGCATTTTTATTACGTTGTACTTTTATTGACAACTATATGCTCAGGCAGCTTAAATGAATTCAGAAATCAGATTTGCACAATTTTCAGTTGTGTGACAGCTGGGTTTAGAACGTAGGTCTCCGGGTTTCAAGGTCAGAAGCTTGGCCGCTAGATTATGTTATCCTCCTTTGCTGAACCCAAATTGTCTTGATATACCTGCAACATGGATCATTGTTTCCACAAGAAGGTTTCAGAGTTCCTCTCTTGAACTTGACTTCAGTCTCCCAATTTGCTTCTTTCCTGTACTAGATTATTTACAATAGGGGAGTCTGTATTTCATGTTTGATCATTACTTGTCCAATGGGTCTTTCGATCTAACTTAAGGCATTTGTGACCCTCTTTGTATACCTAGCATCACATGCCAGATGTCCCAGGTAGAACTTGTTTGCTGCTCATAAACAGTATTATTATTTTCCTTTGTTGGTCAGTTAACTAGAGACTAACATTAATAAACCACTGTGTAACTCGAGCAGCTACTTAATTGATAGTTTGATGCTTCAATGTGGTAACTCGTGCTTTCTTTTGTAACTCGCCCTTTCTTTTATAACTCGCCCTATCTCATTGTCAAAGATCATCAAATGGAGTGCTTTAGAATAATGCAGAGTAGGCATGTCCAAAATGGAGAATAATTTCCCCCAAAGTTGGTTCATAATTCTACTGATCATGCACGGAGTTCTTCAGGTATAAATTAAGGAATGGATTTCATCACAGAAAATTTTAGCACTTGTTTTTGTGCCCTTGTGCCCTTGTATCAACTCTTTTTTCAGTCTTGTTGTACAAAGGATGCAGTTATGATTTCCAGGTATCACATGATCCTGTCGTATACATGACAGTTGGATGCAAAAGGATAATAGTCTGTTAAAAACCTACCACTGTTATGTACAAAGCTATGGGGACTTTCTCCTTCTGCAGATTTCATTGTGAATTTCCTCAGCCGACATTTAATTTGAAAACTGTTGTGGTTCTGAATATACAACCTATTTCTTCCCACAACTTCATTAAGCATTGCAGGTCATGAAAGTGCATCACATTCACTGGGTTGGCGTTGATATGAAATTAATGGGGTGGACACTTTGTACAGCTTATTAATGTAACTAAAATGTGAAATAAATGTGTATTTAGTACCTTAAAATTTGGAGAAACACACAGTTTTCCTGTGTTTGAGTATATACATATGTTTGCTAATTTAAATGCCGGTCTAATCACCAGTACATCTTCTGATATTATACTGACAACTTCGACAATAACGAGGGGCACTGATAGGAGCATTTCATGTGTGGGGATTTTCGGTTGAGCCTACCAGAACAGCACAAGCGGCTGTCTTCACTAGACGTGATGTGAGCTTATCAAGATCTTTCAGAAGCTTAGAGCCTGCCCTTTGTTTACTATTCATTGGTTTTATTGTCACTCATTTCCTTGCTTCTTATTCAGTGGCTTCATTGTGCTTCTTTTGCTTGTCCCTCCCCTGAAGCTTAGCCTCTTTACCACCCTCTTGACAAGTTAACTTGCGTCCTTCCACTGCTTATGTTTTTCGTCTTTTTTTTTCTTTTTGGTTAAGCACTCCATCACAGTGCATGTATGTTTTTTTTTTCACAGCTCTCTTCCTGTTTGCATCTTCTGCAGCACCCTCCATGTTGTGTCCTTGTGTGTTTCTCCCCCTTTTCCCCACCTGCTCCTCCATTGGTACTTCATTTTTTTATTTAACAGCGTTCTCTTTTTTTATGGAAGGCTAGACAGCAAATTATCTGATTGATCTAAGAGGCGCCCGTTGACTTATTTTGGTCACCAAAATGTATAACAAAATAGCACCTTCATCAATCTGTAGGCGCGTGCATATGTGGCGACGTATGCTCGCACCTACCGAATGATGTGATTGTGCCATCTCATCTTTTTGTTTTTTTGATGATGCTAAACAGCATAGGCAGCAGGTTCCCTGGATTAGGCCTAGTGGCTTTGCCAATGCTGGTTTGGTTGCTGTTATGATTATGCATAGTGAGGCAATGGATTAGCCTTGATCGGCCTATGGTTAAAAAGTAGTGGATCACATTTTGGAACACTTTTGACAAGGGGGCTGTAAAACATCAGATGAAAGGTGTTAAGGGGCAACGATAATTGCCTCTTGGGGGCACTTTTTGTATAAATGAGCTCAGCTTCAACTTGTAGATGATAGTTTGTTTGTCTATAATTAAGTGAATTGGCTATTTAATATTTGTTTTGGATTTCAATTTTGTGTAATCTTCCATGATTGATTTGCACTATTATGTTTGCTTTGACACTTTCTCAGTAAAACAACAAACATTGGCAAAGCAGATAAGTCTTCATAATGTGGTAACCATGCATAGTTTTTGCCAATGAGTGTTAGTAAAGCATTGTTTAAAAACATTAAATGAAACATTTCAAAACACTGGTGGAAATGCAAACCTATCTTAAGGTATCTAAGCACTCTACATTGAATTTTATATTTTCAATCTTTGTAAATGGCAATCTTTATTTTTTTAATACTTTCCTTTCAGGAACCTCTGAATATAATTTAAAAAAAGAATAGGGAGGTGTCGGACTTTAAAGGAAAACACTTGCCAAGGCCTAATTTACTTTCAACAGGACTTGTAACAAACTCTGATGCCAAAGTCTATTTGAAAATCATAGCTAATCGGCTACAGAGAATCCTAGCGACACCGGTATCACCGTAGCAACATGGTTTTGTACCAGGCAGGGGGACCACAGACCACATCAGGTGGGTCATCTCAATATTAGATATAGCGGAAGCAGAAGGTAGTGAGGTAGCTGTGGTCCTCCTGGATGCCGAAAAAGCCTTAGAGTATTGTGGCAATACCTTTGGGAGCCTTGACAGAGAGGAGGGTGGGCCCACATCTAGCGACTTTGGGGGCCATGTACTACCAACCATCCACACAATTGCAGGTGGTGGGAATACATCAGGGAGGATTGAGATATCCAGAGGGACGTAACAGAGGTGGCCCTGCTCCCCAATCCTATTTTCCATATATCTGGACCCATTAATTAATAAAATTATGCACAACTCTGCAATTAAAGCAGTAACCAGCAAAGGGTACAACACCAAGATCCTAGCATATGCAGATGACATTGCCATATCTGGTTCTGTGGTGATTATTGCAATTAGTGAAATTGAAAGTATGACAGAGGAATTTGGAAAGAAATCTGACATGGATATAATGTGGGCAATCAAGATGGACCCAGTGCTGGATAAAATAAATTTGGAACTCAGACACTTAGATAAGCTACAGCTAACAATAATAGGAAGAGCCAATGTACTAAAAATTAGAATTTTCTTCAAAATACTATATCTATTTTGCCCAATCTCCCTGGAACTCGTAGAATCAAATATAAGTAAAATGAACTCTATGTTCTCTAACTTCATCTGGAGTTACCGGAAAACACAGCGTGCGATAAACTATGACGTTTCCTCGTGAACGAGTCGGGTGGGGAGTACTGAATCTTCTGTTTTACTACTGGGCCACTGCATTACAACCGATGGGTACTCTCCTTTTACCCGGCCTGATAAATAACGATGATTCTGGTTTACCCTCAATATACCACATATGAATTGGGAAAGAGACGGAAGGGCTCTTCCTCCGACAGCTTGAACCAAGCTACTATAAGAAGACGCAGTTCAAGTGTGTTAAGGCGGCCTGGAAGGTCTGGAACAAGGTCAGCAGACTGTTGAAGATCCCCAGGTATGTTAGGTACTGCCCATACGGCGCCCCTCTCTAGTCCCAGATGCACTGTATGATGGCATGGCTAGAAACTTGGAGCAGACTGGTATAGATAGGATCGTAAATCCGTTTAATAATACGAAGATCATTCCATTTGTCGGACTCTTGGAAAGATATGTTGTTAATAATAGAACACAATTTAAATATATACAGCTTCAGGAGTGGCTTTAAAGTCTATCTAGCGGCTCCCTTAACCTGGATAAAATCCCAGTCTTGGAAACTCTGAATCACCAATGCAGCAGAATCAAAGACTATTATCAAGACCGAATTGAGACCCTCCCAGATGATGTGGAAAAAACGGAGGCAAAATAGGCAGAAAAGCTGGGTGATGGGGATGTTGACTTGGATATGTCTATCGAATTGGGGATAAAGATCTTCCTGTCAGCCAACCTAAAGGCCCAGCATTACAAAACTGCCTAATCTGTACCATGGCCGGCCAAGCTATTTGGGTGGGGGAAGAGGGAGAACGATAAATGCCCCAGGTGCCAAATAGGGCCGGCGGACAGCATACATATGTTTTATTCCTGCAGTGAACTTACACTACTGAAAGAAGGAATAGTTACTTTGGCTCCAGACAATTAACAAGAAAATTACTTTTAGTCCAGCTTTGATGCTATTAGGATATGATTGTCAGGCCCATTTAGATCCATCCCAAAGAGATTTCATATTTATGACAATAGCCGTGGCTCGGCTGTTGATTGCCACTGCATGGAAAGATGCAGACCCACCCACATACCAGCTGTGGCTTCATCGGCTATTAAGCATCTGTGTGCAGGAAACTGCACTATATAAGTGTAAGGGCCGTAATGCCAGGAAGGTTATGAAGTTATGGGAACCTCTGATGGTATGGCGCAACAGAGGAGCTCCGGGGAAAACTTAAGAGAGTAGCCTGAGACCATACTATTGTTAATAATCGCAGGAAAATTTTAACTACTACATAATATATGTAAGTGTTGACATGTCTAAGCAGCTATTTAATTAAGTTTTTAAAAATGTGATCCGTAATATGAACTGTGTACTGTAAAGTAACTTCTCTTATCTAATGAAAATGTATTTTTTTATATTTTTGTACCTACCAGGCTTTTGAATTAAAAAAAAAAAAAAACGAGGCTGCTATTGACACACATGACTTGGTTTTAGACAAGAAGCTTCTGGAATTACTCTGGTTTCCATCCAGGCTTTATGGATGAACTCTATGGAAAGGATTGATCATATAGCCAACTCGGACTCTACAGCATTTATGGTAACACATTTTAGAAGATGTTGACAACACTACTGAGCAAAAAAAAGAATCCTCAGATTTCAACAACTAATTCAGTCTTCCATACCCTTTCTGATTGTACGCTTTATGGGCGTCTGCACCAGTAAATTCGGTCACATATGTATTTCTTCAAGGTTGGGAATTTCAGAGGATTCATATGTACACTAAATTTGAAAACAAGATGGCACAATATTGCTCACGGATTTTGGGATGACCCGCAAGTTCCTTATTCAGTGTTGTGTGAAGTGTGTGTTTTGATGATGCAGGGCTTGGAGAAACATTCTGGGCAATGATGTTGGAAACCTAGTTCTTGTGGATCTAGTAAAACACTAAATCTTGCTTGCTATCAAATATCTGCCAGAGAAATTAAACTGCAATACAGGTGAACGGAGTAGAAGCTCAGAGGTTCAAGGAATATGAGCTGTTTTTGCTATTGCAACATACTCTTCTTAATTCTGTAGAATCCTAGGATCCTTTTAAATAAAAGAAGTGTATTTTCAGGCTGTCTCATCTGGTTTTTCAACTCTAGAGTCAGTATTATTATTTCTTTGATGGAACTTGCTCAAAATATTTCTTTGTTTACCCTTCTTCATCTTACCGTAAAGATTTCTAGTTTTGTCCTTTTTATTGGTAATTTACACAACGGAATAATTTGGAAAGCAACAGTAATCCTATTTCCTCTTCATTCCCTCCTTCACACCCCAGCACCCTCCCAAAGGAACCACAGCATTGATGTAATGATTTTCCTTTTGCCGATGGGCCACGTGGTTCCCTTCAGATCTCTTGTCATTATTTTGGAACCATACTCTGAAGGGTTTCTCAGCTCTGAGTTCTTAGCGTCCACTAGCCTTAGGATTTGTAATCGTCTACAGCAGCGGTTCTTAACCTGTGGTCCGAGGACACGTGGCGGTCCAACTTGGGGAGTCTGACTTTTTGCAAAGTTAAATAGTACTCCAATTAAGAAATTAAAAATAATGAAGTAGAGACAAATGAGCAAAAGTAAAAATCTGAAAACATTTTCTATATTTGATTAAGAATTAAAACAAAATATTTCAATATTTGAGCATTTGTTTGATGTGTACTTTTGATTGCGCGGGTATCCCTGGCTTCCAGTAATGACTTAGTGGGGTCCCTGGGTTTTAGTAATGATTCAGTGGGGGTCCACATGAGTCAGAAAATTAAGAACTGCTGATTTAGGACATGCCATGCCGAGGGAGTCCTGTGTCGAGACCTGGAGCACTGTTTTCACAATTTCTGGTACTGTCTGTAAAAGTAAATTTTTTAGGCCTCTATAATTATATAGCCTCTGCTTAGACCAGACATTGGTTGATCTGATGTGTTTTTCTATTGGGGGGTGAGGACGGAGGCAAATAATTTAAGGTAAGCCAATGGACATGCTGGAACACCTCTCTCTCTGAATCACTGTAGACTGTTTCCAGATCACAAATTATCTTGACAGTATGGTTCCTGGTATTGTAGAATGTAGGCGTGTTGCATTATCTGAAAATATCACAGACCTTCTCCGAGAACCCCAGGAAACAAAGATCGTGTTCGTTTTGATTGAAAATGTGTTGATTATGGTATCCTGCAGGTACAGACAAAGACATAATTCAAGTCAGTTATTCAATTCAGTTATATTGTTTAATAAAACAAACAACATTGAAATGAAACCAAGGCTTTATGTGGCGAGTATTAAAGAAACGTCCTTCAGGAAGAGCTTTACCCTTGAAAGAGGAAATCCTTATTTTATCCCAAATTAAGGTGTTTTCACTTTGAGGATGTTCAGTCTATATATTTCTTGAAGAAAAAAAATATATGTGTAGGGGTGTGTGTGTGTTTTTTAGATTGTTCTCCTGTATCCTCTTCAAAGTGTTCAGGTAGTATTTAACCCTGCTAAAAAAGTGAAAAGGCCTTGGTTTGTTGGTGTCCAACTATGCATGTTTTTAAGTACGTGGCTGGCCTTTGGTTCCAACTGTGGGTTCTTGGCAAAAGTTGTCTGATAACCAGATGAATCTACCAGCCATTTTCCTTCTTAAATTTGTAGTATCCTTGAATATGGTATCTCTGATCCAAGACAACAAATTTGGTCTTTTGCATTCCATAATTTTAAACCGAGATTAGGTCAAAAACAGATTTGTAGGTTATGTTTCCACTGTTGAAGAGCAAACGTTTGACTTGAATTCTCTTGTGTTGTCAGAAGACTACAGATTTTTTTTTTTCTTCTTTTTTTCCGGGCACCTTACAGCCCCTTATAGAACAGTGGTGACTGGCACTGCATCCTCTAAGATAACATTTGATGGGCAAAAATATTCTAAGCAGTCAGGCCCGTAGAAAAGTAATATTGCCATGATTGTAATTATTTTGTCTTTAACGCTCAGCAAGGCATGTAGACCTTGTAGAACAAGTACTATGGAATGAGTTGCTTCCTGTGTTGTTTTACACTGTTGGTATCTTCTACTCAAGACCTGGCTGTTCGACCAGAACCACCCCCCCCCCCCCCCCCCCCTCCCTCCTCAGCGCCTTGAGACCCTCGCGGGTATGTAGTGCACTCTACAAATGACTGATTGATTGATTCTAGATTCTCTTTTCCTTTGCAGCTCAGTATAAACTTTTGGAACTCTTGTCCAGTTCAAGAATGCAATAACTACTGCACTGAACCTTGCAGCCTTTGTGACTTCATATAGTATAAAAAATGCAGTACTTTAGCGGGGCCAGGCTACACATTTTATGATCAAATGAACCATTTTAGATGGGACAGTGGGTTCCTTTTCTACGGCTGGAATTCATGGATAATGCTAGTATTGTAAAAGATTTTGCAGGTCAAGAGATTTCTTTTTTTATAAAATGGTTCTTGGTGTTTGAATGTTGCTAACTCTGTCAGCTCACTCTGGAGTCTTCATGGGGCCACAGCGTGGACTATCTGTGCTGCTTTTTCTTTAATTCTAGAGTTGAAATACAACTCTACTTTATGTACAGGATATTTCTGACGACAATTATTTTCACCCTCCCACTCGAATCTGAAATAGCATGGGAATGTGTTTAGAAAGCAGCAACGTGCTCTCTGGATTGGCTGATTAATGACACCCTGTTCGAGGCGATTGCCACGGCACTGCATTTCAGAGTATGCCCACAGAGCACCTGGACAAGGAATTAAAATAAAATTGTTTTGAATTAAATGTTAGGTTATACGAGAAAATTCAACTGTCCCAACCGTGTTGGGCTTGTTGAAAACGGAGGAGCAAAGACAATCTTTTATTTTCTCAGTGTTACATGGTTACAGGGATATCTAATTTCATGCTGCTTTTATTTAATCCTGGTCTTGAGAACGTAGTGCCAGAGGTATAACTTGGTGACGATCGAATATCAAATCCCATTTTCAACGAGTGCCTTACTCGTGTTTGAAAAACAAATGCCGATTATGTCTGCTTTTCGAAATTCCCTGTTGAATACGTAAAGTGGCCTTTTTACTGAATGGCACAATTACCAGGTGAACCTGTTTCTAGCGGGTACGTCATGAAATATAATGCGAGGACACATTACATGCTTTTGCTGGAAGTTTCCTTCTCCCATTCTGTGTTTCCAGCAAAGTTTTCCTCAGTCCCACACAGATATGCCTCAGCCACTTCTATTCTATGACGTTTAGGGCAACATTGAATGAAGCAGCACTTGCAAGAGATCGGTCTTTTCTGGAGGGCAGTAATGGCAAACATGGCAGGATAAGAGGTCCTGCAAGACAGGCACACTGGTGAGGAATAATTGCCTCGTCTATAACACCTAAACATGATGTATCATGAGTAAGGGCTGTCTCCAACCTATGGGAGTCCTTGCCCACAACCTGCGCTCCAAGTACCCACTGTCTGCCAGCCTCTGATGGCCCCAACACCGAGATTGAGGCTGTCTTGAGCCCTACAGAAACGCCTGAGCTCACCTTAGAACAGAACTCCACCAAACCACTCCACTCCATTGCACCAGCACAAAGGGACTGTCCTTTCTCTATGCTTTCCCTCCTTTACCCAGAAACCATGGCCCACTACCCACACTGACACAGGAAGTAACATTGCTAGGGAATCCTGCAGTCCAAGCCCCTCCCACACTCATCCTTGGTGTCTCCTGATGTAGGTAGTATAGGAGATGGTTTAGGAATGCTGGTTGTTTGGTGGGGCATATTCTTCCACCACCCTCAAACTGGCTTCTAGTCAGCCAATCACTGTTTCCATCAAACAGTTTTGTGTAGTCAGTTAGTAGCATGGATCGGAGACATACAAGTTACAAATGGTCAGCTGGCCCGCTTCACAGGAATGCCACTTTGATGCCCTGTTGAGCTGACAATGAGCCTTGGTTAGACCGTGCGGTTCTTAGGAGGAGCAGTTACAATCTTTTCCCGCTGTTCATAAGTCTCTCCTCTGCTTCTTGGTTCTACATTACATACATTTGTGGGCTCTATATCTTTACCCAGCGTGTTAGACTCTTCCAGCTGGGTTCTTTCTCTTCGGGCCGCTCACAAGACTCTGCTCCTGTGGCTAACATCACCTCCAATCGGTTCCTTCCTTCATTCTGCATTGCGGTATATGTCCAGGTCGAGTCCTGCTTGAAGCAGGCATCAGACTTTACCATGTGAAGTATTCTAGTTCAAGTCTGAAGATTTGGTCCCAGGCACCATCAGATATAGCAGACCTAGCAGAGATGAAGGGGGGGGGGGGGGTGGTTTCTCGGATCCTTCACCCCCTCCCTGTGACTCTATGGCATTCTACAGGTTTCTCGCTAACTACTATAGAAGTCTTATAAATTGAATGGTCAGTTTGAGTGTTTTAAAATGTCACAGCTGTTATTTTTTTTTTTAAAGGGACGCACCTTGTAAACATCATATTACATGGATTTTCTCGTATTGAAAAACAATGTTGGTCTCACCCAAACTGTTTGACTTGTGATCTTAGCCCCTCCCCTTTGAAAAGCAGGCAATAACCTTGTACAACTCTTTTTGATCTATGAAGCTTCTCTTTAGCAGTGGCAATTGCACCTATCACGTTACAGGAGTCCTAAAACCTCTTCCTTTTAAAGGGAACCCAATCACTGTGAGTGACTTCATAATGCACAGTCACAATAATAGCAGATTCTATTAAAGAAGAATGAGCGGAACCATCAATAAAACACATTTTCCTTCTATGTCTCTGTTGCATGGGAAGCAACACTAAGTTGCTACCTTCCTTTTGTGTTGCCTCCCTTGTGACCTGTTTAGCTGCATTTTGAGTTTTTGCCTACTCTGGTTGATGTGGTGGTGACTGTGCAGTCTAAAGTAATGACTTTCCGCAACATGCAGTGGGGTTGGGCTTAGAGGCTGTTGCTACGAGGTGCTTTTCATTCTTCAGGATGTGATGAGTAACTAAACTGCTAGAAATTTGAGCAGGTAGAAACTCTAGGTTTATACAACACCACCAAATCTGCGTTTTTATTTTATTTTGTACCCCCTGGGGATTTTTGCGTTACTCATGGTGTAAGGATTCCCCTGGAGGACACTGACAAAATAGCCAAAATACAGATACATTTTGGGGGGGCTTGGTAAAAAAAAAAAATGCTGTCCTAGAAAGCTTATTTTTTTCTTCTAACATTGGCTTCAACTAATGGTTTTCTTTGTTAAGAGCTTTCAGGAACACACAGAGTTGCAAAAAAAGCAATATGGATCACTGTTTTTGCATTTGTCTGAGAGGTAGTCCGTTTCCCCCGATTTGTGTGGTTTTTACCTACTTGCAGTTTGTGGTAGAAACAAGTGTGAGACCCATGGGTGATCCTAGAACGCTATACCTTTCTGAAATGTAGACAAAATTCTGAATTCAGCAGGGGGACTTTTGAGAAGATCCTGGAAGGTTTTCCCAAAGAAACTGAACGTTGAAATAAAAAATAATAATGAAAATATGCAGGGAAAAATAGGCATTGGTGACAACGTTTTGTCTGTAATTTTTGTCACGGTCGCTGGTTTATTAAAACAATATTCTGTATCGTTTGATAGACCCTTCTGGTTGCATGCATATATAAACTATGCGGCTAGTCATATGGTAAAATAACTAGGTCTGAAGGAAACATTTGTAAATCTGAAATTTGAACAAGATACAGAATTCAGGAACAATGATTATTTGTGCATCTCTGAATTTAGGGTTACCCCACACATCACGTGAATCGGAGGGCATTTATAAAAATGTCTTTTTTGCACAGTGACTTACATTTGAAATCCAAAAATTATGAGAATTAAATTGCCAATAAATATTTTACTATTTTCACACATACAAACACGTCTTCTGAAACTGAGGGAATCCTCAAGTCCTATCTCCTAGCGTTCCCACACTTTTCCCGGTTTAAAAACAGTACCACAGAGCCTGCAACAGGAAAAGTCCCAAAATGCAACATGTAAACATCATATATTTCCACTCAAAACAGACGTTTTTATTTTTTTGCACTGAGAGTAGATGTGAATTTTGGGCCTGGGCTTCGTGCCTTAAGGGGAAACCCACTGACTCCAGCCATTTCTGAAAAAAAGTATAATTGATTATTTTAATGTATAGCTTTTATGACATTTTAACCTACTGAATAAAGTTTAATTTGTAAGAATACTAGACACCCAGCGGAGTCCATGGTGGTCTGGAAGCCTTTTTTAAACCCAAAAGGACATATAAATCTCAAACTCTGGCTAAAAACATGCATTTCCCTAACATTACTATCATGGAAAGTTCCTGAATCGGTAGGGTCCACAGATTTACTACCACCCAGAGTTCTACACTTCTCCTGATTAAAAATGGTACTCAGCTTGTTGCGGCTGGGTTTAGTTCCTGCAACAGCACGGAACAAACCAGTAGGGAATATAGACTTTGCAAGATCCTTTTTTTTATCTGCATTGCTGCTGCCTGCACTGAAGGGGTTAAAACGGGTCCAGAGAGTCTGTAATGACCATTATGCCAGCATATTTTGTGTCTCCCCAGGATCTAATTTGCATGGGTTTGTGGCTTCTTACATATTTGGGAAATGTTTGTCCTGGCTTCATATAATATGCAAAAAGGCTCTTGGGTGATGCACTGATTTACCAGCAGGTGTTGTGCAGATAGTGCATTCGGTGGGTGCACTTTGTAAGGCATCTTGCATGGGGATTGGGTACAGTCACATATTGTGGTCCCTTTTATAGAGGTGGTCAGTCCCCCTTGAAAGGCAGGCAGTGCATGAGCACGTAAAGTAACTGTCAACGTGCTAGGTGGTGGAGGTTTAGCACTCTAAACTGTTGCCATCTTCATGGGTTGTGGTCTTCTGCATAGAAGGAGCTTAAACTATCACCTCATGTTTCTTTGTACCTCCCATGCACTGGAGAGAGCACGTTTCTTCGGTTTTGCCTACCAGACTGCTTTTAGCTGTCTGTAAGTAGAAGCCTCTTGTAAACATACCAAAAGCTGACCGTGAGCTCTGAGCACGCCATTTCTTACCATTGGCTGTCTTGTGTGTTTCATTTCCTTAATTCTTATTCGATGGGTTGTCTGCCCCTCCTGGAGAATAGACTCTTTACCATCCTTTTGAATGACTGGATTTTATCTTTCCACTGCTCCCCTTCAGTGAACTACTTTTCATTTATTTTCATTGGCATCCCATGAGAATGCATACATTTCTGGCCCTCTCGTTCGTGTGCTGCTTTCCTCTTGTGTCCCACACCACTGCTGTGTTGCTCCCAACCCCTCCCAGATTGTCAGTAAAAACACAGCAGCCTGTTTAGTTTTGCTATAGTATGACCAACGTGCAGACTTGAAGGGTTGTTTTTGTTTGGTTTCATCCATTCCAGATATTGCATGAAAGCAAAGGCCTGGTCACACAAAGGCTTTCGTGGCACTGAGGAAGAAGCTGACTGCTGCACTCAGATGGGGCTTGAAGCAAAAGTTATACTTACAGGACTGAAAAGGAGCAGTTTCTTCTCAATGAGGCACATACATCAGCTCCCTGGGTCACTCCAAAGGACCAGTTCGCTGTGGCACGTTTCAGTTCCTTCCTATGAAAGTACATCAGACCTTGGCAAGCATTTTGCTTGTAATGCTGACACTTTATTTTTACATTCTGTTCCGCGATTTCGGAGTAAAAATATCCAAAAATTCAAACAGGCTATTTATAAAGTCTGAAAATATTGAATTCAAAGTACAGTTTCGAATACCTTAAGATGTTACTTTTACCCCAGTATTTTAAAATATTATTTGTTTTACTTTTAGCTCTAAACAATGTATACAAACAAGCATTTGCTAGTCCAGGAGATTGGCACATGCATTATAAAATTGAGAACTATTTGCTTTGCAAGTGCTTCTTCTTATTTTTGATGTCTGAATGCAAACCTCTCTAGACTATTCCGAGTGCAGCCAGTGAAGATGATCACTGGTACCGTGCAAGGGGTGGGTAGTCCAGCGCATGAACCTTATCCCTAAGGAGACTTTGCTCTCTCCATGGATGTTTGCAAGATGAGTTAACTTTCTGTATGATTGTGATCAGTTTCCTTATTCCTGAACAGAGACATCCTAGAATAATAGCCTGCTCAGCACACCGCAGAAATCCCTTTCTACCAGCCGGTATTTCCATGCATGGTTTCCAAAGCCTTCATTCTGAAGCGACAGTCCCTGGTGTATTTGCACTGTTATTTGGGTTACAGTAGGCTAACTCTTGTGATTGTTAATTCCTAGCAACCCATAAGTGAAAGTGTAGAGTGTTCATTTCTATACTTGGCGAGCCATTGTTTTTGCACTGCTGCGCTTTAGTATGTAATTGTCCCACCATGCTATGGCTCTCGTCTGACTTAATAGTGGAGGTTATTCTGGTTGTATTCAGCTCTCGGGGTTTCATCCATTAATTGGCAGCCGCACTCGGGGTCTATCCACCAGCAGGTGTAAATATGTTAGAACTGAACTCTGCTACTAATTTAATTCCCAAGCCTTCAGTTGCACTCCATAGTTAGCTGACAGTATGTAAATTATGGAAAGACAAATTTACTGTTTTAACACCAGCCGTAGAATATTTTGGGACCGTGGAAGTCTTATCAAAATACTCTTAAGGGCAAACATATTATTATAATACCAGTTATAGAATGTTTTACAGAAAGTTTAATGATCTCCAAAAATTGCAGCTTAGCATTTAAAATAAATCAGCGACTCCACACAAACAGTGGCTGCTTCCTTGAGTGCTCAGCTGAAGACAAAAAAAACTAAGGCAGCCAATGGGTTGCATAAGGTGCACAAATGATGGGCTGGGAACAGACAATTGTTCTGTGCCACTTATACAGTGTTTTGACTTACACTCCTTGTGCAGCTTTAGAGTCTGCCAAAAGAATCAGTGGTGGCATTAAATTCAGTGGCCCGCATTTCTATGAAGGTGTAGTTTTTTACTACTTGCCTATGCCACAATTACAGGCAGTTAAAAAAAAATATGTGAAAGTCTGCTTAAATGGTCACAAATCACAGCTACATTGTGTGATTACTCTAACAAAATAAAATCATTACACAGTAGAAAGCTAATACCAGAAGAAATTGAAGAAATAAAATTGTGATAACCCTGGGCTTAAAATTCAAAAATTAAATCTGTATTAATGTCAGTCCTGTGGCAACATACAAATTTTGAGAACAAATGTAATCGACTTAATACATATATTACAGACCTCAGTCTCTTCATCACAGACTTTTGAAAAGTGCCCAGCCCCAAATGCTTGATAAATAACCAGATCCTATAATAGATACCGAGTTTTCCGCTTCAAAATTGATTTAAAATTTTGTTTATGGAAAATGTGACCCAAAATCCTTAGACTTTCTATGGCCACATTAACAGTAGATAGCCCTAATGCTTCTTGCAAAGATCCACTATACAGGTGCCCACTACCACACTGATGAGTTACTGTTAAAATAAATGAGTACTTAGCTGCGCTGCAGTGTTGCTAGTCTATCACTAGCTGCCTTTGGCTCCTCCATCCACCCTTCGTGGCATGTTTTACACTGAAAAATCTCAGTCACCGATTTGTCTTATCCCTACGTATAACCCCGTGTTTTTTTGATGGTCTGGTTTGTTTGTTACCTGCGGAATTCCTCGTAAATGGTGCCTGGCTTGGCAGTTCATTTACAAACGTTTCCAAGACGTACTCCATCTTTTCGAATTTCTCTGAGACTAACCCCCAGGTTGTGTACTTTAACCACTCCTCGCACACTGCTCCCATTTTTTTCTCACTTTGTTTGCTTTGCCAACATTGTAGAACGACTCGGTCTGCCTCCTGTAGCCCTTGAACGCCAGCTGCCCTTTCCTAGTGCTAAGGACGTACACGCTCTCCTCACCCATACAAGATTCTCTGCATGCCGTCTGCCCTGTTGACACAGCTGCTGCAGTAGGAATGGGATCTGCGAGCCCTTCTGGAGGGAAGCAACCTTACGTCAGGGACGGCACTGATCGGTCCGGCACATAAGGTGGGGGGTGTCATTCATCTCCCTTTTTTTTACACTACTGCTTTGTGGGCATGGCTGGCCATTGCCTCATCGCTCCCGAATCAGTGTGTATTTGTTTCTTTCGTCCTGTGTCTCAGGCCATAATGAGCCTTTGTTGAAGCTCCAGCTTCTCTCTGTTCCGACGGCCTTGCAAGTGATTACGCGTTTCAGAAGTGCAGGAGGCTACACTTCCTGCTGTACCTGCTGGGTTGATAATCATCCCTTGCCGGAGGAAATGCGGTATTCACCTAAACTCGTTTCTTCACTATGTGCAAACATTTGGTGTTTGTGTGCGCTCATAAATGTATTCGTGGCTGTGAGTGAAGGGTCGCCAAGCCAAGAAACCAGTTAGCACAAACTCTCATTGCAAAGGTAACGTCCCCACGTTATCCTGTGAGTTCATGGGACTGTTGTAGAGGAACATCCTGAGTTGTCTTCACCAGACACAGGATAATAAGGATTTTAGGGGCTTCACCCTCGGAATGCATGTCTGCCGGCTCTGTGTGTTTTTCTCGCTCCTCTCTCCTCTCTTCCCCCCCCCCCCCTCCCCCTCCATTTCAAGCACCACTTGCGAGAGTCCACATGGCTTACCGTTTGTCACCCTCCTTGTAAGGTCCTATTGGGATCCTACAGCAAGGTCCTCCTGCTCAAAAGCTAAGCTGGGCAGACAGGGCTATAACCAATTGTTGTTTTGCAATAGGAAGTCTTACGAGTCACTTGAAATTACACTTAATTGCTATGGTTATAAAAATAATAAAAACAGATTGGAAGCATCTAACCCCAAAAATGCACACAAATATAAAATTAAAAAAATCTGTAAGCCAACCAATATCAGCCTTCATAGAACATTGCAACCTGCTCTCGAAATATCAGAATGGGTTCAGTCCAGGGGGTTTTACAGAGCTATCACCGATTGCAATGTGCAAGGATATCAATATAGCTGGAGATTATAATGAAGAAGCTACCCACTTTCTACTTGGTCTGTCTTAAGCTTTGAGCATGGTTCAACGTCCCCTACTACAGACTTAAAAACTTTACAGTTCAAGGTACCTTCCTGAATTAGATGAATTCATTCCTTGCAGGCAGGATGTCCAATATATCATTACCATGCACCCCACAGATAAAGCAGAGTGCATTACTTACTGTGCAAACTACAGAAATGGACCACTTGTCCTAGTACTCTGCACTAAAACCTCTTCCTCTTTACTGTCTGTGCTTCGATTAAAAAAAAAAAAACCCACATCAGTGGAGACTCCCTGTGCGTTCAGTATGCCACTCTAGAACATAATGCCTACTCAAAAAAGAGGGGACAACCAATCCCAGTTATAGAAAGTATTATATAGCATGTGCCTTTTCAAGACTGTAACAGTATCCATTGTGCAACATACACAAATTATGTAGGTATATGCAGCTGTCTCTCTCCTCAAACTTTGTAACACGTTTTTAGGTTTCGCCTAGACAGCGCATGCTTTGTCCGTGCGAGACACGTTTACATACAGTGGGCTTACAGCCTGCCCTCCCATAGTTTACCATTTGTTAGCTTCAGCATCGCTCTCATTTCCTTTGTCCCCAGTCTCTGTACTGGGGTGAATGTTTGACGTTGTTTGGCATTCTGTCCAACAATTGTTCTTTATGCATTTGTCACCCGAGTAGGACGGGTATGCCCAGACGTGCTTTCCATGCCACTGGAGTCAAGCTAGCCTGGCTGATAAGGGGTAAAACCCCGAAACCGAGCCCAGGATGCTTGCTTCCGGTCCAGGGAGGACCTTGCCTGGCAGTTCGGGCTGGACTGTTCCCCTGGGGAATAGGGTCAAGACTGATTTGCATATTGCTGGGTTTAAACTGGAATGGCATGGGGAGCAAACAAAACTATAAATTTAGGCCCGGATCTCTGTACTGGAGTTAATGTTTACCAGTGTTCAACATTCTGTCCGGCAGTTGTTTTTTGTCCCCGTTTGTCACAGCATGCGGGCATCGGGTCCTCTTCTTGCGTTTGGCCCTCGCCTGGAGCATGGACCATGTTCTTGTGTCCATCCACTGCTCCTGTTTTTGGAGCTACTTTTTTCATTGTTTAAACACTTCATAATGAGTGCTTGTGTTTTCAGTCAGTCTCCCATGTGACCTTCCATGTAGCTTCTATCTCCTCCACCCCCCCTCCATGTTGCTTCTTTTTTCAATGTACTCTATGCCACTGCACTCTGCTCCCCGCAACTGCTCTCTATGCCCCAAAAGTACAAGTAACAGTCCTGGTATAGAGGGAAATATCCCCGGGCTCCCTTACCTGGAGCAAGATTCTCTGAATGGCTCTCCATGGAATAACTCTGGTACTGGCAACATGCCATCAAACATTGGCATAGCAGAACAACTTGTTTGACACCACCTTGCAGTGCCATCTATCTCCACCTCCGCAGAACTACTACTAAGTTGGAGCATTGTGCGAATCAGATTAGGGGATCCTTACTTTTCCTTACTTTTGTTGATGACCACAATATGTTTATTCCAGGAGAGATGGGCATTAGAAAAAAGTGAATAGGTGTGGTTACAAAAGCTATAGCGGCCCAGCTATCAAATCTAATGTGAGGCGCCCTTCTGGTGGATTACTAGTATTGGTCCGCTCCACCATAGCCTATGCTGTCACGCCCCTTTATGTGGACTCCCCAGATGTCCACGGAATAATTATTTCCCACCCCAACTCTCAGGCCCTTATAAAAATCAACTGCAGTCAGAGTAGTAGTTACAAGCAGTAATCAAAAATGATGTAGCTATTGGATAGTGTGCTAGGTGGCCACTTGTAATACCCATCATGTGCTTATAGCAGTGGATTTCAATCTCGTATTTGAGCTGAATAACCTGGCATGCGAATTGTCTAGAAATAAACTCTACCTTGGGTATCCTGGACCTTGTCTGCCCTGCGTGAAGACACCTTTCCAGATCTGCGCTCCAGACCCTATCGCATGGAATCCAGGCATGCAATGGACTATCCCCTTCCGATAAACAGTTTGCACCAACATTCAGACTAGGCCCATACTCTAGTACAATCGACTATTTTTCTGGACATAAGGTGTTCGAGCAAGCTAGATGACATGATTGTGGCGGAGCGAGAGGAGAATGACCACAAGCCCTTGGTATTAAGACTCAAATCTATGACTCTCCCCTGCTCGGCAGCTACTGAGCAAGCACTTATGGACCTCGTGACCACTAATGACAGGAAGAACGTGAAATGGGAAACAGTGGGATCCTCACCCGAGGGAATCTGGGCCTTATACGCAATTTTGGCCACCGACATGGGCAACATCTATGCCAACTGGGGGGCCAGAGCATAACATAATATTTGTCAAGTTGAGGAATCTCCTCACCAAGGAGTCAAGGGGCCGCTCAAACACAGCGCAGACTAAGGGTTGGTTCAATGTCCAGTGTAAAAAGGCTAAGGTAAACCTGTTTCAATCTTTTGAAGAGGGGGACATGCAGGTTTTTTTTTTGGGGGGGGGGGGGGGGGGAGACGGGCCATTTATCGGGCCACTCTAGGAGAAGCTAAAGGTGCTTGGTAAGATGGCATCTGATCTGACCTACTGGATGCCACTATAGCTAATGACCAGAGGAAATTCTGGGCACTGGTCAGTAAGAGCAATGGGAGGACAGGTAGCCCCGCTGAAACATCCATTAGACTCTGACTGGGTTGCCCACTTTGGGTGTCTGTACCCCCCCCCCCCCCCCCCAGCCCCCTCCCACCCACACCAGTGAGCCTGGCGACTATGCTAAGCAACAATCAATCCCTCCCTTAGTTTTCACAATGGAGGAAACGGAATGAACTGAGGTTTCACTCCCGCCCGGAAAAGATCCGGGTCTTGACAAAATCCCTGCTGATGTGTTCGAATTCGCCCCTGGAGTGTGAATCCCCTATATTAATGGGTTTTCCAACGCCATTGCGAAGGATGACATGAACCCCCACTCATGAATGGGACGGATATTGTGCCCATCTTTAAGAAAAGGGATCCCAGTCTGCCCTCCAGCTACCGCCCTATCACCCTCCTTGCATTTCTTTGCTGGATTTTGTTGGATTGGCGCGAGGAAAAAAAACATTCTTTCAGGAATACATGCAGGTTTCAGGTAAAAGACCAGTGCGGTTGACCAGGCCTTCTGCTTTCTACTGGTAAAGTGGAACATAGTGGATCTGTCGAAGGGCGACCTTTATGTGGCATTTATTGACTTCTGCGCCACGTTTGACCTTGTGCCTAGGGGGAGGTTGTGGGATATGCTTTGAAGAATGGGGACCCCTTGATCTCCTGCACTTGATCCAGCTGTTCCATGAGGGAAATTATGCCCAAGTAAGATGCAGAGTGAAGGAAGAATTAACCAATTAACAGGGTGTGCATCAGGGATGTGTCCTTGTCCAACCCCATGTTAATGTTAGGCCATACTCAGTAATTTCCTCTATATCGTGCTCGCGATGCCAAGTCTCATTCACCTCAGTCTTATTCTACGCCAAGATACCCATTTACTGTCACATTTGACGGCTTCTACAATATCACAAGCCTGTAACCTCCTTAATCTTGGGTTTACGATCAGTGTATGTTTTTATCGCCCCCCCCCCCTTTTTTTTTTTAAATGAGACATTTGTGTACGGATGTCCTCAAATGATTGGTACTTCTTAATGCCTTTGCAGTTTGTACTATGACCTGTCTGGAGAAGGGCAACAAGCTTGTAGTTAAAAGTTGTGTGCCTGCGTCAACCTGCAACTTCTTTTCTTCCCAAAAAGTTTTATAAACTACTGTCATAAAGTTTACCAAGCTGCGCATGCGCTTATAAAAGAACTTTTTGACTTCAAAAATAAAAACTGCTTGAAAATATTAAGTGCCTTTGCAGGGACTGATTAGTAATGCCTCCTTACCCTTCACCTTCACCCCTCTGGTTCAATCCCCATTATCTTATTCATCATTTAACCAACTTAGCTGCCCCTAATTATTCCTGTAAATAGAAGCTGTATAGCTGCCATCCCCATCTCCCCCAAATTGTATTTCTTCGAAGAAGTCCTTTCGAGTCACGAGATAGGGTCACTCCTCCTCTCGGTGATACTGCACATGGGCCTCAACTCCTTTGTTAGATTGTTTACTCTCTGCTGTTGGGTTTGGACGTATGTGCTTCTGCTCAGTGTATCGACTCCGTTCTGTATGACTCTTCAGTTCTTTTTACTGTCTTCGATATTGTTTTGATCACGGTTTCCACTTCTGCGCTGCTCTCCAATTCCGTTGGTTCGGGCTTTGACCATCCTTCGAAGTGCCGTCCATCTCGTGCCTACTCCCGCGTGCACTTGTTTTTTATCAAGGATGCTTTTCTGGTGGAATGCACACCCTTCAGGTTTTGCCTGCATTGCCAAATGAAGTATCTGCACACAGACCAATACCTTGTGTGCAACTTGTGTCTTTCACCAGACCATCGTAAGGCCGAATGCGACCCATGTCTGTCTTTTCGGTCCATAAG
Organism: Triturus cristatus; assembly: GCF_964204655.1. Lineage (NCBI taxonomy): Eukaryota > Metazoa > Chordata > Amphibia > Caudata > Salamandridae > Triturus > Triturus cristatus. The sequence continues at coordinate 739,864,060 of NC_140592.1, forward strand.
ACTCTTCGGGATTGAAGGGTGTGTCATTTTGAAATGTCTTGCAGAAGTGGAGATAACACTCCTGACACTTTTGGCGAGGAACATGGGCAGGAGGAGCCTGCTTCGGAAGAACAACAATGGGTCTTCTTCCCTAATGAAAGCTCCGGCTCTGATGTGGAGATTGAAATGGAGATGCTTACACTTCCAGCTGGTGGGCGCGTGAGTACCGATGCCCCTGACCTAGCTCCAACAGACAAGCACGCTTCTAAACACTCGTATACAGAGGTCGACGGACCGCCACTGCCTTCGGGCCATGGTTCGATCCTAAAGGCTGCTTCGGTCACTCTGCCCCGGCACCGAAATCTGATACCAAGGTTAAGTTTCGGCATCGACCTCTTTGGACAGAGACTGACCTTCGTGACTGAGCTGGCAACCGGCCACATCAATCTTAGTGCCGACCTAAAAACTCGGTTCCACACCCAAAACCTCGGGTCCGAAAACTAAGGAGCTAAAACCTTCCAATACTTCCTCGGCTTCCATGTCTGTGGTTGAACCCATTATCAATCAAATGGAAATTCAACAATAGAAAATCTAGATCCAGGAAGGTATCGGAGGGATCCTTGCTGCTTCACCACCAAAAAAGATGATGTCCTTCCAAGAAGCACTGGACAGCTCTATCCCTTTAAATAGGAAGATTAAGGACAAAGTCAGCAGTCCTACCCATCAGCCGCCTCCACCACCACCTTCACCACCACCATATCCACCTTCTCTTTCGCTTACTACATCTCCAGCACATGACTCTCTTGATGCTACACCTCCAGGGTCACCAGGTACAGATGATGGGAAGTAACAAGGCCAATTAGGGGACCCTGACCAATGGGATGCATAAAACACTGACCACCCCCCCCCCCCCCATGGACCCAGATTTATATCCTGCTTGTCCCTTACCTCCAGAGGATGCCGCTTCTTACCAGCAAGTTATTGCCAGGGCAGCTGTGTTTTACAATCTCGAGCTTCACAAAGATTCCTTGGAACAGGATTGATTATTTGACACCCTATCTTCAACACATAGGGATACACAATATTTACCCATACTTCCTGGCATGATGAGGCATGCAGATAACTTTTTTAAAGAGCCCGTTTGTGCCCGTGTTGTCACCCCATAGGTGGACAAAAAATACAGGCAACCCTTTCTGACCCACTTTTTATCACGGGCCAAGTCTCGGCTGACTCCATTGATGTCACAATACCTCGTAATAGAGCGAATAGCCAGGCTACTGGAGAAACTCCACCATCTGAAAAAGTAAGTAAGCGGAGAGACGCATCAGGGAAAAGAGTTGCAGCACAGGCAGTTTATTATTGGCGTATTGCATGTTCTCAAGCCCTTCTGGACTGTTATGACAGAGCCCATTGAAATGAAATGGAGGAACTGCTACAGTACCTTTCTGAAGAACACCGAAAAAGGGAGCAACAAATTGTCACAGAAGGTTGGATCATAACCAACGACTCCATCCGATGGGCCCTAAATGCTGCAGATACAGCTTCTAAGGGTGTCAATACCAGCGTGCTCCTTAGAAAACATGCATGGCTTTGGTGGTCTGGTTTCAAACCAGAGGTCCGGCAGGCAGTGCTCAATATGCCTTTCAACGAAGAGCACTTTTGTGGGCCACATGTAGACGCTAAACTAGTTAATGTGAAAAAGAACACCGATACAGCTAAAGCCATAGGAGCATTACAGACCACAGCTTCCAGAGGGTCCTTTCGTCGCTTAGACTACATTGGTGCATACAAATCCACCACTTCAGATGCATCCACTTCCAGCAAAAACAAGGCCAGTCTGCCTACAGTAAAAGGCTCCTTTAGAGGCAGAAACAACAAGGAAAGGGGCAGGGGTGCCTTCAAACATGGAGCATTACCCACTGCTTATCTGCGACTACCCAAGCCTCCCCCCAACACTCCACACCTGTCAGGGGCAGACCACAATTTTTCCACCCGGTCTGGGAATACATCACCACAGACCAATGGGTGCTGGCTATTATCAAACATTGTTATTATCTGGAGCTCATTTCTACACCACCCAATATAATCGCACCCACAGGTTGTCACAAGATAATCAAACACTTCTCAAGCAAGAAGTCAAAGCCCCCCTTCTCAAAGAAGTTATAGAACCTGTCACACTTTAACACCAGAGACTAGGGGTATACTCTCTTTATTATCTATTTCCCAAAAAGACGAGTCACTAAGACCAATCTTAGATCTCAGACCTTTGAACCAATACATCCTCTCAGAACATTTCTTTTTTGGGAGTTTTATATAGCGCAACTCACAGTGCAAGGTATGTAGGATGCCAAACATCAATCCATAAACATGAGCTTCCTGGAGCTTCAAGCGATCATCCTAGTGCTTACAGCTTTCCTGCCTCAACTATCGCACAAGGTTGCACTAGTCTGGACAGACTATAGGACTGGCTTGTATTTACAAAAACATAGGGGGGTCACGGTCCTCTCAGCTATCACCGATGTCTCAGATCATATGGAGCTGGGCTCTTCGCCACCATATTTATCTCTTGGCGGAATATCTGCCAGGAGCAGAAAACGATTCTTCAGACCTTCTCATCAGGATGCTGCAACAGACCCACGAGTTGGAACTCTACCCACAAGTCCTCCCTCCCTACTTTCGAAAGAGGGGGCTTCCCTCCAATAGACCTTTTCGCCACTTCCAAAAAACGCAAAATGCCCAAACTTCACCTCCAGGTACCCACACCCATTATCTAAGGGCAATGCATTGTCGATGAGTTGGTCAGCGATATTCCACCTCCACCTGTCCCTTTCATTCCCTTTCTGGTTCAGAGACTCGGGCAAACATCTCTCACTATGAATCTAGTAGCACCCACTTGGGCACATCAGCCCTGGTTCACAACACCCCTGGATCTGTCAGTGGTTCCTCACGAGAAGCTCCCCAACCTGCTGGATCTCTCCACTCAGAATCAAGGACAAATCAGACACCCAGATCCTAAAGCTCTTGATTTAGCAGATTGTCTCCTGAGGTCATAGAGTTTGGTTATATTAATTGACCTGAAGAATGTATAAACGTTCTTAAGCAAGCAAGTAAACGCACAACTAGAGCATGCTGTGCTGCAAAGTGGAAACGTTTTATTTACTACTGCTAACCTAAACAAATTGATCCAATGAAAGCCACGGTGAAAAGTGAAAACATTTTGTTTATTATTGCAAACCTAAACCATTTAATCTAATAAAAGCCATGGTGCAAGACATTATCTGCTATCTACTTCATTTACAAAAGGCTAATTTAGCCTATACTTCCATTATATTAGACCTTGCTGCAATGGCTTCCTATCTACAAATCAGACAGTATCTTTCACTGTTCAAAATCCCAGTCATTAAGACTTTTATGGAAGGTCTAAAAAGTCCTCCTCCGGTTCCTCTAGCCCAGTCTTGGAACCTTACCATTGTTCTAACCAGACTCATGGGCCCCCCTTTTGATCCTCTTTCCTCATGCCCCCTTTATTTTCTTTTATGGATAGTGGCGTTTTTAGTGGCCATTACTTCACTCAGACGTGTCAGTGAGCTCCAGGCGTTAACCTTAGAAGAACCATTCTTCCAAATACTTGGAGACAAACTGGTTCTTCATGCTAATCCAAAATCCCTACCATAGGTAGTCTCTCTCAATTTCATATCAATCAATCCATTTCGCTCCCAATTTTTTCCCCAACCCTGATTCAGTACTGTAAAGAGCGCTTTTAGTCCGCTAGACATAAAAAGAGCACTCCTGTTGTACGTAGATAGAACTGAAACTTTAAGAAGCACAAAGCAACTCTTTGTAGCTTTTTCTCCACATTATAAAGGCAACCCTATATCCAAATTGGGCACAGCCAGATGGATAATTAAGTGTATTCAGACTTGCTACATTAAGGCTAAAAGGCTGTAAAAAAAGGAGCTACTATGGCCTATATTTAGCGAATATTCATGTCATCGAATGGATCGTTACTTACCCTGTAAGCATCCGTTCTTACCATGTAGTGCTGTAGATTTACATGCACCTTCCCTCCTCCCCGGACACCTGTGGCTGTTGCAGTTACATTTCATACTTATAAGTTACAATTAGCCTGGACTTCTTTGTTGTTACACACTACGCTCCTTTCTTACCCACCTGCATGAAAACAATTTAATAAAGGAGTCAATGCCCATGTGCAGCATCACCGAGAGCAGGAGTCACCCAGTCTCATGACTCGAAAGACTTCTTCCCATAAACACAACTTGCACAACTCCGGACCCAACACTAGATGGTAGGACTATGCAGAACATGTTAATCTGTAGCACTACGTGCTACGAACAGATGCTTACAGGGTAAGTAACATAATCTTTCAGCCTAATCGGCCTTTTAAAAAAAAAAAAAAAAAAAAAAATGCAATTGATATACGGAGCTCACTGCGTTGGTTCGGGTGGCTGGAGCGTCCTCCCCCACCTTTTCCATAGGGCGGGGTACAAGGCAGGGGTGCCCGCTGTCTCCATACCTCTTCGCCCTAGCCATGGAGCCGTTGGCGAGGTGGGTACGCATTGATGCGCAGGTCCGGGGATTTGAATGGGCCCCGGGACTGTCCGACCGGATTGCGTTATACGCAGATGATGTCCTGTTTTTTCTTACGGACGTTGACAGGACCGGACCGCGGCTGATGGCGGTGGGGGGGCGTAACGTATTTGGGGGTATTCCTGTCGGATGTGCCGACTATCTCCTGGGAACGGAATGTGGCTCCGGTGTGGGAGTGAGTTCGCTCAGACATTAAATCTTGGTCTCATATGCCCCTGTCCCTATCTGGAAGATCCGCAATTTTCATGATGGTGGTGCTCCCTCTGCTCCTTTATCAGCTGCAGAGCCACCCATACCGGATTCCGCCTGGCTGGTTTAGGCTGGTGAATTCGGTGCTTGGGCAATTTTTGTGGGCAGGGTACGTCTGTCCACATATTGCGGAGGGCTGGCAACCTCGGATATCTTATCATACTACCAGGCTTTGCACTTGCTAGTTCTTAATGAATGATGGTATGGGGAGAGGGGAGACCCGGCATATGCGCTGGAGCGGCAGCTTATGGGGAGTCACACCTTACACACGATCCTATACTCTACGTCGTTGAGAGGTGTGCTGCCACCAGTCACACGGATAGTGTTTCAGATCTGGAGGCAGGCGTTGTGGAATAATGGGCGTCTGCCCCAATTGGCGGCACTACAGGGATTCAAGAGCTGGGATGCTAATGGCATTTCAACACTGGGAAATGTAATGAGAGGTAGGACTCTCAAATCCTTTCAGGATTTACAGCGGGAGTTCCACATGCCACGGGCACAATTTTTTCGATATCTACAGCTCCGTCGCGCCCTGTCACCTAGTCTGGTGGGATTAGAGTCCCTCCCTGAATTTAGCCCCCTGGAGGCGAAAGTCTTTATGGGGGACCTTAAGGAAAAGAAGAATTCCAAGATATATAAATTCCTGGTCACAAACAGTTCCCCCACACTGAGCAAACTGCGGGGGGATTGGGAGGCAGATGTGGGCACCCTAGAGGAAGAGGACTGGAGGGAGGCATTGGCAGCGCCGCGGGGCGCAACTATAGCCATTAGACTCCGACTGGTTCAGTTTAAATATCTTCACAGGGTATATTTTACAAGAACACGATTGTGGCAGGCGGGATTGATTGCGTCCCTGGAGTGTCTGCGGTGTGGTAGGGAGGAGGGCACATTTCTGCACACAATATGGCAGTGCACGTCATTGGATCTGTTTTGGAGGGGAGTGTTGGCATGCCTTTCGGAGGTACTGGGGTGGGAGCTCCCCCGATGGCTGCGGCTGGCTATACTTCATGTCATGGAAGGCATGGGGGTAATATTTATAAACGACACCTTATGTTGTTTGGGTTTACGCTGGCTAAGCGAGATATTGCTAGGGAGTGGAAGGCTGCACGAGCCCCGTCCATGACAGTATGGAAGAATGGATTAGATTTTTGTATGGGACTGGAGCAGCCCGTCTTTGTGGCCAGGGGGTGCCAACGCAAACATTACAAGATCTGGAAAAGGTGGGCGGACTATCGAGGAATATGGTTAGAGCCGCCAGTGGAGGAGGAGACCCGTGCGTTGGGGTAAGCTGCTAGTAGGGTCCAGTGGCCACGGAGGGGGTACGTGGGGGTACGAGCCATGAGGGTGGGATATATGGTTGGCGGGAGTGGGAGAGCAAAATTAGGCGGCAGGAGTGCGATCACAAGGGAGTTGGGGGAGGGAGGGGGTAGTTCAGGGAGAGGATACTAAGTGTTTTCAAGTATGCATTTGTTACACATCGTGAATTTACCCCCTTTTTTCTTGTTTATCTCGTTTTAATAAATATTTGTCATTTGCTTGCCGGTATATGTAAGATGAATATGGCAGACGTCTCTGGAGTACAGAGCCCTGCGCTGTGATAGTCGAATTGACACAATGTTTTTTTTTTTTTTTTTAAATGCAATTGATAAAAATAAATGTTATACTACCTTTAAAAAAAGCTACAAACTTTATGCTCCCTTCCTGCTCCTCTTCATTCCTCATCTATTCTCCCCTCTCTAGCCCAGGGGATACATAAGCAGGCTACATGATATGAATACTGCATAGTTGTAGAACCTATCCCATGTCATAAACACCATGTGCTATAGAAGTTACCACTGACAGGGATTGGACCTTTGTTCAACTTTAGTGCATCGACCCGAGACCTATTCGATGTTGGGACCTCCCCCGCCAAATATGGATAGGTCACATGGACGCACCTACAATTGGGTACTTCAAAGACTTCTATAGTATTTTATTTTTTTAAAGACTTTTGTTTCAACCTCCACTCAAGACTTAAAAAAAAAAAAATAATAATTTAAAGTTGCTCTACCCATTGTTCTTATAAATTGAAGGAAAGAAGGAAATAACCTTTTGGCGGCTCCACTTACCCCATTCTCATTTTAATGTAAATTGTTACTGCTTTGCAAGCTACCACATATTGACGTGCACTCTCAATTTAGTTTGTGTAGGAGTGTCGACAGGTCTGTTTCTGGGCGCTTGCTTTTTTGTTTCTCCCAGCTTGGTATTTTCAGGGATGGCACCTCATGTACTAAAGCATTTTAAGCTTTTTCGCTCATGACATGATCGTTTTCCAACGAGCCAACATCACCTGTAATCACTTTTTGTATTCGATTTAGTGGAAATCCTGATACTTTGTCACCTGTGCAAAACCTGAAACACTGAATTTAAAACCAAGTGCAAATTTGCTACATACCTCTCAGCAGCACGTTCAGACCTGCCTTTCTTTCAATTATCTTTCTTATATTCTTTGTCCAGCTCTTACGTAGCAGTACTTAAAAGGTGTTCTCTGGTGTGCACTCTGGCAAACGCTTTAGTAAATCTCAACCCGAATGCCATCATCCTTAGATCCATGTTTTACAGGATGGGATGATAAACTAGGGCAGGCAAATAATTCCATGCTGATCTTGTTGCTCTAATATGAATGAATGAATGAATGAATGAAAAAAGTATTTAATAAAGCACACTGTGGCCACGCGGCTTCCTGGCGCTGAGAACTCCGGCCAGCAATCACAGAAATAACCCAGAGAAATTAACAGGAGTAAGCCTGAGAAAACAAGAGGGTTTTCAGGGCTTTGCGGAAATCAGAGTAGATAGGGATAGCACGCAAAGACATAGGAAGACTGTTCCAAAAGCGAGGGGCCAGAACAGAGAAACGGGTGCCTCCCGTTTTGGACTTGCGAAACCGGGGAACATTGAGGAGGGCCAAAGATGAAGAACGAAGAGGGCGGGCAGGACTATAAGAAGAAATGAGAGAGCAGATAAAGACTGGAGCAGAACGAGCAAGAGCCAGGAAAACCAAGCAACCCAGCTTAAAAAGGGATCGCTGATGAACAGGGAGCCAGTGGAGAGACTTAAGTACAGGGGAAATGTGATGAGTGCGAGGAAAATGAAGAATAAGACGGGCAGCCTGATTCTGAATTGCTTGTAGGCGACGTGTTTCATAGGCTGGTATGCCCCCATACAGGCTGTTCCCGTAATCAAGACGGGAGGTAATCAGAGGCGAGATAATGATTTTAAGAGCTTCAAAAGAAAAAAAACGAGATATTTTTCGGATAAGCCGAAGAGAAAGAAAACCGGAAGAAACAACAGAACTAACTTGGGCGTGCATTGAAAGATCCTGACTAACCTTAATGCCTAAGGTCCTAACAGAAGAAACTGGTGTGGGAGAGGGACCTAAGGCAGGGGGCCAAAAAGCAGAGGACCACGGACTGGATGAGCCACCCGTCAAGACCAACTCTGTGTTATCCGGGTTTAGCTTAAGATGATTTGCGCTCATCCACTCAGAAATGAAAACCAAAGTAGAACGGAACTTGGAAAAAGACATAGAAGAGGAGGAAAGATCAAAAACGAGCTGGAGGTCATCTGCGTAGTTATACACTGAGACCCCCAGATCGAGAAGAGAAGTAATAAGAGGATAGATGTAAAGATTAAAAAGAAGAGGAGAAAGAGAGGAGCCTTGGGGAACTCCACAGGAAACTGGACAAGCGGGAGTAGAGAATCCGGAGAGATGAACTGCCTGGGAGCGACCCGAGAGAAAGGACATAATCATATTCTGAATTGTGTATTAGTAGTGGACTCCGAAACATTTTACAGTTCAATTGGTTAACTTACCATTCTGCTGTTACCAGGCTATAACTAGGTCCTTGTTTTCAGGTTTGATCAACTACTTAGCCATATGTTGGTCATCCAGTGGTGTGATAGATTTGATTCACTCTTCAAGGGTGATATCGAAGCTTGGTCAAAGATACGCTTTGTGTGGTCTTGGCTGTGTCCTACGTAAAAAGGTCATTTCAAGCTCTTTTTGTGTTTCTTGTTTGAAAGAGAAATTTAATTTACAAAGACATTAGAATTGGAACTAATCCCTGCAACAGCTCTATTTAACGTTACAACACCTTGACCTTCAAATACTGCCAAAAATATTAGAGTAACAGTTTCTGTTCGTCCCTGCTTACCACCTTGCATTGGGTGCCTTTTTTCCTTTCACTTGTTGAAAGGGACCTATTGTATTACACCTATTATATTTTTTTGTTAAACTGAAAGAAGAATTGCATGCAAGCATTTGAAGGCAAGTTTGCTGCTATTTTCCTCTGGTAATTTATATAACATGGTTGCTTATGCTTCTGTAGTGCTTGTTTATTAACGATATTATTTGTTAAAATGTATCTTGAACACTATTGCTATTTATGTAGCTGTTTCTATTCTGCCACATTATTTGAGTTTTAGAAAATACCTCTCAAATGGTACACCAGTTTGCATTCCAGCCAGTTTGATTGGCTAAGGAGTTGAGATTCAAACCATTTGTTCAGCCTGTAAAATTGGCCAAAAGAGCTGGAATACAGTGCACGAAGTGCCCTTTTTAGGCATCACCTACCAGCGGCTTATAGCTATCTGTTTGTGTTAGACCTCTTGTGGACCATACCAAAAACGTAGTAGCTTAAAGCCCGCCCATTGGTTGGTTTTATAGTCACGTTCATTTGCTTTATTAGGTCTCGCCTGACCCAGCACATGCGCTGGTCTGGCCAGACTTATTGAGAGGGCTCCAAAAAGTGCTACCAGGCCAGCATAGAGCTACAGTGCACGTGCGCAGGCGCGCGCGCCGCGCTTTACCGCAATTACTTTCACTTTCGCGGCCGCACGGCCGCTTGCATAGCCAATAGGTCTCGCTTTTAGGACCTTATAAGTATTTAGTTATGCAACTGTTGGTTAGCTAAACACTTATAAGGTCCCAAAGGCGAGACCTATTGGCTATGCCAATGCTTGTTTTTATTTAGTGGCTTGCTTTCCCATTCTTGTATTTGTGCCTCCCCTTTAGCATTACCTCTTTACCATCCTTTTGGTTGGTTGATTCATAGTCCTCCACCCCTCACATTTAGGGAACTTGGTTTTTCTTTTTGTTTAAGCACTCCGTGTGAGTGCACGTCTTTATTGTGGGCTGCTTCAATCGGAATCTCCCCCCCCCCCCCCCCCCCCCCCCGCAGTTGCTTCACATTTATTTGTCTCCCAAACCGCTCCTCTGCCCCTCTTGGTCCGTTAAATTAAATGCTTTCAATTTCATAATTTGGCAGGCCTGGCAGTCGCCATGTGCTTCCAGGCCACTCTGCATTCCAAAATGCATCTGCTGCTTCACCCTTTTCCATTGCTCCACCATGTAATCCTTTGTTGCTTTCCCACCGCTCTCTGTTCTTTAAATAAAAATTTTAATATTTACATTTTTTGGAGGGTTTAGCAGCTGCCATTTTCTGCCAGTTGCTTCGTATTCCTAAAAGTGCTTTTACGCAGCTTAAATTTAATTTCTTTATCGATCCACGTGGCGTCCATCATCTTAGATCGGTAAGTATCCTCGTTCTGCAGTACGTGGTGACACATGCACGGTTCCACAGAATTGCATGGCCACGAGCAGCTCCTTTTTTTTTTTTTCCTTCTTCTGTTTTTGGCCAGTGCTTAACGGCACTGAGAAAAAGCATCAACAAGCCAATAAATAAACCAGACAAGACCTATTGCCTTTGCCAGTGCTTGTTAATTGAAGTAATTCCATGTAGACGTGGATCACCCAGCGGTGGTAGGACTGTCATTACTGTTCTATGCACTGATTGAATAGGAATGTTCAATCCACCGTTAGTGCTGGAGAGAAATAGTTATTAGGCAAGTTTTACCAGCATGTTTCAAAATTAAGTGACCTTTACAATCTAATTTTGACCGCATACAGTATTCAATCAAGCACGAAAACAGAGTGATAGAACACAAATCAGAATGAACTTGCACGCACATGAGTCCGCTAGACAATACTGTAAATAAGACCTCTCTGGTCTTTGCAATGCACGTCAGTTTGAAAGACTGCTGACTGAGCTAGATTCCTTTTTGGTATTTTAAACGCACCTGTTAAGGACACCCTTTGCATTCAGGTTCCAGAAATACTATAAAAAAATTAGCAGGGGGTTCTGTACTTGAAGCACTTTGGATACATGTTCAAGCATTGAAAAGGCAAGAGAGGGACCAATACCGTGATGAAAATGCAATGGAATGGCTGCAGACTGTTAAAACCAGAAGTGTATTTCTGGTTGAGCAAACAAATCAAAAACTCGAACTTTGTGTGTTTGTGTACTTGAATTTTATTTTTTTAAGCGCAGGCTGAAGATGGAGCATCTCTCTCCCCTCTCCTTTGCAATTGCTAGAATAGTCGTGCTAGATTTAATGCCGTTGTAGGAATTTGAATGGTCTTTGCTTGAAAGTTGTCAGAATATTTGGATTTGATATAGAGTATCAGAAGTGTTTTTTTGTTTTAAAAAAAAAAATACAATCATTTTATATATATATATATATATATATATATATATATATATATATATATATTTCTCCCTTACATATTATTATTATTAAAGGTTTTCTAATCCAATTTAGCCTAGTTATATTGGTATATTGAATGTAAAATGTCCTAGCTGTTATAACAGAAAGTTTCTTTTAAGGGTGCGGAGGCGAGAATAATGTTTTGCTCTCTTCGTTCTAATAAACAGCAGCCATTTCAAAGATGCATTGAAAAAAAATAAAACTCAAGAAATATGGGAATAACAGTTCAACAGTCGATGAGGATCAAGTTCATGTCCGATTCAATCAGGAGCCTCTCAGCTCCCATATAGTCCTCCACACGTCTTTCCTTTTCCGTTGTGCGAGTCATGCTGAGTTTCTGAATCTATGCCCCCTGTTTACTCCACTCCCCTCCTAGGCAAAAGAAACGAGCAATGAGACCAATACATCCTACCAACTGCAAGCTACAGACAGGTTCACAAAATACGACATTGCATAGCCAATGGTTGAGAGAAGCTCTTGAAATATATTACAACTTTCAATGCACACTGTGAACAGTAGCAAACCAGAATAAGGACATCACTTTCCATCAAGAACAGCAGCAGAAATATTGTACTTACTAATCACTTGCGGTAACAGGCTATAAATTCTGGGTGGGAATTTTCCTCGCCTCTGCGTTATTAGAATTGAAACTTTGTTACGATAGCTAGGAAATGTTACATTCTATGTCAGGACTTGGGGAGGATGTGGAGGAGGTGAGGATTATGCTTGTTTAATGCTTGCTTACCACCAGATGGGTCATATCAAGCGCCGGCTTGAAATAGAAACACGTAAATGTCGAGTCCAAAGTCCAGTTGGCTGCATTTATGATATCCTCTAGCCGAGCCCCTAGATGAATGCTTTCGAGGCAATAATACCCCTGGGCGAATGTTCCCAAAAAATCTTCAGATCAATGACTGCTTCCTGTATTATCCACCGTAACCAGCGGGCAATTTTAGGCGAGGAGACTGCCTTGTGTGGTGTCTTAAGGACAATCAGGAGCTGACGCTCCCCTGGAGGACGAAACTCCTCTGACATAGCTTCGTAAGCTTTAAGACACTGCACCACACAAGTTTGGCATCTAAGGGAAAGAAGGGTAAGAAATGGTCCTGGTGTGATATTTAGTTCGGTGACTGACTGTGAAAGATACGCCCGAAGGACAAAAAGATCTATTGTCTATGTCCAAAGCCCGGACATCTGACTCTCTTCTGCAAGAAATCAGACACGAGCATGGTCAATTTGGCTGATAGCTCCTTCCGCGAGGATCTGATTGAAATCTCAAAGGACGGAGTATCGCTCTTCCGGTGCAAGTGAGAGACTGATGCCTTGAAGGAAGTGACAAATCAAAGGATGTTCTCCCATTGGAGCACCGTCTACCAGACCATGGCCCGACAATATGGCGGACTTGAAGGTATTTATGAAGCGGTAAGCCAGTCCAACCGAGACCAAGGAAGCCAAGAAATTGAGAACCTGTACTACATCGGCAACCACGGGATCAAAACCCCATCTCAGGCACCAACGGGTCCATATGGTCCACGCGATCTGTGCCGCTTAGCCATGCTATCACTCCAGGCCTTAGAGAGGAGTTCCTTAGCTTTTCGCGAAAGACCTGGAACTGACTATCTCCCCTTGTAATCCGCCACACCATCAGGGACTGGGATCCGTCCAAAGACCATTTGATGAGGCTTCTGATCTGGATCTAGGAGGAGAGTCGGAAATTGGGGAACAAGGATTGGAAAATTCCAAGATAGTGCCAGAAGAATCTGAAACCAAACTTGAGATTTCCAAATGGGTGTCCCCATCACCACTGTGTGCTGACGTCTGAGCAGGGCAGAGGTTTGAGTGATTATGGCAAATGGGGGAAAATTGTACCCTTTCTCCTGGCTCCAGTCCTGGGGGAATGCTTCTGTGGCCCCTGCCTGAGCATCTGTATGCCAATTGACAAAACTGCGAAGTTGATGGTCCAGTCTGGACGCAAACAGGTCGATGGAGAAAGGACCCCACGCCTGCTTAAGAATCGCCAAGACCTCCGGGTGAAGCTTCCAGAGGCTGGAGTCCCGAAAGTGGTATGAGTGCCAATCTGCCACTTGGTTCTCCAGGCCCGGTAGCTACTCGGCCGTAACCGAAATCAGATAGTCCAGACAATACTGCCGATATGTTGTCCATCTTTAACAGAACACTGAACTGGATCCTGTTTCTGATCCGACACTGAATCCCAAAATAGCCTGCAAGGTGCTCTTGACAGTTGATATGCAACTTAGGTTCCTGAGGAGACCACAAACCTCCTGTGGATAAATCTACACATAGAGTGCCCCATCCTGGCCTGCTGGTACCTGACTTTATGATCAGGTCTGGGGTAGAGCTGAAAATCTCCCTCCCATTCCAGGCCTCCATATGGGCCAGCCACCATCAGATCTCGTCCCTCACTTCTGGGGACAGTGAGACTCTTAGGGAATACGTAAGACGCCTCTGCAAATGGACGGCCTTACGGCACTTTAGAACCTAGAAATTTAGGGACCCAGGTAAGATCGCTTGAATTGAGGCAGAAGTCCAAGCCGGGTGATTTGCTGCAATGACATAAGTTTTGGCCAGAGTCTTCTGCAACTTGTGCCGAATCGTCACCTTCCGAAGTGGGGAGACTCAAAACGCGCTTGGAGGAGTCTATCATGAACCCCAAGAAGGTAGCTTTCCAAAAGGGCACCAGAAGAGACTTTTTTGTCGTTGATCACAAACCCTGGATCTTGTTAGTGTGACCGCCAACTGCAGCTGGAGTACCAGTCTGGGAGGTCATTGAGCCATCAAGAGCATGTCGTCCAAATAGATGATGAGATGCACCCCTTGCGCTCAAAGATACTCCACCACAGTTTTGAGAACTTTGGTGAAGCACCAAGGGTCGGACAAGAGACCGAAGGGCAAAGTGGAAAACTCGTACGTTTGGTTTCGCCAAGTGAATTGCAGAAATCTCCGATGTGGAGGAAAAATTGGGATTGCAAGGTGTGCATCCTTCAAGTAGAGGCGTACCATCCAATCCGAGGGGTGTAAAATGTCCCACAGGAGGTGAATACACTCCATTTTGTAGTGGCAGTATACCATCCACTCGTTGAATTCACGGAGATTTATAACCAGTCTCTGACCCAAGTCTGCTTTGTCGACTAGGAAAAAGTTGCTGATAAAACCTCAATGGTGAGCACAGGTGGGGCAGATAGCCCCTTTTTTTCCTACAAGTAGGTCCCCTCTGCGTCTGTCAGAGAAGCCTTCTGAAAGGAAAACTGAATGGGCCTTAGGGGGTTTGTCTTGATGAGGTGAATGATAGAGCTCCATTTGAAAACCCTGAATCGTCTGTCACACCCAAGCATTGGAGGTAATAGTGCTCCAAACATGAGCGAACTTTGCCAGGCGGCCCCCTACCTTTAGAAGTGAAGAAGGAAGGACACTCCTTGCCATTTGCTGCTCTGCTGCTCTTCTCCTTCCTGCTGTGTACGTGCTGATGCCACAAACACACACCACTGGAACTTCTCCACGGTAGGGAACTAGAGACTGTGGGGCCTCAAGGGTGAGCTGGCCTCCAAACATATTTTCACACAGAAGAGCTATCCGAAATTTTATTTTTTGATTATATATCCCTCATGGTTCTACTCAACATAGCAGATGTAGCTGTAAATACACAAAAATGTGACTGGATGTCCTCACACACCACCAGATGGGAGGAAGGAGCAGACGGGGGATCAGGTTTCTCGAGAGGGATGCACCTTGACAAAAGTGTGACTAAAGGGGTTCCTGAGCCCTTCCTTTATGGGGCCTGGATGACCAGATAGTGGGGTACATAGGGGATAGATAGAAAGGGTGACCTGTGTCAACCTCTTTCACAAAATGGGCACTTCCTCTAATGGTAACTAGATGCTTTCTTCTTTGGTGATTTACATGCACTTCCCTGCCTGTCCCAGAAGGCAGTCACTCTGGGTACACCCACATGTCGCTCCGCAGGTCTTCATCACCATGTTGTGCTTTCTGGGGCTAGTCTGTTAGCAAGTCACGTAAGGGCCACACTTCCAGAACCCAGCACACGCTGATCAGCAACACTATATTCATGCTCGGGAAAGCTGGCTAATCAGCAACAGGAGGACCGGAAAGTAAGTGAGTAGCCGGTTGGACGGGGGAAGAATATACTGTATGAATTTGATGAGATTACTTTGGTCTTAAGTTATGGGGAGGCTAATGCAGCTGGAATTAGAACGAGGGTCATGCCTCTAATCAGTGCGGTGTGGGGAGACCTCACTAGAGGTGTCCCAGCGCTAGGTACAGGTGTCCACCGGCTTCAATGCAGTTATCAAACCGGACGATTTTAAGCTATTAGTATTGAAAATAACAATGCCTTGTATTTGTTTTAAAACCCAAAACATAAATAGAAGGCATTGTCAGTCACAATGCCAATAGCTCAAAATCGTGTCAATACGAGACCTATTGCATTGCAAATGCTTGTTTTTCTTGCATCTTTGAAATGGCTGCTGAGTTTATTAAAGTGAAGAGAGCAAAGTATAATCCTCCCCTCTGGCCCTGACATAGAATCGCACATGTGGCGGATTGAATATGCTTTGACCTTCCTCTGAGGATTAAAGAAAGCCTGGGTGAAAACGATTGGTGGATAATGGAGAACTGTTTCTGCCTGATGGACGCTGAGGGCATAAGGGAGGACAAGCCACCAGAGTGCCTGAGCGGTACCTAATTTGAGTGACATTAAGAAGATGGCCCACAGCCAAAATGTTTTTAAGCAAAATATTATTGATTAGGTTTTGCCGACAAGACCGCTTTTAGTTGTCTATAGGCAAACGCTTCCTGGCGACCATACCAAAAATCGAACAGTCGGCTTGCTTAACATTATTTTGCTTTGTCACTCGTTCGCTTGCTTCTTACTCAAAGGCTTGCCTTCCTCTTGTGTTTGTCTCTCCATTGGAGCTTAGCCTTCATACCTTTCTTTTGATTGGCTGACTTGCCCAACCCACATAGTCCTTTAAAATGTAAACTTTTTTTCCGTAACATTTGTGGGAGTGTCCGGCAGCTCCCTTTTGCTGCTTTGCCACTCTTCATACTGAAATTTGATTTAGGGTAATCTATTATTTTTATTTTATTTACTGTGCCAAGTGGCATTCACCATCTTGGATTGGTAAATATAAATTGTTGCCAACGTCATTCAGTAGACATGTGCATGCTTGGCGACACTTGCACTCACATATGTTATTACGCATGTGCATGCTTATAGAATTACATGTGTGCCAGTTGTATCATAACTAGGACTCCCACTTAACCATTTTTACTGGTTTTTTTTTTAATACAGACCGGAAAATATTGGAGTTATGAAAAAAATTGAGAAGATCAAAATATTTTCTAATTAAGCTTAAATAAGTGCAGATATGCAGCTGTTTTTGCTATTCTACAATGCAAATGTTTTTAGATGACTATTGTAATGTATATAGCCAAAACCTGTCAGGCATTACTATGAGTATATACATTTATCAGTTAAATGTGTTGAAATCTGCACATTGCAGCTTCATTCATACAGTAAACACCAAATAAAAATGGAGAAAGACCGGAAAAATGAGCAAAAAATAGATATGGATAAATACAAACGGAAATGTAAAAAAAAAAAATTAAATATCGTAGTACTGGAAGCCCTTATTGTAATTTTTTAGGTCTCGGCTAGCGATGGCTGCGCTTGCGCAGTCTCGCTCCGAGATTTAATGACTTTGAGTGACTTTGAGAAGAGGGACTTGCACCCGCCCCTCTTCTCTCCTGTTCTCCATTGGCTGGCCTCTTAAATGCTGGCCAGCCACTGGAGAAGAGGTCCAGTCACTCCGTTGAAGCCCCGTCCTTTTCGGATCGGGGGGCGTGTTTTTTCGTTGCTTTTCGCAGGGCGTGTTTTTCTCTCCTCCAGCCAATGGCAAGAGGAGAGAAAAAGAAACACGCCCCCGAATCCGAAACCGAGGCTGCGTTTCTCCGAGGCAGTTCTTCTCTGCCTCGGAGAAAGGCGGTGGTGTCCCGGCGTTGCTCCCTCACCTGATCTCCTTGTTCGTAAAAAGACCGACTCTCTCCAGCGAATATTCTTAACTCCACTTCTAGGTACAAATACAAAATAAATTATTCCTGTGAGACGCGTTGAAGCTACTTGTTACGCACTGCCTCTGCGAGGGTTCTCTTGAGCATAGGAGGCCTCTGCGTGAGGACCCGGATGCTGCTCGCTGTTTGTTACAAACGGAGAGAGGCAGAAATGCCTTTGCTTTCGACCACAGGGGCGATCCAAAAAGATTAGTCAAACCCCACACCACAGTTACTGATTGCTCATCAGCAGTACTCAGGCTTCAAGGCCCTCAGCGTGCATGTCGTCACTCATCAGCTTTTGAGACCGTTTCCAAGTCTACACCACGAGCTTTCCTCTGACACGTCTTCACTCACCAGTGAAAAAGAAGTGAACAAATCAGCGCGCGCTGTTCTCCGAGATAAGGCCGACAAACAGCTGCATGTTGCTTCCTGCTAATGCTAGATTAGGAAAGGAGCACTCTACCATGGCATTGTGCGCAATTTTATGAATTCTTTCAAAGAGGTGAGAAAACACTATTTTCGGCATTCGAGCATCTTTCGGGAAACCTTTGGTTTGGCGCAGAGGAGCACCCGATTGCTGTCATAGTAAACCAGCACACTTTGTACGTCCTATTTATCTACCAGTTCAAGCATAATGTTTCCACACGTTAATTAATGAATGCACAGAGCCATATCTGACATGGTCTCTCTTAGCATAAATTCTACTTCCTCTGCGCCCGGTTATTTTTTTAAAATATTTGGAGAATTTACTGGTCCGTTGATTACTCCAGCTTTACTTCCTTGTCGCAGACCTTCCATCATGAGGGGTTTCCACAGTCTGGAGACAGGCTCCCTGCTCCTAAGATAACAGAACAAAACACCAGCCCCTTTCCACAACCCACGTGTGCCTGATTCCGGCAAACGGGCGATTTTCTTTCTTGCTGTTTGTTGTATGAATAAATGAAACTCTGATAGGTGCTGAAAAGAATACACACTGCTTCACTCACAGTGAGTCAAGATGCAAGAGGTTTGCCGTTGCTGTGAATGCCTTGCTAAATGCTAAACCTGGTTGGGGATTGGTTCCTTCGAATTTGAACCTTGCTTCTGACATATCCATCAACTGTAAAGATCAGCGTGCTAACACAGGGCTGTTCTCTGCTGTTTTTAGTTCATGCGCATTGTGTACTTTATTTGAGTTTCCGCTATGGGGGTGAAAGAAATACATACCACCCTCCACAGAGCCCACTTTACTGGGGCCAATGTTTTGAGGAGCAACCAGGCAGAGACGTTTTAAGACAGGGGCAAAGTGTGCCTTGGCCCAGGGCCCAGGCTTTCAGAGCCCCAACCCCACCGATAGTCAGATCTGTTCTGCACAGTCTTGCCCTGATTACCTTGAATAATTCTTAAACAGATTGTTGTAAATTTTGTTTTCTTTCATTTCTTTTTAATGTGTGTGATGTGTGAGCGTATATTAGATATTTTGCAGCGATAAAATTGGTTTTATTGTTTCATGCAAGATACATAAACAGTTTATTTTAAATCAAAACAGGACCTCACATATGGGAAACAGAAAGGTGTCACGGATATTGGGTGCAGTAATATTAGTGAGTTGCTGCCTTGCTAACAAATAACATCATTGAAAACACAATTCACTATCGCTGAATATTTGTTTTATCAACTCATTGTTTATTTCAGATAAAATCTATAAAACACAGCAAGATCAGTAGAACAATGATAAAACAAACATTTCATTCAGCAATAAAAGCTATAAAATCACAATTCATTGAGACAAGTCTGGATCAGAACCAGAGCAGCACTTAATAATAACAAGCATTTACAATGCAACGGTCTCGGCATTGTTAAAGTTAGAGCTATTGGCATGGCTCATGACAATGCCGTTTATTTAACCCCTTCCCTGCTCATGACGGAACCGTTCCGTCATGAGCCACGGTTGGCGTGTGCTCATGACGGAACGGTTCCGTCATGACAATCCTGTTGGCGGCCGCTCCGCCTGCGCGGCGCTGTTTCCCCGCCTGTGCGAGGGGACAACGCAAATGGGCGGAGTCATGACGGAACCGTTCCGTCATGAGCACAGCTCAACTCTGGCTCATGACGGAGCGGCTCCGTCATGAGCACAGGCCCGCCGCGCTGCCCCCCTGCCCCCCCCAGCGCTGCAGCGGAATGTCCGCAGCAGCGAAGGGGTTAAATGTTTTAACCCCTTCGGTGCTCATGACGGAATGGTTCCGTCATGACCCACGGTTGAGCTGTGCTCATGACGGAACCATTCCGTCATGACCACGCCCGCGCAAGATTCCGTCAGCACAGCGGCGGAATCTGCGCAGCATCGAAGGGGTTAAAAACAAAAACATAAATAAAAATAATGTCATGAGCAATGCCAATAGCTCTAACTTTACCAATGCCGAGACCATTGCATTGTAAATGCTTGTTTTCTTTTCTTTTCTTTTTGGTTTTGTTTTTCATAGCAGCTGCAAAAAGCATTTGGAAAAGCCAGTAAGTGGAAATGTATCGGCTTTGCCAAATCTTGTTGTTAATGTAGAGAGCCAAGCAGAAGTTGACCAGGGGCACAGGATGTCCAATCTGGCAGTGAACAAGCTAGCGTCTTCCATTACTTTCTTTGTCAAACTATCTCGAGGCCATCCGTGAGCTACAAATGGCTTACTGTCATGCAGCCTTGATTTTCCATTAACATTTCTAAGTAGTTTTCCATTATAACCGTTTTTTTCTGTCTCACTATATGCACTTCTTTTTCATACACCCCAGTAACTTCCGCTCAGTAACGGGATTGGTACATCTCATCCTACGATTTTAGAATTCCTGCTTTTATCTTGCATTCCCATCCATATTATTCTCTCCTTTTATTATCGTCTCTGCGCAAAACCAATTGTCAACTTGAGAAGTGGAGCAGGTTATGTATAATGGCAGAACCATCCAGCCTTCCTTTCACCCCTGCCCTTCAAAAAGGGAATACTATTCAAGATTACAGGTGCAGTATTATCTGTACCACCATAAT
The DNA here is from genome assembly GCF_964204655.1 of Triturus cristatus. Classification (NCBI taxonomy): domain Eukaryota; kingdom Metazoa; phylum Chordata; class Amphibia; order Caudata; family Salamandridae; genus Triturus; species Triturus cristatus. The sequence continues at coordinate 739,884,581 of NC_140592.1, forward strand.
TCTAATATGCCCCTATTCGAGGTCCCAAATCTTTCAGTCTTGCCTCTTATGTTAGTATGTAGATAATGTGTATATGTGCCCTCTTGGTCTCATTATATGTTAAAGTATAGGTATGGATTAGAGCAACGTTCATGTTGTGCTTTTTCATTGGTGTAACCTGTAAGATAAGTGCACCAATGCATCTACCTGTAAGTCACATATTTGAATCTGCGTTTTTTTTAAACGTTTTTATTACCTTTTTAATAGGCCTGGGCGGTAAATTCCGTTCCGTTCGCGGAATTTGCGAAATTTGGGTAATTTCGCGTTCCGCGGAGAACGCAAAATTGCCCAAAAAGCTGCGTTCCGCGACTTCGCAAAATTTTTTGCTTGTTCGCGTTCTCAATAAGCGTGTTCGCGGGATATTTCACCCCGAGCACGCAAATAGCGATCGCGAACAGGAAAAAAGTATCGCGAACAAGCAATTCCGCGTGTTCGCGGAGTTTCTGCGTGTTCGCGGAGATTTTTTACCGTTTCGCGGAGATTTGCGTAACGCGATTACGCAAATTCCGCCCACCCCTACTTTTTAAGCGGGAACCTTACAGACAGTATCTGCAGGGCATTCTGAAAGATTACAGATACTGTTACTAAAAATACTATATTAAATGTAAACTCTCATTTTGCCAAGAAATGAAAAGATTTACTGGGAGTGCTTCTCAAAAAGTGGGAAGAATGGTGAACTGTCTGGCAAATCGTGAGGACTATTTAGCTTGGTAATAACCACCATTGACCATGTTTATAGGGCAGAAAAATGGTAGTGTGTGTTATATAAGTTTTGAAATTATTATTAGTTTCATTGAAATATTATGTTCTTTGAGTACAGACTATTTCTGCGTAGGACATTGGCACTGCTCCTGGTGGGCTTTAAGCGTTCTGACTTCTGCTGAAGTTTCTCCCAAATAATTGGTACTTGTGATGGTTACCACTTCCTTCTTTTCTGAACCCCACTGGCCCGTTACTTGCTGTGCTTGCATTGTAAATAGTCCTGATGATGACCTTCCAAACCACTGACACCATTGTAGCAAGACTTGGCGATTCCATTTCAACAAATACTGAGTTTATTTAATTAAAAATGTGATAAAACCTCCTGCTGTGACGTCTTAGTTGATAGTATAACCTGTAGATACATGTTTCATGGTTTTGTCACTTCACGGAGTAATCACCTTCAGAGCACTTAACATTTTGAGTTTTTTGCTTAGAAATAAACCGTGTTGACTTTTAGCAATAATCTGTAGCTGTGCCTAACATTTTCACATTAATTGCAGTGGTGTGGCATTTAATAAAATATCTACTTGTCCATGGGGTAGGTTGCTTCATAAATCTACTTGTCTTGTAGCAAAATCCACTTGTCCGCTTTGTTCCATGTAATGTGGCGACAAATTATGGCAGCAATCTAATTATATAAGGGGTCTGAAATAGCCTCTCTGATTAGCTAGTGTGATCGAACTACACTTCCCTCAACAATGCATGCCTGAACCACGCGGTCTTAACCACAACAGCATTTTTCCCATGCATGCCTTTACAACGCATGTCTTTACCACGCAATTTTGTGGTAAAGATATGATTGGTAATGGGACATGTGTGATAAAGATCGCACTCCTGCCAGTCTGCCCCGAGCCCTAAAGTTCGGCCCTCCTGGGGTCTTTTACCTGTCCCAGCCCTCAAACCCTAGGCCCTTCTGCCCACCCTACATTGTCTGTGTGCTGTCCCAGCCACTGTCGTCCCTCCCACCCGCATGCTTCTCTCCAGCCAACTCTTCATCTTTGTCTATGGGGAACCACGCTGCTAACCAGCATTAGGAATGCCAATAGGTCTCGCCTATGCAAGAGCTATTGTCTTTGGCAATGTGTTTTATCCATGTTGTACGCCAGCGTGGCTGCTGTTCAGCATGGCTAAAAGTTAGTGTCAGAATGGAGTGTGGCTCAGAGTGGAGTGTGGCTCAGAGTGGAGTGTGGCTCAGAGTGAGCGATTCCACACTCTGACACTCCACTCTGAGCGATTCCACAGAGTGGAGTGTCAGAGAGGGGTGTCAGAGAGTGGAATCGCTCAGAGTGGAGTACTCAAGGTGTGGGAGCACACTGCCATTACAGATAACATACTTTCCTTTGAAATTACCATTACATTTGCGCAGACATATAGTTTTACTAATAAAACTGTAGACTGCACAAATAGTAATGTTTGGAAATGTTATTACCCAGTGTAATGATTTGTTTTGCTTAAAGTCTATGTTTCTAACACACTTCAGAATTAACAAAAGATTTGCTTAATGTGTGCTATCCTAATTCTGATATACTCTGAAATATTTGCCTAGTTAATTTAGATATTGCCGTGTGCTAGCCACGGTATCCAGAAAGATTGTCACATAAATCCTCTCACTTTGAAGTCAGAGAAAGAAAAGTAAAGACCAAGTTCTCTCATAATACAGAGACTGACGTTTAACCTCTGCCTTTAATTGCACAGCAAATGTTACAACATCAGAACAAGATTCACAGGCCTGTTTACAAAAAGGAGCACTCATGGAAGAATACAAGGAGAGGTGGTGTGAAAAGGTTTTAGTCCTTTGGAGGGAAGAGCTTGCACTGGACATCCTAAAACAAATAAAGCCATCAAATAGAAATCCAGAAAATGTAAGTTACATTCCACAACGCCAATGGTAAGCAACTGGCGAAATGCATTCTCACAGAAGCTTTCTGAATGTTCCCAAGATGTCTTAAGCAAACCAGACAACTGGCTTGGACCAAAAAAAAATTGAAAGTGCTATGACTCATCCAGCAGTAATGTATTTTTTAGAAAAGACACATTAGCACTTGCCACATCATAGCTCTTTATAAAATTAGTTTTAATCATTCTTTTCAGCATGGCTACAAAACATTGCCAAATCCAGGGGCTCTTGTAGGCGAGAGTTGTTTACTTTGTCAATGCTTGTTTAGGTCTAGTGGTAGCCATGACCTTTTGCTTTTCTTAAAAATATATATATAGGTATGCGTACCTATAGGGATTTTTGGTCAGCCCTCTTCACCCATTGGTCTTAGTGTCATTAACATTTTTCTTCTGCCTGCTACAGCATGGGGTAGTGGATAAACATACTTCATCTCTAGGCTAACTTCACTGAGCCATGGCATTCTGCCTTTTCACAAGGAGCACATCCACACACACAGTAACTTCCAGAAGTTCCAGTCACTAATATGGCAATGTGTGCTTTATGAGACAAAAAATGAATTCGGTTTACTTTTAGCCACTGCGGTATCCTTTTTAGAATGAGGACCTGGAAGTTTCCTAAAAGATAAAGTTTTGCACAAAAAATAAAAAGCTCTGATGAACCCAAAAGGCTGGCAGCCAATGCCAGATCTCTTGGCTTTGCCGATACTTTAGTTTGATGTTCATCACCTTATACAGTACTTTTGTAAAGCTTGAGCAACTGAACAGTGATCAGAAAATGCCTTCCTGGATCTGGCCATTGGTATTAATCCAATACCTCCCTAAGAGGCGTTCAGAGGCTATTACCTACTCTTACCAAAAGAGGAGAACTAGTTTGTCAAGACAATATAAAATGGACACCTGAAGCAGTCATTCAATGACCTACTTGCTGCCAGAGTGTGAATCATTTGGAATTAAAGTTTGGCAATTTTCCTTATCACAACTTGGTTCCTGGCTGGTTCCCATGAATAATCCTAACTAGGTCCCACTGCTGCCTGCTGGCACTGGAACACACAGCGATCAGTGGTGTTTGCCCTCATTCAGTGTGTGCTCTGCCAATTTTAACTGGAATAGTTGTCGAGAAGCATGGCACCCACAATTTGCATGAAAAAATGAGCATTGGTAGAGAAAAAAGGTGCAGCCTCGCGAAGCCCATGATTATTTTAGGTTTTGCTTAGACTGATTTCCATTGTCTGTTAACTATTCTTCTTGTGGACCATAAAAAAACTTAGTAGGGTTAGAGCCAGACCACTGCTTACCATTGCTTGACTTCATTGTGACTCATTTGCTTGCTTCTTGTTAGATGACATTCGTTCCTCTTCTTCCTTTCTCTGGAGCATAGTTTCTTTACCATCCTTTTGATAGTTGACTTGTATCCTTCCACTGCTCACATTCGGTGAACTTTTTACTCTCAATTTACGCACTCCGTGAGTGCATGATGTTCTAGCTCATTCCCTTGTGTGCTGCTTCCCACCCAGATATCCGCACCCTGCACTTTCATTGCCGCTTCCCAACTCTCAACCTTTTTTTCGTGCTCCACCAAGTCATGCTTATTTCTGCACCCCCAACTCTCCTATCCCAACGTGATTTTTTATTTATTATTTTGGGGAGATGAGCCTGTTAGCTGCCATTTGCTGCTAGGTCGCTCCCTTTTTTAAAAATAAACGCTTTTGCTGAAGTATTGTTTCATTTACCGCTCCAGGTGGTTTGCCATCTTGGAACAAGAAATACAATCCCAAAAAGTGTCTCCTGCGTCATTCTATATACAAGTGAATGCGCAAAGGCTAGGTCACCAGCAGCTTTCTGTGTATGTGTGCATTGAGGTCATAGACACTTTTAGCTTCTCTTTTTTAGGTCTCGGCCTGGGGAAAGCAGCGCATGCGCTGCGCTGCTCTGCCATGCAGAGGCCTTTTGGAATCGATAAGATTCCAGTGTGTACGCGTGGAGACAAACGAGACAGAAGATGTGCACGCTGAGATTGGATGCTTTACTGGCGGCGTGATACACTGGGGACTTTTTTTTCGCCGCCAGCAAAGGCAGTCCCTGCGTGCACATCTTCTGTCTGTCCCACAACTGGTCGCGCTTGTTTATTTTTGTCCTTAATACTCGGAGAGGCCTTTTGGTTCTCACAAGCTGCTATGTAAAGGGCTTGATGCTGGCGGTGGCTATGGCGACAAGAAGTCTGGCGCCTATGGGGCTGTGCATTCATAGTTAGGACAGGAGTATAGATGGGGTTTGGGTGCCTCTGAGACACCCCCCCCCCCCCCCCCCCCCCACCAATTTTTAACATGGAGCGGACAGGGAGAGGGGATTCAATCGAGCTTTATTTCGGTAAAAAAACATAAAAGTTTAACAATTTATAAAAGTACAATACAAAAGATCAACATCATATCATAACAAGCTTGGCGCACAGTACCGCCGGACACACTGAACACTCCGTAGAGTAATCGACCAGTCTTTAACATTAAAATAATAAATATATATAAAATTTCACTATTTGGCATTTTAGTTTTTAAAAAAAATAGGTTTAAAAAATAGGTTTGAGGATTATTACATTTCAGGCTTCCAGAACAAAATTCAACTATACAGTTCAGTTTAATGTATACCTCTAGGATAATGTGTAAAAAGGACGCTTTTTCGTTAGCTGGTATGAAAACTAGTCTAAAGCTAATTATACATTTCATAACCATAAAATACATGTGCAAAATTCGTTCTATTTCAAGTATAGCAACCTAAAATTTCAAGCCTTCCCTTTTCCTTATTAGGCTTACACCGAACAGGTACCTACTGACACTAAAAACCACTGTTTGCGTGGTGTCCGTTCGTAGTATTCTTTCTGCCTCATGGCAAGATCTAGTGCCAAAAAGCTGACAAATGGGTTTAATCCATTTCCTCCTACATTGTATATAAGCTGGGCAGAAGAATAAAAGATGCAATTCATTTTCTATTGAGCCTGTATCCCATAAAACACATCTGCCCACCTCCCCATGGCCTGGCGTCCATTTCACTGTTTACATTTATTTGTAGGACGCCATACCGAAATTTCAAATATAGGGATTTAGCTAACTGCGGCTGTATTTCGTCTAGGAATGGCTCAAACTTCCAGATTGTTTTCATTAGGAGGAATTGTGTTGTCAATGAGCCCACATTAGAAGAATGTGACGAAGAATCATGTATAAAGGACCAAAAAGATTGCTTTAGAAGCTTCTTTGAAGCTGTAGTCAGACCAGAAGGGTCCTTCCAGAAGTGCTTAAGACCCAATTAAAAAAAAAGTCGTGTATATGCTTCAACCAAGTCAACTCAGTACCTCCTTTAAGCTTTAAAATTTCCACAAGCCCCTCTCTATAATGAATAAGTTCCTCTGTAGACCACAGGCGGGCCCAAAACAATAGTGGCCTAAGGTTTGCCTGATCGTCTATGCGGTGGAAATTTAGGTCCATTACAATTGGGGTTAACGGTGTACGGATCGGGAGGCTTAATAGTTTCCTCAAATTTATTTTCACCCACCTTGAATAGATCATTCGTCACGGGGCCCCACAGTTCTGTCCCGTACAATGATGCCGTTTGTGCCCTGTATTTATATACTTCAAGAGCGGGTGAGACCACTTTAGACAAACTACTCAACTTTTCTTATTATTGGGAGAGAGTTTTGGAGTAGTATGGTTTTACTTTTTTCTAACTGTGGTCTCCAAGTCATTTTAGGGTCCAAGGTAATACCTAAATAATTAAAATCATGCACATATTCTATTTTCTGTTTGTTGACAGTTACATTTTTTCTAAAAGTTTTGTGTGGATTAACTGCCATATATTTAGTTTTACTATAATTTATTTCTAGGCCCTTAGCCTCACAGTATATCCCAAAAGAGTTTATTAAACTTTGTAGGCCTTTAGGGGTTTGAGAAATTAAAATCGTATCAGCAAAAAGGAGTGCCGGTACAGGCGCCCCCCCCTAGCTTAGGAGAATCATGATCACAACCCAGAAGATATTAAGGGATGTCGTTGACATATAATGAGAATAAGGTAGGGGCCAACACATATCCCTGCCTTACACCTCTTTTTACCTGAATAGGATCCGTGAGTTCGCCCATTGGACCCCATCTAACCCTTGCAAAGTTGTCTTCATGCAATCTTATTATCTGCTGGAGAATCTCTCCCGGTACCCCCTGGCTTTTTAAGGACTTCCAGAGGAGATTTCTGGGGATGAGGTCAAAAGCTGCCTTTAAATCCACAAAGGCGATATATAAGTGACCCTTGCTGAATATTGTATATTTCCAGGCTATGCAAAGAAATTTAAAGACCTGATCAGTTGTGCTAGTCTTTGTTCTAAAGCCTGCCTGCTTTTGAGATAAAATATTGTGTTACTCAATCCAGTCAATAAATTTGTTTAAAATTTGCCTAGCGTATATCTTCTGTAAAACGTCTATTAGACTAATTGGTCGATAGTGTGAGGGGTCATGGCGGTCACCCTTTTTAAAAATAGTTGTGATCTCTGCCCCTTTCCATGTTTCTGGTATAGGTGCACCTGAGGCAACAGAGTTACACAACAAATTGATATAAGGGCCCCAAACCTCCTTGTCCTGTTTCCATAAGTCACCAGGTATCTTATTGGGACCAGGAGACTTACCCAATTTTACTATATCTATTTCTGCCATTGTTTCTTCCAGACTAAATGATAGCTGGCAGCGCTTGCACCTATTTCATAATCTTGTGGGCAATAATCTATATCATTACTAGATGTAGAATAAAGACAGGAAAGGTGTTTTACCCAAATATTTGCGTCTAAAAATAAATCTTTACTACATCTCCCATTCTTATTGCCCTTCGATATTAAGCGCCAAAAGCCGAATTGATCTTTTGCTTTTACTGCAATAATTAATTTGGTCCAAATGTTGTCCTCCCACTCATTTCTAGTTTGACTTCGCAATACCTTATATTGAGCCCTTTTATCCCTTAAGGCCACTATATTTTTAGTTTTCGATACCAAGATGAGCTCCTTTTTTGCATTACGACATTCTTTATTGTACCAAGGACTGCTCAACTTGCTAGCTTCAGAAATCCTATTTTTGCTTTTCTTGGGAATCTTGCTTAATATAGGTACCAGGTATTTTACCAATCTATGGTGAATTTCCACAATTGGGATCTCTGAGACGGGTAGGTTTACATACGGGGAAACCATTTTTGCAAAGATATCGTAAATCTGCTTAATTGCTGCTTTATTTCCCCCTATCGAAGGCCATTTCAGAGCTCTACGATTATTGCTTATTAATGGCTCTATATTACTGCTATCGAGTTCTGTGCCCCTCAGAAACAACTAACTGAAAGAGATGTACCGCCAGTGTCAAACATAGGGGGGTAGTGATCGCTCTCAGTTCTAGCATCGACTACTAGATCATGAACCATTGGCCAGAGTTCGATTGAAACTAATATGTAGTCTATGCAGCTCTTTGAATGGCTTCTGCTAAATGTGGGGGCATGTGGGCTATCAGAGGGCAGTCGACCATTGCAGGCTCGTAGACCCTGCCCGAGACCAATCTTAGTAACGGCGCAACAGCAGGGTACTGCCGGGGTGCTTTCCAATAGGGGGATATTATTAGCCAAGTCTTCTTCATCAAATAGGTTTTCGAATCCAACCACAGGTTTAACTTTGCGATTGAAATCACCCCCCAATATTACCACCTCTTTCCCATTGTCTTCCCTTTTAGGCTAGTCTATTTTTCTATCCGCCATGTTGTATTCTAAGTTTTTTATGACCGTTTCCAGTTGATTCAATTTATCCCAAAGCTGTATAAAATTTTTCTCAAGCAGATCTTGGACATGGGTTAGTGTCACACCTAAATTTGATTTGTTAAAGACCGCGTCAATTTCATTAGTGGCATCTTTGGTGTTAGTGCATCTATAATCTATGTCAGTCTGCGTACCAACGGAGCTACTTTTTAGTTGGCACATAATCTCGTTGTGGACTATGTCTGGGCAGTCAACTGTTTGAGTGTCCTTCATCGGCGTAGATTTTTTTTTTACAGGTACCCCATTTTTCTTTTTGCCGGCGGTGCTTCCGTTTTTCGTGTTCCCACATTATTCAGGACCCTGTTCCTATTAACTCTGCCTGGAACCACTGGTGTAAGTGATTTTGGATCTAATATAGAAGGGGGAAGGGCAGGGTGTAGGTGAGGCATTAGTAGAATTAATGGACAGATCATCATGAACGCGGTCCCCTGTTCCAACTAACTGAATGCCCGCTGGATGATGATTCGGAAATATAGATGGATCCAGGGAGAGACGTCGCTCAGTTAATTCTATCTCATGAGGCAATAGTGACTGTGCCCTTACCAAAAACGCATCTAGTGTGCCCGCCACTCTTTCGTTTTTCCATTTTGTATTAGCCTCCAGTTATTAGTACAACAACAAGACAGTAAATTACTGAGGGCTACACAATACACAGTACCTTCGTTTGTCAGTATAATTCCAAGTCAGTAACTCTAGGAGGCAAGATGTCAGAAAGGTTGCCCAGCCCAGCCTCCTCCAGGCTCTGACGTGGGTGGCCGTGCTCCACGAGGGGGATGATGGATAATGGTTAATGAAGTCCCCACGAACCGGCGTCACCAGCTTGGCGGCAAAAGCAGGGAACAGCATTGCGACTCCCCTGGGCCGGGAAGAACAGCAGGAAAGAGCAGCAGGTAAGTCTTGTGGCAAGCGGTAAAGGCAGAGCTGGAGAGGGGATTGCAATGTTAACCGACTTGGCTTAAGCCACAAGGTGGTAGAGAGGTGCGAGCATGCGCAGGCTCACTACCAGGTGGGCGCACGAGTCTTGCCACGACTAGTCGAGCACCGATTACCAGGAAGGAAAACTGCTCCAGCTACAAACATCCCACGCTGAGTTACCATCTTTAATTAACTAGGCCCGTTGAAAAGAATAAAGTGCCACGGCGTGCTGGATAACGGGATAAAACAAAGCCTTTCTATCCTAGCTTCGCTGCCCAGCGAAGGGCGCACTGATAACAAACACGGGGTAGGTGCAGCAACCAGCTCTGACCAGGGAACGTGTCCTGCTTTACAGGAAATCACGCTGCCGACTTATAGATACACCTATTGCGTACCCCCTTAAGTGTCACCAGAGGGCTTGGCATGGCCCATCTACATTTCCTCACTCAATAGTTCCCTTCTGATCGTTCTCGAGAGCCCCGCGGAAATCGAGGCTACTCTGTCAAGAAAAGCTCCTGGCACAGCAAGGGAGTTGTATAGTAAAGGTACCCGGATACAGACCTAGGAACCACCTAAACAAGAGCAGGAACTATACAAGAGGGGTTGCCCTAGGGTCTCACCTTCGCAGGCATCACCTATGCCTCTAAGAAAAGCACTGCAACCATTCTAACCTGTTTTTCTGACCCCCTGTGAGTCAATTAGTTGGGCGTTTGACGTTTAGTTCTGTTTACGTGGTTTCGAAAGCGAATTCGCAAACATGATGTACAGAAAATAATTGAATGGTGCAATATTATTTGAATAACTTGCATAACCAAGAGCGAGAACTCAGGGAAGAGAGACCAGGAGAAAGAGGCAAGGTGGAAGAATAAAAGGAAATAAAAAATATGCGGTAACAAACCACTGTAATGAGGGGCCCTGCAACACCGAGGGCCCATTGAAGCCGGGTTTTTGCTGTGTTTCACCCCAGCCAGAAGTCTAGTCCTTGTTTGCAGTAAGGTCCTTGGCACCTTGCTACGCCACTGGTCGTAATCGATATATAAATAGTCCAGAAAATATAGTTTTAGCTACTTTCCGTCGCTGTTCATTAATAATAACGTTGGGACAGAGTTTTTCTACCAAGCTACACAACTGTTTTGTGTCATTTATTATAATATTATCAACGGGACAAAGGTAAAGTGATACCGCTTTGCATCCCTCCGCCTTGGTGAACTTGTGCTGCTGTGAAATTGGCAGAAACTAGACGTTTTGCTTTAGGTGGGAGTTACATCAAAATGGTCGCACACTGCTTTAGGTGGGAGTCTCTGCTGGCCAAAGCTGCTACGTGTGAGATCACTGCTGTCGTCAGGCTCAGCAGGGCACTTTAAAGCAGGCCCTTTAAAATGTGTTGAACTTACACTACTTGGCTCTATAACTGCCTCACGGGAGCGACCAGAAGCTGAGATTTGATGTAAAATTCCTGGACCACTGAAAGTAGGTACACTACCTGAGGGAGGCGCTTGTAAAGGCTAACAAGCATTTGCAATGCAATAGGTCTTGCATTACTGAAAGTTTGAGCTATTGGCTGGCGTCGCATTATCATTTGCAATGCAAACAGCTCAAACTTTCAGTAATGCGAGACCTATTGCATTGCAAATGCTTGTTATTGTGCTGATGCTACAGAGAACAGACACAGTGGCAAACCCTATAGGCCAGAAAGACGAGTTAATTGCTTTCAAATGCTGGTTTTAATTATTTATTTTTTCGAACAAATGCAATTGGAATTAAAAGTTATAAAAATAAGTGAATGTGCTGCCAATTTGGGGTCCTTATGTTTGCAGGAAAAAAGTTAGAGAAATGGCCCATCGCAAAAATAATTAAAAAAAAAAAAAAAAAATGAAAACAGAAGTGAAAGCAGACATTGGTAGAACAACCATGGCACTTATGGTAGACTGTTTTTAGGCGGAAGTGCTCAATCAATTTGCTAATGCCTGAAGAGGTCTGACCCATTGTCCTGGGTGAGCGAGTGTACACACACACATACATACTCACTCACTCTTTTTTTTTCTCTCTCTCGCTTGAAAGCAGAGGCTGATGAAGCTAAAACTGTCTTTAGACCAGACCCAAAGAGAACAGTTTGGCGCTCTTTATGGTTGGGGCTGTAGGAGTAGAAACTTTTAGAACTTCTGATTACGGGTAATTAACAGTGGAATTGTAAACGATGTAGCACTTTGAGCATTAACCACTTCTTAGTGTAGTTGATGGTGTTTGTCTCATAGAGTATATTTGTATGATGAGTTTCTAAAGCACGTGCATTAATTTTGCACTGGATTCTTAGGAAAGTGAAAGACCAACGCCAAACGTTTTGTTTTGCTAACTGTCAAAAATGTTCAACACTAGCCTTTCTAAGGGAAAAGTGTAAGGTTTGGCTAGTCACTATCGTTTTTCCTGAAATGTGAAGTATAGCCTGTAGGTTCATGACATCAAGTCCGCTCACAGTAGTGTCTGGTTCCTACGTTTCCAGAGACCACGGGCGGTACTTGCCACATGTATTGACCACGTGGTCTAGGTCTCGGAACTGTCGTGCTGTTCATGACTTTATCATTTACTAAAGATAGATTTATGGTGAGGGCCCTCAAAAGCTGGAAGTGGACCTGTGACACTGGACAGCAGAGGGGCTGCTTGTTAGTTGATGAATAATCGTCGAAAAGGGCTTGCAACATGAAACTCCCAAAGTTCTTGTGAAGGGCTAACGGATGCTATTCAGATGTGTGTTAGTGGGGATTAAATTTGAAAAATGCAAATACTATGTCAATGAAAAGACCATAGATTGCCTTGTGTTTTATGTCCTCTGCCCAGGTTTCTTTAAAGAGCAGTTTTGTTCGCATTTTTTTCTCTGTATCTAGATATCTGAAGTGTTTAAGGGCAGGGTACTGGCTATCTTGAAGTTGTGCGGCCTTGTTTGCTTTTGGCAGTTGGCTAGCAAAGTTGTCTTGTATTAAGAGAGGTTGCTCAGGAGTGAAGGAGCTCCCAGGGTCTCACGGGAAAGGGTTTGGCAGGTTTCTGTAGCCGTGCTACTTCCCTGTCTAAGTGCGTTTTTTGCAGTCAGCCGGAGTGCTCTTGTGAAGCCTGTCGGGTGTTTTTTAATTTAATTTTATTGTTTGTTGTGTAGATTCGTCTCATGTCTAGGCTGTGCGTTTTTGTACCTACGTGCCGATAACCACAGGAAGCTTTGAAACACGAGCCCTCCCTGCCTACCTCCCTGTCACAGGGAGGGGCTGGCCCGCCTTCTGACCCGAGGAAAGGGAAGTAACTTTGTTCGGTGAGCGATCGGTGAGTGTGGAACCAACGCGGACAGCAGCCATGTGAAGAGAGGCGACCCCCTTCGAGCAGCTCCCGATGACGGCGGCCTTGTGGAAGCGCATTAAATCTCTGGTGAGTGGCCAGAGCCGCGGCCGTGTTTTGGAGCGCCAGGGCCGTCAGGGGCGGGTCCACCTGGATCCGGACCTGCTTTTCCGGCTCTCTCCTGCCTCACCTGTTCTGCTTCCGAGTAGACAATAGCAGGGCCGGCGGGGCGGGCAGGGCTCGTTCCGCAGCTCTGCAGAGATTTCTGTGCCCTTTATTTTACTTCGCCGAGGTGTTCTTGGGTGTGGAGTTTTCGGTTATTCTTAGATTTCTGCAATGGTTCTGGCAGCGCTCCTTGCCTCCACGAGGCCGTTTCTGTTCGAGTTTGCGAACACCCACTTATGTTCTGTGGCCGGGTGGCCTAGTTGGTTGGGTGTTGCTGTATGCTACGATATTTGTGGCTGACAACGCGGCACACCCCGTCTGGTGCGTCCTCTAATCGGAGCTGTGAAATCTCTGCGTATCACCAAGCGCTAAAACGAAACCTGCAACAAGCGGGGAACCTCAACGGGATCTTTGGGTATTGGAAGATGCTGTACATGCGTTTTCTCTCACTGTTGATTTTTGTAAACAGAACATACCGATGTATCTTGTCTCACGATGTATAGAAATAGGTTATCTTTGTAGACACGAGGAGAGGGTGTAATTGTTCTTACGAACGACTGTGCGACTAGTTTCTACCTCTTTGGATTACTTGACGGGTCACTCAAGTGACGTGAATGATGAAAATATGTTCCTTGCTTGATAGCCCTGATTCCCTGTCCCTTCTAGACCCATTTTCGGGGGCCCCATCTGGGATGTGATGGAGCAGGCAGATCAGAATTCCCAATGCAGGGACAGATTGACAAGTCTGACGCCTCCCCTCTTGTCATGTTCATCCTTGGTCTCCAGTGGTGACATTTCATACAGGGACCTCTTTATAAGGCAAACAGTGGCTTGGTCGATTTTTATTCTAATCTTTGCTCGCCGACGTTTGAAACCCTTGCTTTGGAGTTATTGGTGGTGGTGGGAAATGAAAGGTTCTGGGTAAATATTATAATTCGCAACCTGATTGTATATTTAATACTAGAGCTGTGTGAAAAACCTCAATCATTGACTGTATCTTATCTGCTGAGCTATTTTACCCAGCAGCAGTTGAATGTAAATGTAATGGAGCATTTTTTTTTTGTTTTTTCTCCAAAAAGTTTTAGTTGGGTGGGTTGAAGCGTTTAATACGACACACTGCTATGGTTAATGGGACATGCAAACAAACCACTGTCAAGGAGATGACCGTTGTAAACGAATCAGAGAACGATTACTTTATTGTATAATCTTTGTAGTCAAACTGTTTTTGTATTTGAAAAAAATAGTTTTTAATTGCAGCAAAATAACATTTCGGAAGATGCCATTCTGTGGTAAACACAGTTTTGGCAACCATGTTATTTCTGTAATATTTCTTGAACAGTGGGACTTTTTTTTTTCTTAATCATTATGGAATGACAAAATCCTTGATAAATCAATAAAAAAGACTGTTTTGTAAAACTCTGTGGTATTAAAACAGTTGATGCATGTAACATGTTGGTTTCCGTGACACTGGCTTCATATTCAGCCATACATACTTCGTTTGGTTTTCCACGGTGAGGTGTGACAAGCTGTTTTGGTCTGGCAATAAACGGTCTTTAGTGTTCTGTATAAACCCTTTCAAGATATCAGACTGTGTTCCTCACAACCTCCTCTTTTTTTGACCGAGCTGTTATGCTGTCCTTATCAACAGTTTTAGCATATGACAGTAATGATTCACTCTGTTTATAGTTGAAATAAATACACTATACTGATCTGTATGTATGGTTTATGCCCTGCAGATTTTCATATGCATGAGGTGTTGGTAAAAGTGCATAACATTATCCATAGCACAAGGGGATATATATCCGTGCACTGAAATAGATTTGCAGTAAATAAAGCTTTGTGCATATGGCCCTCAGGTGTTTTGATTTGTCAACTGATTCTATAATGAAGTCTGAGACAATAATCATTGTTTTATTAAGTCAGTAACATTGTACTTGGGTAGCAATGAGGAATTTCACCTTTGCACGCTTGTAATGAGTCTGTGTGTTTTTACTTTAGTGTTATTGTACCGAATTTATTTACGTTTACGTTTTGCGTTCTGCACATCTGGAAAAATACTATATAACTGTGAATTGAAGCTAATTGGCCTGATTAGCCATTGCAGCTGGTATGTTATATTACTCCTCTTTAGAGATCTACCTGTGTTTTTAGGAGGTGAATTAGGAGGGGAAAGGCTGCACCCACCAGCCTTTCTCATCTGATGCCTGGTCCATCTGACTCGCTTCACATTGCTAGTGATTAAAAGGTGCTGCAATTTGTTGGTGCCACTGAAAACCTGCACTAAAATGTGTGATGCTTTAATTTATTGATTAGCACATGTGCACTGGATTTTCTTGGTGCTATTGATGAATTTGCATGTAATAAAAGCTTTAAAACACACCTAAAAAGGAAGGTCTTGTATGTTCTCAGAACTAGGGAGAATGGTGACTCGAAGTATAAAGTTAGGTTGTTTTTGGTTGTTGTATTGGCCACTGAGAAAGCCCTGCCTCTGAAATTGACTACTCTCGTTCTGGGGATATGAAAGGGGAAATAATCAGATTAGCAGAGGTTGCTATATGCGTTATAGAATTGGAATCTGTCTATCAGGAATTGAAGCATTGGAATGGATAATGTGATGTTAAATTGGCATGGGGTTTATTGGGGATTTATTTTCTTCTGGCCAGCTCATGAAGAGTTCGCATTATTTGGATAATATGTTTGTGTTGCTTCAGATCTGTAATTAGCCTGGCATATGAGTTATGAACATGTTGAAGCCATTGAAGTAGCTTTTTGGGCAAGTTCGAGTAAAGTACATTGTTGTTATCTGGGAAGGTTTGGGTTACTGCTAGTACGATTTTTGTGTGATGAGATTGATGCAGGAATAGATTTTCCTGAGACGTTTCATTTGCCTAAAGCAGTATGTTGCTAAATTGGAGCTTTGAGTCTTAAGCGATAGTAGAGCATTGATGTAGAAGCCTAGGTTGCACACAGTTGACGTTGTGGTAGGCAGGGCCGCATTGGCCGTAGCGGGCACCGGGTGTTTCCATGGTGTGCTGCCAGGGTGGGGGACTGTTTTGGGCCCCTGGGGTGCCGTTTTTGTTACCGGGGGTCGGCAGTATTGGTCCCCTGTAACAAAATCGACCGAAACCGGCCCTTGCAAACAGCTCGCCTGCCCCCCCCCTCCCTCCCTCCCTCCCTCCCTCCAGAGGGGGCCGGCCAAGCAGTTTGCCAGGACTGGTTTTGGTTCCCAGTCCGGCCCTGGCGGTAGGAGAGTAACTCAAGGATACTGGCCATTACCTAGAGAGTTCTTAGGTACCTAAAGTCCTGTTTTATGGGGATTTACATTTAGGACATTGGAGGCCATCCTTTTTTAGATCAATGTGAGAACAGACTGGAGAAAATCATTCTTGTGGCTGGACATGGAATTCTTGATCTGGAGGGCATCCTTTTTAGGTCGAGCCTAAGGGCAGCGTGCATGCGCTGCTCGCTCTGCGAGGCATGCTGTATTGGAGTATGTTCTTGAAGCACTGCCCACTCTCTGCCCATATTTGTCATTTGCTTATGTCATTGCCCTTCGCAAATTCTGGCTTCTGATTCGTACATAGGCTTGTTAGTCCCTCCTCAGTACTGCTTTGTCTTCACTAGCAACCTCCCATGAAGACTAGCCCTTTTACTTCGGTTGTTACACGGTACACTTAATAAGTTGGCGATCACCCACGGCATTGGAACACCCGCCCGCATTGTTATAAATTGTAATATATTTTATTCAAATCCTAGCGTGGTCCGCTTTATAGCAGCCGTCCTTATTTAATATACGGCGTGGCCCTCATTCACTTTAGCGGCCGTGCTACAAAGCTTTCA
Organism: Triturus cristatus; assembly: GCF_964204655.1. NCBI lineage: Eukaryota > Metazoa > Chordata > Amphibia > Caudata > Salamandridae > Triturus > Triturus cristatus. Next base: position 739,901,339 of record NC_140592.1, read on the forward strand.
AAAATTTTTTTTTTTTAACTTGGGGTGAAAGCACCATACACGCTTTCACTATAATGGTGGCCACTCCCCTTTGTTTAGAAGCTGCTCACGGTAACCTGAATATGCGAGCAGCGTCTAAAAAAGGGGCATGGCAACCATTATAGTGGTCTTGCATTTGCGAGAGTTTTAGCTCTTGGCATTACTAAGAACAGTGCCTTTTATATGTTACTTTTAAAAAGACCTAAATAAAAGGCATTGTCATTTTCAATGTCAATAGCTTAAACATTCGCAAATGTGAGACCTATTGCATTGAAAATGCTTGTTTAGATTAATGTGAGAACAGACTGTAGAAAATCATTCTTATGGCAGAACATGGAATTCTTGATCCTTATCAAGTCATCAGTTTGAAAATCTGTTGTGTTGTCAGAGTGGGTGTAAAATTGTACCCCATAGAGTGAGGATTATGAGGTATGAGCTAATGGCAAAATGTATGTGCATAATAGTGGTGATCATACCAAGCTGTGTGGGATACCATATGGGGTTTTATTATTCCTCTGATTTGTATGGATGCAGCAAGATTTTCTGGTTGCGACTGGAAAGTAAGGATTCTATCCATTTCAGATCTAGATTGCCTTAACCAATGTTCTGTACCCTGGTGAGGGGAGTGTAGCAGGGTCGATGGTATTGTAGGTGGCAGATAGCTAATGGACGACCAGACCTCTAACACCACCACCGCCCTCAACTAGTCTGCAAGATTGTCCACAACTAAAAAGACCACTAGTTAAGACCTGTATCTGGTTCGGAAGCCGGATAGGAGAGGATGAAGATGTTATTGGATTCCTTACAGCAAAGTTGTTTGAAAACTAGTTTCAGAAGACTTTTCACTAGATGGAGTAGAAAGGAGCTCGTCAGAAAATTGTTAGGATCACATGGCCGTAGCATTTCTTAGAGGTGTGGTGCAGCGGCCAGGGCAGCTGACTTCGGGGAAAACAGGGTTCACGGTTCGATCCCCGGCTCCGGGGGGCAGCTCAGCTCGGCACCATGTGACTCTGGGCAATAGCTCACTTAATTTCCACGACGGCCCCCTGCGCCTTGAGACCCGTAAGGGTGAGTAGTTCGCGCTTTACAAATACGCATTTACATTTCTTTTTTTACATTTAGGTGTGCTTTTACAATTGCAGCTTTCCACTACCATGCCGTGGCTTAAAGAAAGATGGATCAAGAATGCGAGGCTGTCTACTAACACGTGAATATACTGCTGCGGAATTTAGGCACGACATGGAGGAAGTTATGCTGGTAATTATTTCGGTAGTGGATATCTCGTCTGAATATCAGACTGTAGAACAAGGAAGGTGTAATTACGGAGACTGATCTATTCTTGTTCAGTTTCAGGATTTAGTGGTTGTATAATCATCTCATTATTAGTTGAGCGAGTTAGAAAGCTGGATACATAATTTTTGTGACTAATTTCTAGCTGAGTTTTAGGTGATGGAGCACTGAGAGGTTCTCAATTACACGAAATAGTTTTCTCATCTTGTTTGGGACTTGGGAGATACGTTGGATCTTGTCAATCATTTATTGCAAAACGACGACTTGCCAGATTCAAGGAAGCTTCAAATTTTCCAACAATCATGCTGACATATCATGTTAAAATACCTTATGCAACAAGCAGGGTACATGAGAGGGGCTTGTGTGGAATGGTAGAAGTATTAAGTGAGAGAAAACATAATATTTAGTAGAATAACTAAAATGTTATGACTTTAAAAACAGGGAGTGTGTGTGTGCGGTTTGGCAGTGTGTATGTAAAAATTCCTATTTAAATCCGACAGACCTCTCACCATACCCGATTGAAAGCCCCTGCACCCAACTATTTATCATAACATACATTAATTACGGGGGTGTAACTTCCCAAACAACCACCCCTGAAGCTACGTCCATGGACAGACCTCTTTAGAAAATTACATGTCCTTTGCATCAATCAGTCCCTCTGCATCACATGTAGCTGACCATTAAATAAGCTATGTGCTAATCTATTGGTTTTATAAGCTTTGCTCGAATTTACTTATCGTACTTGCATCGTAGGAGTGGGATTCTTTCATTTACTGCGATCTGAAAACGAATGCAATACAGCGTTTGCCGTTCATACTGGGAAGTGGACCGGCGAGGGAAAATGCAGTTAAGGAATCTATTATGGCAGCCTTCACTTGATGGACACACAAAGGAAATTAGGTGCTTGAATTGAATTCTGTTTCTACCGCCGTTGCTAGAATTTGACTGATCGCAGTTTCAGCTGCTTGACTGTTTAAAAGTACTTGTGCTGCCTCTGCCATTATTTTAGGCTGGGACAAGAGCGAAAGTAAAGTGGGCTAAGGCAGTATTTTTTGTTTGCGTTGGCTGAATATTTGGGAATATTGCGCATACTGCGCCATTTTGTAGTTAACTTTATGGTTGCTTCTCAGCGAGACTGGATTACTTGCCTATCACGTGTACCCTATAGGCGTGAATTAATAATCCTGAACTTTCATCCCTTATTAAGAAATTATTGTTCCATGAGAATATAATTTAGGTTCACTGCGTGCACATGAATGTTACACAAATATACCTTTATCATCTATTGGCCAATTTGCAAGCACCACAATTTGTACCAGAAAACTGGACACAATTGTATCTCTCCAAAGCTGTGACTCTTAATAGTCGAGACTCCAAGCTGCTCCATTTTTCGTTGTAAATCTTGTGTTGCTTAGCTCTTCTGTCGTGCTTCCTTTCCAAGCCGGACTGTGGTTGGGTTATGCCACCCCAGCCGTGCGTGGTGGCATGCTAGACCACATTGCCTGAATGTTGAGATTATAGTACTTGATCCACTTTACATAAGGCTTTAGTAAGCGATCCTTGCTTAATATCGTTTAAGGCCTATTCAAAGCAGCTTTCTGCGCATTAGGCAGCCACTTCTTGGTAGCATTCATTAATTTGGGATCAGTATAAAACCTGTTTTTCTTTAAGATTTTTTAATTTCCTGACTGCTTCTTTTTGCATTTTCCCAGAGCTTGAATCTTGCTTTTTGAAAACACGTTTCCTTTTATTTCAGAGTGAACATGCTGCCCACTTAGGCTGTAGCTTTTTTAGGAATCATTCAGATAGGTTTCTAGAATGGTCACAATGTTCATCCTTTCTACATTTTCATCAGACCACAGTTTAACAAAGAAAATAAAAACGCGTAACCTCCCACTCTGTGATATGAAAATCTAAATGAATCTAGTAAGGGAGTACCATTTCTCATATGTCAATAGCACTAGTCTTCTATCGCTCTGATGCTTTAATCCTGCTAAAGGGTAATTAACCCTTTTTAACCCTCGTATTGTTACCAGTCTGTTGATGAAAAAGGACACCATGCTTCAGCATCGGGATGCTCCTAGTCGGGGACACTAGTTCAAGACAGGTCTTACTACGCGCTCTTTATCCTGCCTCATGAAACCATTGTTGATTTGGTTGAAGGCTTATCTGCATCAATTGTGTTCTGTTGGGTGCCATGATTTTTTGTAGGTCTTGCCTACCAGACAACACAAGATGTCTGTTGGTGAAAAGGCCTATTTCCAGCTTACAGTTGGCTTTGAACCCGCCTGTTCGTTACTATTGTCTGGCTCTATAGTCCCTTTCCTTTGCTTGCTTTACATTTGTTAGCTCTTGTAGGCTTTCCTTCCTCTTTTGGTGTTTGTCTTGCTCCTGGAGCTTGGAAGCATTACGTGTCCTTCCCTTGCTTGCTTTTCAAGCTCTGCTTCTTTCTTTTGGGTAAAGCAATCCATGAGTGGATTTGTTTTCCAGCGGTTTCCCTCATGTAATTCTCTTTCCCGGCTTCACTCCGTGTTGCGCTCTCTTACCCCTGTGCTTCTCCTGGCCCCCTCCATGTTGAGCTCGCCCTTGTGTACTAATCACCCATGTTACTTTCTCACCTATGTACTTCTCCTACACCTTCTCCACTCCTTCTCCTGTTGCTTATTCTCCGTTGCCTCCGTCCCCCCCAGTGTTGCCTCCGTCCCCCCCAGTGTTGCCTCCGTCCCCCCAAGTGTTGCTTCCGTCCTCCCCGCCCTCTGTTGTTTTCCCAACCTGTGTCCTTTGTGTGGCTTTTACACCCACGCGTCAACTAAAAATATGCTTTTGTGCTATTTATTTTTCCTTTTTTGTTTAGACACAACTTGGTAAATTGAAAAAAACAAAGAACCTTGTATAATTTAGTTGGCTCACTTGTACGTGGTTCGCACCTCTCCAAAGTAACTCAAGTTGCCACATCATAGTTCCTTTTTTATTTGTTTTCTTTAGCCATACTGCATAGCATCAGGGATGCTACATTGCTAAAAACCATTTGCAAAGCCATTAGGGCCCAAAAGCGAGACATTTTGGCTTTGCCCATGCTTGTGGTTTTTAGAGTCCACATTCACAAAGTCAAAAGCTACATTATAGATAAGGAGAGTTATGTCCTTTACAACTTTGTATTAATCCTTTGAAGTGTTTCTGCCTATCTTGTAGCACCAAGAAAGGGAGGTATTCTCTATTCTTATTGCTAACTACTGGAAGACCCACCACTTCAGGTCAGGGAGTAAACACTCCTGCCACCCCCTTCATCGTCACACCATGAGACTCCTGACTGAGATGCGCTCCGTTTATAATACAAAGTGATGCAGTATATTCTTATTCTTACGTTTAGCTTAGGGGCACTTAACCACTTTACTTATGTTTCAAGGGGCTTAACATTTCACAACCACTTTGATTCCTTTCCTTGTTGAAAATGTCTTTAAAGTTGTCATTGGAGTTGGATTTGACGTTTGAAGTCTGCCTCCTTAGCCACCAAACACGGGCGCATCCTATGATTGCACACTGGTTGTGCACTTTAATCATGAGTCTGCAAAGCAGCCTCACCTGAGGCTTGAAGGCTCCTGTTTCTGAGGCTATTGTTGTGGCTCCCGAGTTGTAGTATCTAGCATAAGTAGAATTTAGCCGATCGATTCTTGAAAGAGAAATCGACGTCTTTATTATAAAACTAAGAATTGTCCACTGCCTGGGCTGAGGAAAGAAAGATCAGAGCTCGACTGATGGGAGCCAAATGAACTATTACACAACTGATACTGAATGGTGTTAGGCAATGATTCTCAAGTTTACATGGTAGTGATTGAAAAAGACAAATATTTTCTCAGAACCAACCGTATATGTAGATGAATTTGCAATGTTTTGGTTTCGTCATTTATATTGATAAATTATTACAGTATTAGCAGAGATGCTCACTTTCTTTTCTTGTAGCTTTTGACTATTGTTCCCCTCAGTTATCTTTAACCCTCAGTAACACGATTAAACGTTTTTGCTGGACCATGCTTACTGGTTGGGAGCCTCTGTTACCTGTTATATTACTAGTTTCAAACCAGCTGCTAAACCTCAAGTTTTTCTTACCAATTGGGTAAAAAAACGATCATCTCTCCTTGAATGGCAAGAGTATGATTGTGTTACCTAAGGTGGATTAAAAAAATGAAATTGTGCTACCTAAGGTGGATTAAAAAATGAAATTGAAATGTATGATGGCGATTTAGCCTTCCACTGATGGAATAAAATGAGTTATTTCTAAATTACTGCCAGCCAAGTATGGCCCCGACTTTGTCATCACTGGAGCCTCTCCCTGCAGATTAAAGTATTTTCCGCAAGTGGAGTGTACCGTTTCAGCCATTCAGACCACCTGTTCAGTGACTATTCAAATTAGCTAGAAGACAGATCAGATCTGATTGGTTGAAGTACAGCAGTCACATTAGCCAATATACCATTATTTCAGGTAATCTTGACTTCCTTTTTACCTATCAGAATAAGCCCTATTTTCAGGCTAAATCTGATTAACCTCGGTGCATCTATTTTTATTAACTTTGACAAACCAGGCATTCCTACATCAGCTTTGTGGCCAAAGGGTGCATAGGGTGTCCAGTAGAACAGTGGGCAGCTGACAGCCCATTGCAGTCAGTGGTGGTGTGAGCTGCATGCTACCCTATGTTTCTCCATCTTTTGCTCCCTGATGTGTGAAATGTCTGCGAAATCTGCTTTTGTGATCCTAGAAAAACAAGTTCTCTCTACCCCTAGTGTTGACCTCTGTAAGTTCTAATTGTCCTTTAGAAACGACTTGCCAGACCTTATCAGTGTGCTTTGTGGACACAGAGCTGTACATTGTGGGCACTCCTTTACCACCACTTAATTGTGAGCGTTGCTCTTTGAGGACCCCACTAAATTTCAGCCGTTTAAAAAAAGGCCTATTTTATTGAATAGCCCTTCCCTTTATCGTACTTGTGTTGCATGTAATGAAGTAATATACGACAATTTAGTATTTGCGATGTAGTGTCCATCATGTAATGGAGACAATGTATTGGGAGCAAATGTGGTAGGTCCAGGGCTCAGGGAAGTAGGTGTTGTGGAACTACAGGCACAGTGGTTGCCGTTGTAGTCGATGGAAAGGTGTGCCTGAATAGCGGATCCTGGTTGGAAACGTTTAAGTTTGATTTGAAGGAGTCGAAGCAGGTTTCACCATTCATTTAGAAGTTTTTGTGTTTCAATGAAGTACGGCTAGAAAGTAGGCAAGGCTTTACTGGGCGATGTGCACAGTTTTTCTGGCTTGTGACATTGAACGATCGAGAGTGCAGTGTATAGCTGCATGTGTATTGAGAGTTCAGAGGGATAAGTGCCTGGATCAGGTTGAAAGATGTGTGTTGGGCCCTGTGGCACAATGTGCAGCATTCTGTGCTTGGTTTTCAGGCCTAGCATTAGTTGTAGTGGGTGCATGGTTCATGGCGTTTGTTGCATGCTTGGCTAGTAATGCTCGGTAGAAATATTTTAAAGTTCCATGCAAGTAGTCTGTGTAGGGGTTATGCTACTGAAATACGACTTTAGAATTGGAGTGTGTACCCTGCTGCAGGTTGACTGGGTTAGAGCAGAACTTCAAATATTTCATTGGTATTAAACCTTCCTTTCCATAGTTCTCCAGAACTCTCCTTTTTTCAGAATTTGACTGGTAATGCTCATCTTGCAAAAGGCTGCTATCTCTGCTGGAGGCTATGATTGTTGTGCAAACTGCACTTCCAGGATAAATGGGCAATACAAGTCTGCACAGGACTAGCCTTCTTTCTCATTACTTCTAATGACTGGAGTAAGCTGATTCACTACAAACTTGCTCTGACACATCAAGAAAGGTGAGGCAGACGGAACTTAATACCACTGTGAACAGTGTGTGTCGCATAGTCTGTAGGAAACTTTGCCCAGCCCTATGAACTCCATCACAGAGCCATGTTTCGAGCTTTACTTTCGGTACTGAGCCCGGAGCATTACTGTACATCCATCTAGTCATTAAATCCCCCTCAGACTTCTAGAAAAAAACCACTGTACACTGTAGAAACGCCAAAATAGAATTAAGTTTACACTAGCACTGTAATAGCCTGCATCGCCACTCATAAACGTATAAGTGCTCTAAAGTGCACTTATCTTGTTCTGAGCATGTAGCTCAGATAAGACTGACGCCTTGCTTTCCAGATCCAGCATTAATAGGTGCCTGTAGTCTGTGGGACAAATGGCGCATATCCCAGTTTACTTCTTTACGTCCACCCTGCCCACTTCATGAAAAGCTATCGACTTGGTGAAACCTTACAGAGTACTTGTCTTCTGGAAAACATTTGAACTTCACTCCTGTTTCTAGCTTGGTGGTTGAGACATAGAAAGATATGTTCCAGTTTCCTCTTGAGCTAGGTATCAAGCATTTACCCACCTAAAAGCTGGACTTTTCCTCACTTCTTGATAAGCGTATCTGATCTACTTGGGTGGGTCGTTCTCCAGATCAAGCTTCTATATGGATATTGCAAACCTGTTTCACTGATGCTGTCGTCCTTTTGTAGGTTGGCTTCCTACCATGGTCTGGCATCCATTTGGAACTATGAGCAGGACCCAAAGATATAATAGATTCTGTCCCTTTTCGCTGAAAAAAAAGAACCGATTTTGTGTGCTCATTGACCACTCCGTATTTGTTAGTATTGGGAAAACTGAATCTTTAACTTTGCCGTATACACACTACTAATATGGAGTTTAGTGTTAGCCGTGCATGCATACACTGCTGAAAGGTCAAGGAGGCACCCCGAATTGCTCCTGCACCAGCTCCTATTCAGCTGAGTCGATTACAACTCTTGACGCTTTATCTGGGAGTGTATACACTGGGGGTCATGGTTCTTCACAATATAACGAATCAAAACATTTCCGATCACCGTTCGTCAGCTTCACAGTTCTGAAACATAACAGTTTGAAAGTCAACATCATTCCTACATGAGAAATCAAAAATCTGCACTAATTTACCCATAAAAATGGAGACTGGGCTTGCTGATTGAATGTTCAGCCACACTGCACTCAGATAATCATTAACAATACATTCATCCTAAGGCAAAACGATCTCCAACCCGAGGGGTGATGCCTAACTTCTGCCCTACTGGTCACTTCCGCCTTAACCAACAATCAGGTCTCAAGGTGGTCTAGCTCTTGCTGTGTGACCAGGAGCTGCAACCCCCTACACTGCAGCCTACACTGTTGACCTCCACTCCCAAACCAGTGTTAAACTGAACGTGGAAAGTAAATGTCCTCTGCCAACCCAATTTTGAGGTGAGGATACACTTGAATTGGATTGTCTTCTGATCTGGCCTGCTTTACCGCCACAAGGGCGATCGGGGCCACAAAGGCGATCAAGGCCACAACGTTTTTCACCTTTTCGTGCTGTTGCACTGGAATCATGGCACGAAAGAAGTCAACACAAAGATGGTGTTCACCTCAATACTCTTTTCCCTCCCACAATACCGGCCTATACTGTGACACAAGATTCTCGTGGCGCACTTCTTGCTTTCCACAGGATTCCTGATAATTTGATAAGCCCTCACGTCGGAGTAGCTAACTGTTTGTGCACCCACTCAATCCCCCCCTTAATCCCAGAAGGCCAACAAGTCACAAGAGTAGGAGAGGGGTAGGATCCTCTGGTGCCTCTGGCAATTCGTTTCTCAACCCTTAAAAGTATTCCTAGTTTTTTGTCCTAAGCTGCGCCCTCTGCAATTCAAAATTACTACTTTTCAACCCTTCCGATAAATACTTGGGGAATTTATAACTTCCTAAAATTATTCTATGACTGGAGTTAGAATATTAAGTAAGCCTCTTGGAATATTTTGGGGAAAGGTGCTCTTTCCCCCAAATATTCTAGGACTGGAGTTAGAATAGTAAATTTGAGCTTTGAGTGTCTGCCACTCCCACTGCTGCCTTGAGGGCGCAGTTCAGGGCAAGAAACACGAACAAGCCTCCTCAACATAGTGAACTCTCTCAAACAGTTGGTGTTGACATTGAGTATTGCCTTATAGCCTGCTGTAGCGGGCTATACCGGCCATTAAAGGCCCGAGCCGAAGATGAGGGCCTTTAACAAAGGAGTGTGCCTTTAACCCCTTCAGCGCTGCGCGGATTCCCCCGCGGTGCTGAAGGGTTCGAGCGCAGGCGGGGCCATGACGGAACGGTTCCGTCATGAGCACAGCTCAACCGATGCTCATGACGGAATCGTTCCGTCATGAGCATGGAAGGGGTTAATGGCCAGTATAGACCGCTACAGAGGGCTTTAAGGCTTTTAGAACATTCCGCCCTAGAGGGTAGAATGTTCTAAATTGTAAAGCAAAGGCCTCACTGAGCCTGTGGGGATTGAAATCCCCTCAGGCTCCGTCCGGCCTTTGTTCCCAGCAACACTGTAAACAAAGACATACTTTGGAATGTTGATTCTTCAGGCTTCTACCAACCATTAGAAGCTCAGAGCACTCCATTGTCTTCAGTGGAGCTCCCAACATTCCAATGTTCGAATATACTGCTGAGCTTTTTAGCAGCAGTGTTCGCTAAAGATCTAAACCTGTTGTGAACGTTGTGTGTGTATGTACTGTTGAACTTTGTCATTAGAAGCTGGTATATTGCAGAGATTGTGTTGGCCATCGGTGTACTGCTTAAGTTTTTCACAGCAAGTAGTCTGCTATTTTTGTTGCTGTTGGCTGTGGTAATACTGCTGAAATCTGACAGTGATGGCTACCCTACTGAGTCTGTTTACGTTAGCAATGGATAGACTGGGGAGATGGTTGATATTGGTGATTTCGCTGTTGGAAGCGGACGTTAGCACTGGCAACATAACTGGTTTGTTAGTATTAGCGACGAGAAAACAAAATTTGATGGTGCATTTACTGTTGAAATTTAGCAGTGTTAGATCCTCCATTCCTAATCATGCAGGATTGTTTAGCAGGCTTCTTACTCCTAGCATCAGACATCAGCGAGTGTGTCTGTGGGTGTTGAGTTATTTGTTGAGCCGGTTGGTGTTAAAGTTCCATATTGTTGAAGCTTTTTGTGTTAGCTGTGCATTTGCTCCACAAGTCTGCTTCTTAGTGTACACTGGTGTAAATCTGTTGGTGCTGGCTGTGGTAATACTGGGAAATTCTAATGTTGGCAGTGCTACACTGCAGAGTTTGTCAATAATGCATTTGCTGCTGAATTCTGACAGTGTTAGTGCATGCAGTGCTAAAGTTTGATCCATAGCAGCTCTGTGCATATATACTGCGTAAGTCGGAGACAGTTGTGTTGCTGAGTTTGCATTGGATACACGGAGTGGATTGGTAGCCCATTCATTGCTGAATTCTGCTAGCAGAACGTACTTTGTGGAGTTCCTTGGCTTTTGTGGTGTGAATATTGCTGACTCTGCTGCAGATGTCTGTTAGTAGTGGGCCTACTGCTGGAATCTGTTGGCAGTGGTGATACCACTATCTGATCTTTTCATCAGAGGGTGCATTGCTGGTTTCTGTCGAAGGATACTCTGATGGAGTTTGTTTGTGGATCGTTGCAAGTTTGTGGTGTGTATATAGTGATGAAAGCTCTTCATTGGTGGAAGTTAGACTGGAATTTGTTAGCAGTCAATTGGAATACGCTGCAGCATTGGCCAAGTTATTGATGTAGGAAACATGTTATTGTAGCTCGCACTATGTACATGGCTCACGCGGGCCCTTCTAGTACACATGTGCATATTTTTTTTCTGTACTGGTGTTTTGAAGTCGTGTCATGTTTGTGTAGGAAGGACGTTTTTTTTCTCCTTCACTGCAAATGAGTCACCTAGCTGTCTGACCTTGCCTTCAAGTTCCTGTTTCACTTTTTGAAGACAGAATGTGACTGCTGTCTAGCCTGGGGTTTCCTGAGAGGTAGCTCTGCTATTGATCATGTAAATCAGTCACCTGGGTACCGCCCGTGTAACAGCCTTGCATTTGATTAACAATCGTCCTCCTCCTCTGTCCTATCGCTAAAGGTAAGGGACGCGAGTATCCTGAAGAAATCGGCTTGTAAGACGTCGCTATGAAAAAAAGGCTCTTGAAAACCAGCTCACTATATTCAGAAATAGTTTCACTCTAAATGATTCGGGCGATATTCTTGTGGGTTTAGGAGGTACTGATATTTTTAAGAGCTTTCCCCAATGAATGACTGCAGTACTGCAGGGCACCGTTACTGGACATTGGTGTGGTGCCTTCGTTGTTTTGCCTGCGCAGCCTCTGTGGTGTATGGACTCATTGGGAGATTTGGGTGGTTGAGGCGGGTTGGTTGCTGACGGGAGCTTGAATATGAAACTTTACTACAGATGAGGATTAAGGTGACTGCTGTGTGTGGGTGTTAGCAGCATGTATTGCCGAGTGCCTCAGTTGCGGTGCATTGGCAGAGCTGTGTATGACTAAGACTTGAAATCCGACATGCTGCTGTAGGTTATGATGGAGAGCCCTTGCCAAAACTATGGGTATTGGTTACTGGAATGGCAAATGGCGCAGCAGATTTCTTTGTATGGGTTTTAGTTTGACTCTGAACACTTCTGAGGTCACAGAATGGTCTAAAGGAATTTATATCATTGTTTTGTTAAATCTGAATCTTCATGTAAGAACTTTTCCATTGCATGCAAATCCTCTTACCTCTTGTTCTCGACTTGTTTGCTAGTGTTCTTAAGTACGTTCAGTACAGACCAGCCATGCGTATAGATTGTTGATCACGGGTAAGTAAAAATGGTCAACTGATTATAAAATGAGAATCACTAGGTTTGGTTGGACGTGTGCTTTAGGTGTGGATTCGAAAGCCCTCAGCATACTACGAGCCTATGGTTAGTGCGTGGGGGTAGGAGAGAGGGGCCTCGGGTGTAGATGCAGTCTGTACTTGAGGTTCTCATAAGCCATATTAGTCTGCTTTAATCAGCACGTAAGAGGCTTAATGCGAGGCTTGCTCCAGAATGTGCCTTTTGTTCTGTGCCTTGCTGAAGGGCAGATTTTCGTTTTAAATACATGCCATTTTCCTTGGGATTTTTTCTTTGTATTTTTGCCTGTAGTCGGTGTTATGTGCTCGTCATCATCCTCAGTTTGCAGGTTGAGACGACAGACTAATTGAAAATATTCTCCGTCTTTTATTTTTTCCTTGCGTCTACAGGAATGGTTGAATGTGTGCAACTGCCTCATTCATCACTCTTTTACGAAGTACAGAGAGACCAAGGATTGTTATTTCGTAGATTGAGGTGTCTTTTAATTTTATCATTTTAACTCGTGATTTCCTTAATGCCCATCTTCCTTCTGCTGCCTCGTTACAGTATGAGAAAACTTGGTCAATGTGTTAAAGATGGACTTTCGTCCAGAGGTCGAAGTGGGTAGGATCTATTGGGAACGGTGTTTTCAAGCATTTTTTTTTTTTTTTTTAAATTTTGCCAGAACAGTTCCCATACGTTATTACTAACAACCGTTCCTTACCCGGTTAATGCCAATCTTGATTTGCCTGAGGCAGAAAGAAAAGGAGGAGTGTGGGATGTCTCCTGTGAAGTACAGAACATGGTTAGACAGCCAACGAAAAAACACGCCTTCTAGCTGTTGTCTCTTTTCAGCATCTCCTGGCCCTTCCTGCACAATCACTGAACCTGCCCACACTCCACTCAGGCTCACAGTTCCCATACATTTTTAATGTACTTTGACCACTGTTTGAGGCAAGGCTAGATGAGTTGGCGTTGCACTGAGTTGACATTTTTTGATGCAAATAGAACTGTATAGCACGTTTTAAATGCACAAAAGGCAAGTGCATTTTAGTAAGGGACTGCCTTTTAACACTTTAAGTTAATGTTCTAAAATAGAGGAGCCAGTTTGTTGTATAATTATTGTTTCACAACAGAGCAGCAAATACCGTGGCGCTTTATGTCAAGACACAGTTGTGACTGCATTGGGATCCTGTGCAAGACCCGCAAATGTCCATGAAATGCATCTGCACCCACATTAAATACTTTGAAATGTTTAACCAGTTTTGACTAGTTATTTTTAGGTTTTGCCTACATAGCGCTTGCATTATCTTTTGTAACATGGGTAAAAAAAAAACTGGGATGGTGCGGGGTTGCTTTCTGCCCTGCAAAAAGTGCTTTCGTACAAGTTCGTATTTTTTTTGTTACATTTTGTTCAATTTTTTTTTTTTTATTAGATCCATCTTTGAATAAAATAAAACCAGCATTTGCAAAGCCAATAGGTCTCTCCTTTTGGACCTATTTGCTTTGACAGTTCTTAAGTGATGCTGTACTGCATTGGAACACTGTGCAGCATGGTCAAAATAAGATTTTTTTTTTTTTACAAATAGTCTCATTATTCCAGGGAAGTGCCCATGCGGAAGGACTAGTGTCATTTACTTCAATCGTTTATCAATCCCAGATTGTGAATGCCAACTCTATAGGTGAATTAGAAAAAACGGTTGCTTTACTTTCTTTACTTTTTTTTTTTTTTTAAACAAAATGCAATTTTAAAAAACTGATTTCGGGGGAGCTTGGCGGTAACGGAAGAGCAGGTGGGGAGATTCACAAGAGTGAGAGAACACCAAAGAAGCACACACGTGAGAGAGAGCACTTGACACTGAGCTCGGGATAGGGGAGAGAAGCACAGGAGGGAGACCACTGGAAAACGCATGCACTCCCCTCCTGCACGTGCTTAGGCAAATAAAAAGTGTTTGCTAAAAGTAAGCAGCCGAAGAACATAGGTAAAGGTTATTCTCTAAGGGAGGGATATCACAAGGTGGACAAGACAAGCCATTGAATAAGCAACAAGCAAATGAGTTACAATAAAGTCAACCAATAGTAGGTAATGGACAGGCTTCAAGCCCACTGTAAGATCCTGGGAAGTTGGGAAAAGGTCTTTTCCAACCCGATAGCTTATGCTGTCTGGTAGGGTCAACTTAAAAATGCTGCCTGCGTCATTTTGTGAGCATGCATAGGTGTCATCAGGAATGTGTATGAAATGGCCTGGCAGCGTCATTACACCTATTGTCTTTCATCTGATGCTACATGGCATCAGCAGTAAATGGTTTTTTAGCGGATACTGCACAGTTTTGACAAATCCAGCAGGTCAACAATGTGAGACCTATTGGCTTTACCAATGTTTGCTGGGTCTGGGTTTTGAGAGCACCGCTATGTACAAGACATTTTGTTTACAATATACAGTAAAGTGGGCTTCATGGCTATCCCTAACGGACAGTCGACTTTCTTCGACCTGCCTCTTCTAGACATTAGTTTGAGACTGTTAATCAGCCCTGTGGAGTAATAATCTCTCACCTAAAGCTTTTGCCTGTTCATTTCCTTATCCCCCTCTTGAGCGCTTGGATTGAACAGCCTGAGGGACTTCTAAAACTATAGCCCTCTGTTTGCTCTTGCTAACTTCTTCCTTTGTGTGGCTCTCGTGCTAACCGTGCGTGCTTTTCAGTGTATTAAACCCACCCCTGTTGTCTGTGGCACTGCTGGTTTATTCTAGCAGTGCAAGCCATGTGTGTTTTGAGACCGGTGCTTGCGGGTGTTTTAGATGTATGTTAATATTATCTGTGTGTTTTTTAGGGTATGGTGATAATTGTTCATGCCTGCCTTTAATTTGGCTGGACTTTCCCCACCACTCCCCTATTTTGTATAGGCTGGAGTGGAGGTTTTTGCTAGTGTATGCTACATCTGCACCCAGATCAATATTCTGAAAATGTGTAACCAGTGACTATCTTGAAAAAATTATTTTATTGAAAAGCACTTGCACCTGCAAGAGTGTCTGCCTAACGGAGCAGCTTCAAGAGATGTGGCCATGTTTCCTTTTGCCGAGAAATCCTTAATCCCAGGCTCCCCTGTTTTTTCTACCCTAAACTACGCTGAGTGCACTCTGCCCCTGCGAGACAGTCTCGACTGTACAGTGCCTCATCCAGTTAAATTACGAGTACTGCTCTGGATGTTGTGTCCGCATTGATTTTGGAGGTTTATTATGAACACCTCCTCACTGACGGTCCAGTTTCACAAATTTCGTCATGCTGGGTTTAAATGCTATTTTGAACATTAGATGCACTTATTGTCCTTGAAAAGGTGACTGTATCATGAAACTCGTGTTGGTTGACAGCTCGTTTAGTTTTTTGTTGTATATATTTTTTTTTTTAGAAGACTGCTAATTTTGAACTTCATGTGATGTAAGAAAAAGGATCGCTTGTACTTTGTTTCAACAAGTGCCTCCCTCCTCTGTTACTGTATCTTTGTCTCTTCAATCACGGTGTGGCGTTTTTCGGAGGGGACTTTGGCGCCGGACGATAGGAAATGTAATTCCTAAACGAGATAGTGATCAGGAGGGATTCGTGGCTATCAATGTGGCTACCAAGCGCCCCCTGTCCCCGTGAGAGCTTTAATCATCGGTACTCCCGCCTCCGGTACCTGCGCCACCTCTTCCATCATCGGTACTCCCGCCTCCGGTACCTGCGCTGTCTCCTCCCATCCTCCACCGCCGAGGCAGAGTGAGCCTCTAGCTGCGCAGCAGATCTGTGCTGGCATCCTCTGAAAGCTGGCACCACGTGACCACTTGTCCCCGAGGAAGCTATTTATCCCTTGCTGCTGTCATGCTTTCTTCCACCGTCCCCTCTCGCTGATGGGAACGGCTGAGAGCTGCATGCTTGGCAGCCTGCCCGCCCCTGAAAGCCGTGGCGCACTTGTCTGCAGTCGGCGCGGCGGGGACGGGCCTCTGCTGTTTGAATGAGGGGGGCCCTGCAGGTTGGAGACAGTTGGCAGCGGCGGGCCGCTCACCGCGGCCTCAGCCGTTTCTTTTACTATTGGCAGCTGTCTTGTGCGTCGCCCTTAGCTCGCCGAGTGTGTGTTCTCTCAAAAATACCTGTCACGCTTCGTCTTAACCCGGATTTCTTAACTACTCATTAAAACTCTTCTCCCATAGTTATGTTAATTGCAGCCTTTGAACTAGTTTATCCCGGTGCATCACGAGGTGGCGTTACTGGTGAGCAGAGGGCAGGGGCTAGCTGTAGTATTATTGAGCAGGGTTTAGGGTCATATGAGCAAACTAATTTAAATCAGTCGTTTTCTGATCTCAGTCCGTTTGCACTCTTTACTGTTAGGTGCGTTTCTTGCTATACCAGTATGCCGTTGCCTGCGCGTGTTTGTGGGAAGTTGGCACTACTTGGCTCATTTTATGTTTTTTCCATATTGACGAAAGGGGAGTGCTCTGCTGGGATCTGTGTGTAGCTTGCCATTGTGGAAGCCCTTGCTGTAATTGAGATCTTGTGTGTGCCATGTTTGAAATCTTTAGATCCATCACTTGTGCAAGGCTTCTGCTTCCTTCAAGGAATCTGCACTCGGGCTTCTCGAGCCCAGTGCACGTTATGCGCCTCGTCTGCAAACCTTTTTACTGCTTATTACAAATAGAACAGAAGGAACTATAGCTTGCCCAAATTGAAAAATAGAGATTTAGGAGTAATTAACATAATAAAAAGAGAAGAAATAAGGTTAGAATAAAAATGCCCCTTGTTTACAGATTTTTTTTTTTTTTAAATGTATTTCAAAGTATTTTATAAAATTTTACAGACCGGTAAGAATGCTTTTCCGTTAGAGTATCAGCCCAACTTGGCTGTTGTTGCAATGGTTACAGGTAGATGGTATACATGTTTGGCCTGCACCCCTTTTCAGTGTCTTGCTAGGAGATTAAGGGCAGCTGAAAGAGAAAGAATGAGAATAGAAAAGAGAGGGAGGGGATGGTATACAAGAAGAGTACTTTAGGCGTGGGCCTAGTCTGGGCTTGTGGCGTTTTTGTTTTGTGGGCAGCCGCCCCTCTCAAGTGAGCTCACGGGGGTTCGTAGGGGTCTAGGTATTCGTCCAGTGATGTCCACATCCCCCTAGTAGCTGGTCTCCATGGTGAGTTTTGCAGTGCGGTGCTATCTGCGCCTCTGAGGTACGTCACCCAATTGAGCCAGCCTTTGTATGACGTCTTAGCTGTATCTTTCCAGTTGGACAGGACCATTTTCCCTGCCGAGGTCAGTAGGAGGTCCAGCAGATCCCGGTCGTGCTGTGAATCTTCTGAGTCACTGTGGGTGAGCAAATACAAGGCCATCAACCTTTGCGATGCTAATAGAGCGGGGAAGCTCCTAGCTTCCTACCTAAATCACAAACCAAGCCAATTTACCATCTCATCTATCACCGACTCACACAACACACAAGACACAAAGAAATCCTACGAACCTTCCAAGAGTTTTATCAGGAACTTTATAAAAATGATCGGACCTTAGACCTGGGAGGGTGTACAAAATATCTTGACAGACTCGACCTCCCCAAACTAACAAATGAAGAAGCACAGAATCTAGGGCAAGAAATCAGTACGGTAGAGATTGAAATGGCGGTCAAGTCTTTAAAGGACAACAAAGCACCAGGCCCAAATGGGTACACCGCCACTTTCTACAAATCCTTATTTATGCACCTGAAACCCACCATGAAAAGGTTTCAACCACTGTGCGGAGAATGGATTAGTATCGCAATCCATGTCTGAGGCAAACATAATCGTAATCCCAAAGGAAGGCAAGGACGCACTGTTACCCAAGAATTACAGGCCCATATCCTTAATTAATGTGGATTGCAAAATATATGCAAAAATCCTGGCCGCAAGGCTAAACCCCGTACTGCACAGACTAATAAGCAACTCATAGGTAGGCTTCCTAAAGACCTGTATGGCAAACGACACCACCAGACACCTATGCCATATACTGGAACACACCACCAAACTAGCAGAGCCAGCAGTGGCCATCACCTTAGATGCCGAGAAGGGTTTCGATAGAGTTTCATGGGCCTTCCTGGAACAATTCATGCGCTCATTCAATCTTGGGGAAGCATACATACGGAAGGTACTGGCACTGTACGGGGACGCCAGAGTACAGATTTATTTTTTAAGTTCTCGGACTACCTGTGTCCGCAGCCTTGAGCCAGAGTATTAAGATTCTGAGAGCCTAGATTCACTACATAGGCCTTGGAAAGTGAAGTAGTTAAAATATTTTTTTAATGTCTAAACCAAAACACTTGAATGTAGCATTTTATTAAAATACAACAAGTACCTGGAAAAAACACATGATTAGCGGTTGGAGTCAAACTGCAAAGAGTTTTACTTTTAATTAATTTCTCCCTACGGGAACCGATCCCTCTTGTTTAAATTCAGTGGTTCTCTGGCTGAGGCGGCAGGAAAGGCAAAGTGATACTTAGAAATCTGGTCTTTCCCATGGAGAAACCAATCGTGTAAAAGCACATCATAATCCACGGGGAGCACTATGTTGAATAAAGGCTCTCTTTTAGAATTCACAAAGCATTTTCAAACGTGGCACATCAAAATTAGTTTGAGAGTCATTGAAATCATGGACCAATCACCGTGCCTAGAGGTTATATTTTTTTTTACCTCCTCTGTGACGCTGTCGCTTATTGGCTGGCGCAAAGAAACTGCTTATGAATTGTTCCTCGCGCCTCAGAGCTGAAACAAGATTTCTGGGTTATGTCTGCTGCCAAAGAAAATCAAGGTTTCTTGTAGACTTCCCTTGGGTTGAAAAAAATACTCTTATTGGGAAAAATGATGCTTTGGATATATGCTGCTCGACTGGGGCTGTTAAGGTAGCTGGGTGAGTAAGGGGGTGTTAATGGTGAACTGGCTGTTAATAGCACTCCGTTTATAGAAATGGAACCTCCACCACCTAAGACCAAACAGTTATGCAAGGCCATCGCCATGCCACTCTTCATCACGGCAGTCTCACAATAAGTTACCATCTCTGCTGCACTAAACCCCACCTCCTGGAGTTGAACAGGATGCTATTTTTAGGTCTGGATTTTGATCATTCAGTTAAATTGAGCTATTGCCTACAATATATAGAGTGGGCTTTGGGTCTATACCTTTTGGCCATTGGCTTTCTTTGACCAGTCTCTCTTAGTCATTAGCTTGAGCCGTTGTTAGTCAAGATTTGGCTCAGACCAGTGGAATATTCATTTCTCACCTAATGATATTTTCGGTTTTGGTGTTTTTATCCATGGCCATTCAAGTGCTTGCATTGAAATGCATGATGAACTACCTTGCAGCTATAGGCCCACAGGAAAGGGTAGTGCTTGGCCCCCGGATTGGTGAACATCTTGCCCCTAAGATCTGCCATCTTCAGTTGAGAAAGCTAGGGCCTAGGCTTCTGGACTGGTAGAATGCAAGATGGCCATTTAGATTAATGCTGTAATGACGAGTTATTGTGAAATGAAAATATCTGAAAGAAACACGTTAGTTAGATTCCTCACCTTAGAATATCCCCAGGCGTCAGACTGGATCCGGAAGATTTTTCGTCAGCAATACCCCTTGCGTGTCGCTAGGCGTCGTCTGCGGCTCCGCGTCCGTCGGCGTCGTGCGCCGGAATGACGTCGTCGGAGTACTTAGACGCCGCCCTCGCGCGCTGACGTCAGTTCTTCTTTTTTCCGCGCCAGTAAGCGCAGATGCGGGAGAGCTACCCCTTTAGTCACTTTTTGACTAACTTTTTTCGATCCTTTTTGATCTTGTCTCGACTCCGGTGCCGGTAGGATGCCTGGTTTTAAAGCCTGGTTTTAAAGCCTGTGCTGACTACAACCGCTTGATGTCGGTTACGGACCATCACCGCCGGTGCCTTTACTGCTTGGGCCTCGACCACGACGCGGCGTCGTGTTCGGACTGCAAGGCCCTGACCTCGAAGGCTAGACGGGAGCGGTCCCGTAAGCTTCTCGAGCTTCGCCACTCTGCTCCGCGCCCCTCTCGATCCCGGTCCAGGAGGAGGTCCAAGGATCGGTCGCGGAGCCGCAGCCGACGTCCTCATCGATCGTCTGGCTCCAAGTCTTCGGGTAAGTCGAAGCACTCCAAGAAGTCCAAGAGGCGACACCGCTCTTCGGACTCCCCTCGCCGGTCGTGCGACTCGGCCGAGGGTCAGGGTGGTTCCACCCCCGTGCCGCGCAAGTCCCCATACCCGCCGGTCCCTGGGACTGACGCGACGCCAGCGGAAGTCAGTGCCTTCCTCTCGGCCATGAGGAACCTGGCTCCGCCGTCGACGCCCGCTGGCGCGCCTTCGGGCCCCGCGGACCCGACTGGGCAACCTTGCCTGCCGGCGGCTCCGGCCCCGTCGACTCCGGCCCCGGCGACGGCTCCGGCCTCGACGCCGCAAGCGCCCGAGGGACCCGTTCCCGAGTCCCCGCCGACGCCGGTCGACCTCGTCACGCCTCCTCCGCCGGCGTCGACACCGGTACCACCTCCGACGCCGACTCTGCTCGGCGTCGAGCCCCAGTTCAGCCCCGCTCCGGGCCCGGCGCCGTCACGGCGTCGATGGACGCCGCGTTCGGCGCCGCTGGAGACACATTTTGTCTATCGCCCGGCTCCGATCCTTCCTCCTGCATACCAGGAATCGGATGATGGGGGCGAATGGGAGGGATCCGAGGATCCTATGGCCGCTCAGGCTCAACTGTCACAAGACTGGGCAAATGAACTGGGGGAGGCCAGTGGTCTGGATACCTCTCCAGACACTGGATTCATCTCTCCTCCGACACTGGCTTCGGAGGAGGGTGCTGCTTTCTCTGTGGTGCTGCGCAAGGCGGCCGCAGCCCTTGGGCTCGAGCTACCTGCCGTGGCTGTGAGGACTAACGTTCTCACTGAGGTGCTTCAGTCTGCAGCAAGCTCCACTGAGCCTCTGCTGCCATTCAATGAGGCCCTCACTGACGTTCTGCAGGGCACCTGGTCCAAGCCCTCCACAGTAACTCCTGTGGACAGGAACGTCGCCAGGCGCCACCGCCCTGCTCCGGGCGACCCTAGTTTTCTGTCCCAACACCCTACCCCCGAGAGCCTGGTTATCCAGGCCTCTACCTCCCAATCCTCCTTCCCGACCGCTCCGCCGGACCGGGATTCCAAGAGACTGGAACAGTTCGGCAAAAAGCTGTTCTCCTCCCTTAGTTTGGGTCTGCGGTCTTTGAACACCGCCTGTCTCTTGTACCGTTATTCCCACTCTCTGTGGGATACGGTGGAGGACGTGCTGCCCCTGTGTCCGGAGGAGGTCCAGACACGTCTTACCCAGGCTCTGGCCGATGGGAGGGATGCAGCGCGACATGCTATCTGATGTGGGCTTGACACTACGGACTCGCTGGGTAGGGCGATTTCTACCTCAGTGGTTCTTAGACGTCACGCCTGGCTTCGGTCCACGACATTTTCAGGCGATGTCTAGAGCACCCTCATGGACATGCCCTTTGATGGCACTCGCCTTTTCGGCGAGAAAGCGGACAGTGCGCTGAATCGCTTTAAGGACTCCCGGGCTACGACCAAGTCCTTGGGCCTCTCGGCCCCGCGGTGGCAAACTTCCGCCTTTCGCCCCTTTCGTGGCCAAGGAAGGGGTGCCTCCTCACGTGCGCCTAGCCACCAGCCGCAGAACCAACCTGCGCGCGGACGTGGTTTCCGCCGAGGCGGTTCTGGAGGACGACGCGGTCAGCCCACATCCACCCCGGCAGCATCCGCCTCAAAGCCTTCCTAGTCCGAGCTTTCTGGCCCATTCCACGCCAGTGGGCGGCAGAGTTCGCCATCACCTGCTCCACTGGCGGTCCATCACATCGGACAGGTGGGTGCTGCAAATCGTCCAAAGGGGCTACTCCCTCCCCTTCGAGACGACCCCTCCAGCCATGCCACTGCAGCAGCACCGTATCTCGGGGGGTCATTTGAATCTTCTCCACGAGGAAGTTTCGGCCCTCTTGGCCAAGGGGGCCGTCGAGCGCGTTCCGAGCCCAGAAGTAGGTCGTGGTTGTTATTCCCACTACTTTCTGGTTCCCAAGAAGGGCAAAGGGGGCCTACGCCCTATCTTGGACCTCCGGAACATCAATGCCTTCCTCCGGAAGGAGAGGTTCAAGATGTTAACTTTGGCTCAGGTTCTAGCTGCCCTAGACCCTGGAGACTGGATGGTGGCGTTGGACTTGCAGGACGCATATTTCCACATCCCTGTCCTGCCGGCCCACCGGCGTTACCTGCGGTTCACGGTGGGTCAAGAGCACTTTCAGTTTACCGTGCTCCCCTTCGGCCTCACCAGTGCCCCTTGGGTGTTCACGAAAGTGATGGCGGTGGTCGCAGCTCATCTGCGCAGATCAGGGGTTCCAGTCTTCCCCTATCTCGACGACTGGTTGTTGAAGGCGGGCTCGCCCCAGGCAGTCGTCTCCCACCTCCAGACTACGGCGGATCTCCTGCATTTGCTGGGATTTTCCATCAACGTGCCGAAGTCACACCTGAGTTCCTCTCAGAAGCTCCTCTTCATCGGAGCGGTTCTCGATTCGGCGCAGTTCCGGGTCTATCCACCGGAACAGCGCGTCCGGGATATTCAGGCCGTGATTCCCATCTTTCGGCCTCTATCCTGGGTTTCGGTCAGGCTAGTGTTGCGGCTTCTGGGGCTGATGGCCTCCTGCATCCTACTAGTGCATCACGCCAGGCGGCGCATGCGGGCTCTGCAGTGGGACCTGAAGTTTCAGTGGGCCCAGCATCACGGCAACCTGTCCGACCATGTCTTGATCTCGGAGGGCACTGCACAGCAGTTGCAGTGGTGGCTCACGGACCGCGATTGGGGTCAAGGGCAAGAGCCTCTCCCTTCCCCCAACCGGAGCATGTCGTAGTGACGGATGCGTCCCTCCTGGGATGGGGTGGCCATATGGGAGAGGCGGAGATCAGAGGCCTCTGGTCTCCGGCGGAGTCTCTTCTCCACATCAACCTGTTGGAGTTGAGAGCGATCCGGCTTGCACTGAAAGCCTTCCTTCCCTCTGTCCGGGGAAGTGTCGTGCAGGTGTTCACGGACAACACCACCGCCATGTGGTATTGCAACAAACAGGGCGGGGTGGGGTCGTGGACCCTTTGTCAGGAGGCTCTGCGCCTCTGGACATGGCTGGAACACCAGGGCGTCACCCTGGTGGTTCAACATCTGGCGGGCTCTCTGAACGCCAGAGCAGACTAACTCAGCTGCCGGTGCATGATGGATCACGAATGGCGTCTGAACTCCGAAGTGGCGCAAGATCTCTTTCATCAGTGGGGAGAGCCTTGGTTGGATCTATTCGCCACCGAAGAGAACGCGCAATGTCAGCAGTTCTGCGCATTGGAATTTCCAAGGCGGCACTCGCTCGGCGACGCTTTTCGTCACGAGTGGAGTTGCGGTCTGTTGTACGCCTTTCCGCCTATACCACTTCTGCCCAGAGTGCTGAAGAAGATCAGGCACGACCGGGCCCAAGTCATCTTGGTGGCTCCGGATTGGGCACGAAGGTACTGGTATCCCGAGCTACTCAGTATGTTGACCGATCCTCCGATACGTCTGCCCCTTCGGGAGGATCTTCTGTCGTAGCAGCAGGGGACGGTCCTCCACCCGAACCTGTCCAGCCTCCACCTCCATGCGTGGAGATTGAGCGGCGGCAGTTGATGCCATTTGACTTGCCTCCTGAAGTCTGTAATATCATTCTGGCAGCCAGGCGTCCCTCCACAAAGACGGTATACGCCTGCCGGTGGAACAAATTTGTGGCATGGTGCACAGCAAAGGCTGTGGATCCCCTTTCCGCTCCTCTTTCTGAGGTTCTCCTCTTTCTTCTTTCTTTGGCCCGGCAGGGCTCTGCCCTGGGCACCTTGAAAGGTTATCTTGCTGCCACCTCTGCCTTCTTGCGGCTTCCTGATCAGCCTTCTCTTTTCAAGTCCCCTGTAGTTACACGCTTTCTAAAAGGCATTACTCACACGTTCCCTCCTGTCCCTTTTGTAATGCCTCAGTGGGACTTGAATCTTGTTCTCACATTTCTAATGTGCGCTCCCTTTGAGCCTCTTCATAATTGTCCTCTTCGTCTGCTGACGCTTAAGACTGCTTTTCTGGTAGCCATCACCTCGGCTAGACGGGTGAGTGAGCTCCAGGCTTTATCATCAAAGCCTCCTTTTCTCTCTGTTCATCCGGACCAGGTTGTCCTTCGGCCTCGTCCCTCCTTTCTTCCGAAAGTGGTGACCCCCTTTCATCTTGGGCAGTCTGTCACCTTGCCCACCTTCTTTCCGCCTCCGCATCCTTCCAAAGAGGAAGAGAGGCTCCACCGTCTGGACCCAAAACGTGCAGACGACAGACAGACCGCACAAAGCAGTTCCGGGTGGACGACCAACTTTTCGTTGGATACGTGGGTGCTAAGAAGGGGAAAGCTGTGCACAAACGGACCATCTCTCGGTGGGTCGTTTTGTGCATCAAAATTTGTTACTCCTTGGCAAAAAAGGACCCTCCTGTTGGGCTGCGAGCCCATTCTACTCGGGCCACGGCGGCTACTACTGCTTTGGGACGGGGAGTCCCTTTGCAGGACATCTGTCAGGCGGCGACGTGGGCTTCGCTACACACGTTTGCCAGGCATTATTGCCTTGACAGCCAAGTCCGGAGGGATGGCTTCTTTGGCCGTTCTGTCCTCCAGGACTTTCTGGTGTGATCTTGGTTCGCAGACCCACCACCGGGGATGGTATTGCTTGGGTATCTATTCTAAGGTGAGGAATCTAACTAGCGTGTTTCTTTCAGATGAACAAGTTACTTACCTTCGGTAACGATGTATCTGTAAGAAACATTAGTTAGTTAGATTCCTCACCAACCCACCCATCCTCCCCGTTCTGCGAACTGACATCTAGGGTTAAGGTTATCCTTTTCAGGCCCCTAGATTTTCTTTTTTGGCACCAGTGTCTGTCTTTGCATGGCTCTGCGTTCCTGGCGCGGAAGGCTATGTACAAGAACTGACATCCGCGCGCGAGGGCGGCGTCTAAGTACTCCGACGTCATTCCGGCACACGATGCTGACGACGGACGCGGAGCCGCAGACGACGCCTAGCGACGCGCAAGGGGTATTGCTGACGAAAAATCTTCCGGATCCAGTCTGACGCCTGGGGATATTCTAAGGTGAGGAATCTAACTAACTAATGTTTCTTACAGATACATCGTTACCGAAGGTAAGTAACTTGTTCATTGAAAAAAATCCTTTTTTGTTCAAGGCATTTGAAAGCTTGTCTCATCAATGCTATTATTGTCACTAGGCTTGATTACATTAAAGTTTGTTGCTTAATTCTTCCAGATGGTGTTATTTGTAAGCTTAAAGCAGTATAAAACTTGGCAGTTTGACTTGCTTTAAATTTTAGGAAGTTTGACCGGGTCTCCAAACCTGACCATAAGCTGCCTTACTCCCGGTGTAGCCCACAAAGCCTTTTAGAACACTGGGGCCAAGGCGCTGCAATCCTTGTTCTCAAGATATTCTCTTAAGCGCTCCCTTCCTTCTGATTCTTCCCTTCTCTTTTCAGTTTCCCACCTTAAAAAAATCTAGGAATTGGGTTAGGGTCTCCCTTGTATGGAAAACCCTTCCTAGTAGTGTGTAACATTGAAAGCAAAGGTTAAAAAGGTTCCTCAGAACACATCTGTTCTGCAGAGTCATTTGTCCCCTCTGCTGTGTGTTCTTCTCAGCTCCAAGATTCTTGTCCCTGAATATTTGAATTTTAGAAGTATCAGATCAACTAGACCCCTCTTTCAGCTCTTGCAGGCTCAGTCCTGTGTGTTTGTTCTCTCTCTAATCTGCAAACGCAGCATTTGTTAACGCATTAAACCCCAACCTTATTGGTCTGTAGATCGTCTTTTGATGTTGGAATCAAAAGCATATAGTATCCCAATTAAACCCACCGAGGTCCGACTTGCATGGAATTCAGGAAAACCCCAAACCCTACAAAGGAGAATGGATCTTGGGACACCAGCAACAAAGTATACAAAAAGCAAATGATTTGATCTGAAGGTTCGCAAGAGAATGCAAGAAAGGGTAATGCCTAGCACTGAATCCATGAAAGACAAGGATTTACAATGCAATGGTCCCGGCATTGTTAAAGTTAGAGCTGTTGGCATTGCTCATGACATTTTTCTTGTATGTTTTTGTTTTTAAAACAATTAAAGAAACTGCATTGTTATTTACAATGTCAATAGCTTAATCACTCTCCAATGCGAGCCCTATTGCATTTGCACCCACACACAGAGCCACACACAAAGCCAGCCACACACACAAAGCCACCCACACACAGAGCCACCCACACATACAGAGCCACTCACATAGAGCAACCCACACACAAATAGAGCCACCCACAGAGCCTCCCCCACACACACAGAGCCTCCCCCACACACACAGAGCCTCCCCCACACACACAGAGCCTCCCCCACACACACAGAGCCTCCCCCACACACACAGAGCCTCCCCCACACACACAGAGCCTCCCCCACACACACAGAGCCTCCCCCACACACACAGAGCCTCCCCCACACACACAGAGCCTCCCCCACACACACAGAGCCTCCCCCACACACACAGAGCCTCCCACACACACACAGAGCCTCCCACACACACACACAGCCTCCCACACACACACAGAGCCTCCCACACACACACAGAGCCTCCCACACACACACAGAGCCTCCCACACACACACAGAGCCTCCCACACACACACAGAGCCTCCCACACACACACACAGCCTCCCACACACACACACAGCCTCCCACACACACACACAGCCTCCCACACACACACACACAGCCTCCCCCACACACACACACAGCCTCCCCCACACACACACACAGCCTCCCACACACACAGGACACCAGGAAGTAAAAGTGATACACAAAGCGATTGTGCTCAAGCAATACTGTATGATTGTCACCCGCACAATCAAAATCCAGTATTCCTGAGGGTAGCAGACCCGACACAATCACGAGTAACTACAAGCGTAAGTGTATAGTGCCATAAGTATTGGGGTCTATGCTTCAGGAAGTCACTGGAAAGCAGTTAAGTGTATAACATAAACCTTACAACAAACACAAGTTCATGGATAGGTCAGCAGCGAGAACAGCGAATACTGCGATTGGTTGAATAATGTGCGATACAGATGTAGTGAGGCTAGGCGCTGTCTAATGCCATGTGACCATTAGCGTACACTACGTCGTTTTGAGAGACCAGGAGGGGAGTGACATTAGATAATATTAAACGCTCTCAAGAGGCGCTAGGAGTTCACGCGTGTTATATCAGACTCTTAGAGGAGGTTCACCGGTGGTCTGGGCAATGATAGCGCCAATGCAATCACAGTATAGTTGGAATGAGATTCCTTGTCTTGTTCTAGGATAGAAAAGCTAACACCACCCCTCTTCAACAAAGTACACACCCACCCAGCAAGCCTTGTATTCATTCGCTTCCCTAGAGAGGCTATCTATGTTAATATCTTGTCCCGCCCCCTTACTACGTCCCCTACTCGCCAGCCGGTCTTTTTCCAGCAGGAAGACGCTTGCCGTCTTATCGAAAGACCCGGATGCCAAGCGGCGTCCGTCGCAACTCCAGGGGACTGAGTGAACCTTGGCGGTATGCGCTGGAAACCTCTCTGGTCTTGTAATTCGCTTTAAAGAACTCCTGCAACTCTTGCGTGTATAGAGATGCCATGCCGAGAGCAGGGAACAACGTGCTACCTGTATCCTTAGCTGCGCGCGCAGACAGTCACTAACTAAACAACCGGTAACGACAGTACGCACGCGCATGGCGTCATAATAAAACTGACGAATCTGGTTGTCTAACGAAGGGCGCGCACGCGCTTTGTCATTAATGCCATGGTGGGAGTTCGTTCCTTTTGCTTTTTTGTTACCATTTTAGAAACGGCTCAAAGTAAAGATGGCCACCACACTTGTCCTCGCTCTGAACACTTTTCTTTTAAAGGGTTCCCCGGCTAAGTTGAGAGCAGGCATTATCGTGTGCAAAAGCACTTTTGAAAGAAAAAAAAGCTTGTATGTGAGGTCGATTTACCGTTTACTGCGCTTGAAAAACAAATCGTGCCCCACAGACAGCGGCATGGCTGACACCGACCCCAGGACCCCGCAGGAGCTCGCCGACTTGGTAACCATGCTTCTCCGAGGTCCAGCAGAAATGCCTCGGAGAAACGCAGTGGGATTTTCGGATTGGGGGGCATGTTCTTTCTCTCCTCTTCCCATTGGCTGGAATGTTTACATTCCAGAGGAGAGAAAGAAAGTAAAAAACACGCCCCCGAATCCGAAAAGGACGGGGCTTGTTTGGAGAGACAAAGCTCTTCTCCAATGGCTGACCAGCATTTAAGAGGCCAGCCAATGGAGAAGAGGGAGAAGAGGGGCGGGTTCAAGCCCCACTTCTCAAAGTCATTAAATCTCGCGAGCGAGACTGCGCAAGCGCAGCCTTCGCTAGCCGAGACCTAAAAAACTAGCTCTTACCCCAAGGGGTTATAAACTTGTGTCTAATGGAAGATTCGTTTGAGCTGCATAGATTGGGTACTGGCTGCCACTTCCCTTTGCCAGGTTCGGGGCGAATAACCTGGGGAAAACTCAACCTGCCAACACAGCTGTCTGTACCCTAATTTAGTGTAGTGGCCGGACTGACTGCTGAAGATGGGCATTGAATGTGCCTTTTCACAAAGATGATGGTACTCATAAGGAGAAAGGGCTGCAAGGGAGGTTAGGCAAGGCAAATCAACACTGCTACCCAGGGCGAGACAAACACTGCGGCTCTAGGAGTGAGGTCTGAGGTCCTTTTCTCAATAGAGGCAATTTCACACCTGAGGGTATCACGGAACCTGACAGGACATTAGTTTTGCCATGTCATCTAGCACCAAGAAGTGTTCGACATGTTGGGTGTAGGAAGGTGGAATCTGACAATATGGTTGCCCCCAACTTGTTGCCTGGTATTTGGATGGTTTTTGACTAGTCTGGCTGGGATCCTGCTATCCAGGACCCCAGCCTATCTGCTTCCTCCCTAAAACTGATGCGAGTACCCTAGGTACATTCCAATTGGATACTGAGGACACCCTACCAACCCCTTGTAGATGGTACCCTAGGTACCCAGGGCATGGGTCCCTCAGAGGCCAACCAGGGGCTGCAGCACTTATTGTGCCACCCCTGGGACAGCCATACCAAATGACACCACCAGACCACTACTGTAGTCTGGGTAAGGTGGTGCTTGCACCCCTTACAGGGATATAGGTAGCCTGTATCCCACTCAATACAACACATATATCCTCATCCGACACCCCTAGAGCAGGCCTTGCTAATCCTACAAGGCAGGGTGCTGAGATGTGTGAGGGGGGACCTTCGTAAAATCAGTACTGGGTTGTTTGTAGTGTAGCCATACCGTATACTCTTAACCGCGTTATAAGTATATCGCGATAGCGTGATAACTTGAGAATGGCTACACAGAATCATATCGTGTTTGGTGTCAAACATGTAGGAATCATACCCCCAATCCAGCCATGGGATTGAGGGCATGATTCCCCCCTGCTAGAGGGGCGATATGGGAAAAGCGGCAGAATTTAGACACCAATTTAAAAGTGCATGCGAAGTACAAAATGGATGCTACCCGCCACCCACACGACTCTGGCCGCCTGTTGCTGGGCAGAACTCCAGCCATGACAGCTGGACAATAGGGATCCTGTTGCAGGGAGGTGTTCCCACATCCCCAGACAGACTGTGTGGATTGGAACTGGGTGGGTGCACCATAGGATACCTTTCAGAGTTGCACGTAGGCTTCTCCAGTGCCTACATTCTGCATACACCGCCTGGGACCGGTTTAGGGGCATCCTGTCCCCTGCCCAGGCGGGAAACGCACAAAGGGGAGAGGGTGTAGCCACCCTTTCCCGCCTGACCTCCCATTGGTGGACCCTGAGCTGGACACTCCCCTAATCTTTGGATAAAGGTGAATACTGGGTACCCAGAGCCTCAGATTATTCTTGAACTTCACAGTCTTGACCTTCGACTTGCTGCCGCACAGCTACCTGAAGAAATCTCCCTTGTGGTAAAGGAGTTACCCCCCTGCTTGGCAGGCACCTGAAACACTGCAAGTGACCCGGTTGGAACCTCGCTGCTCCTTCGGCCATCGACTATTTCCTACCTTGAGGTGGGTTTCCAAGCATCCCAGAGGCCATTGAGTGTGCACAGCAAAGCTCTGCACCGTGGACCCCGTGGGTGCGAGATCCCCAATACCCCAGGACACCGGCCACCTCTTGCATAGCACACGACCCAGACGAGTGGGGAAGTTGTGCTTTGGCCCATTATTGAGCCATCCTCTCAGCAGCATCTGTGCCAAAGATCGACGCCCTAGCCCGCTCCGGCGACCCGTGGGCGCACCTTTACGCACGCCAAATTGCTGCCTTCTGCGGTCCCTTGTCTCTCGACTTGTGGGCCCTAGCGGAGGACAATCTTCGATTCCAAGAGTTCCCCTGGTTGCTCCAGGCCTGCTCTTCAGTCTCCTCGCTGGAGACCTTGCTTAGACCACGTGGGTCTGCACCAGTAGCTGCTTTGTGTTTCTTGCGTGGGTTGCGGTTGCCAAGGCTTAGTGGATCCAATCCGGACACTAACACCGCAGCGACCCTCATCCTTCGTGGGACAGTCGCCTTCCAGAAGCTGGCCTTCCTTGAAGCCTCCTGGACCCCGTGGCTGACGATCCAAGCTACACCTCTTCGACCTGGAAGCACCCGACATTGAAGGGCTCCTTCTCTTGAGCACCATGGTCACTGTGCCGTGACCCATACTCTGTCCCCTCTGCTTTCAGGTTCCTCTCTACAAGATCTCCATTTTCATTCTTCACGACAACGACGACGCTTGTGGCTAGCAGCAGTTCTTCACGTTTTGCCATTGAAAATCAGCCCGCGACCCGACATCGAAAACGACCTATGCACCGGCTTCCCTGGGGCAGGTAACAGTGGTACCTCGGTACTCTCGTGGGTGTGGGCCCTTCAAAAGCTTAACTATAAAGTATTGAACTTGAACTCCTGCTAGAAGTGTTTTTAAACTTGTAAAATCAAACCGTGACATTCTCCATAGGCTATAATAGAGATCCCGACAGTAACTTCAGTCACTGCACGCGTCTCCCGTGGGTCCCCTTCCTCACTACCTTGGGTGGTTTCACAAGGGGCCAGCGACCCTAAATGCCCTAGGCATTGTCTGTAGAATTGTCGTGGTTCTTATACCACTTTTTTGATATATGGTTTGGTCCCCCCCTGGAACCTTGTGATTCCGGTGCTGTTTATTGTAACTATCAATGCTTGTTTGAATTGTATCTTCACCTCTAGCCTCATAAAGAGACTAGTGGGGTTATTCCTCGAATAAATACATATATTTTATATATATACCTGTGTGGACTACTCTTTCATTTGGTTATTCAAGAGGTTATCTATGGTAAAACAATAAGCGTAACATTCCTTCAAGACTTAGCCTGAAGGCTGTTCTCCACAGCTACCACTAGGATAGCTTTCTTTAAAGGTTGTCTTTAACCTATCACCTTAGGAGTCGAATTGGACTGGTACAAGGTGGCCACTATAACTAGTGACCAGCATATGCCAGGCCAACTTCTCACATTAGGTAACCGGGACTGCCATTCACGCTTGGACTAAGAAGAATCTCAAAGCCTTGAGAAAACCAACCTCATCAGAGGAGTGTCATTGCTGTGACCCGGGGTAGGCACCTACTTTCAACCCATTCGACAAAATCTCAAAGACCCCATAACCTCCTGACTGGTGCTGGAGCTGGAGCTGATTTGACGTATCCCAAGGTTTTGGGAACCGGTTTCTAGACCTGTCGGTTGGGCTGAGGCAAGGACCACTGCATCCCTTCTTGGAGGGCTATGCAGTATACACACCACTTGGAATGGTTCTATTCCCGCCGACCTGTAATGCTCACAGAAGGACTTCATAAACTCAGCTTGAACAGTTCAATACTGCTGCATTATACCCTGAATGGGATGGCAGATGGGTGGGATTCTGAGTGGGAGGAATCGTGTGTATACCCTCTTTGATTTAGTTAAGGAGGAGAGCATTTGAACTCTATACTTGTGTGCAGCATTATGCTGCAACTTGTCCCCTCCCCTGCAGACTCTCTCGGAATCCCTCACGGCCAATGAAGGGCCAATTTACTTTACCATTACCGACTGTCCTGAAATTCTAGCGAGTACTGTCCTCATTAGTACTTTAGATAAATGCCCTCTGTTGATTGTGTGTGCCATTTTATATTGTATGAAAGTAATAGGAAAGTACTTCTTTTTGATAGACATGGAGTACGGGCTGGACAGTGATTTATTGCTCATTACCCGATGCTGGTCGAGTTTAGACTCTTACTCCACGCACTTCCCTGAGTAAACTGAACTATTCGACTGCTAACGTGCGAGTGAAATGTTGAAGCAGTGCACTTGGTGATCAATTTCTGCTCAGTAGTAGGATCATGCTTTAGGACCCCAGTAGTAAAGGGCTCTGAATCACTTGAACTAAACCCAGTTACCTCTGACTATCGCGGGACACTTAAAGTTCCCACACATCTCTCAAAAGTACATTTCAGAAATTGTTTATCCATTGTAATTCGATACAAGTAAAGTGGATAATTAGGTGAAATTTGTTTTTTCTGTGCATTTTATGCCTTATAAGTACTTATTCAAGAACATAATATATTGGATGTTGTAAGAATTCTTTAAAAAAATGTATTACTGGAGTACATCCTTTAGTCTAAAGCTGTACATCGACTCGGCAATAAAAAACAACAGAATTACATTATAATTTGTCAAATGTCCAGACTTGATGTTGTAGTCTGTCTCGTCTATTTTACTCTTATTCTGGTATACCGTGCAATTTTTAAGGGTCCATTTATCTAGTGCATTTACAGTCTTAAATCCAAGAGCATTTGGATATCATGTATTATTACCAAGCTTCCATTTTTCGTTCGTAGGGGGGCCTTAGTTTATCTTCTCTCTCAATTGTAGTTCCGTTCTTTTTGATACAGAAAACATTTTACACTTATATCGTTCAAACCTTTGTATTGTAATTTATCTATTCTTTTAATCAAAAAAGATTGCTTGAGAAAAACTGTTACAATCGCCCCTTCTTTCTATTTGCTGACCATTCTGGTAATTTAGAAGTATGTCTTTTTAGTTCAACAAAATGCACTGATACGAACAATTTGATATTGTATAGCGGAATATTCTTTTGAGTTCAGGCCACCATTATTTTGGCTTGTAAATTTTTTTCTCCAACTTATCAAATTTAGTTTCCAAATAATCATTCCTATGGCAATAGTGACCCTCTTTGTCGTATGTCAGCACTGTTTAGTGAAAAACCTCGTGCCTTTCTCTGTGCTATGCTATCTTAGATTGCGCATGGTGACCCTAACATTCAGTCTTGTGAATATCTAGGTTTTGTTGTCTCTTTAGGGAGTTTAAGTAACTGTGCTGCACTCGTTCAAGCAAGTTTACCACCCAGCTTCCTCAGTTTACTTAAAGCAACTTTTCTTCAGATTCTCAGAATTAGAAACTACATGCCTTTTTTTGCTGTAGACTGAGTTTTTGGAGATGTTATGTCACTTCCTTTTTATTCATATACGTGGAGCACTTGTTAAAAGCCACGCTTTTTCTTGGACTAGGATCAAGAACTGGCTTGTTTGTGTTTGTTTTTTTTCATGCCTACATTCCATCCCGGGAAGGAAGCCTTCTAATTCTGAAAGTAAGTAACGGTTAATGAATGTATGCCTAAGCCACCTGGCTCGGTAGAGAGACTCTCTAGCGAAAACATTGTCTATTCCTAGCTGCCTGTCTGACTCCAAAATCAAGTGCATGTCTGTTTAAGACCATGGACGTTAGGCAGTATACACGTGCTTTGTATGTTCACAAAGTTTCTTTATATCCTCTGGAATGGCTTAAACGTTTATGGGTACTTACTCTGTTTCGAACCATCATTCCAGAGAAATCTCACAACAAGGGTCCAGAGCAGGGGTCTCCAACCTTTTCTGTAGTGAGAGCTACTTCTGCTCAAGGAAAGTCTTCCCGAGGTACTAGCAAATTTTATACCTGTAAAATAGTGACTACACTATGACCACCCAAAGCAAGATTTTCAGTAGTTACCACCCAAGTATATCAAGTGCAGCTACCCACAGAAATGCTGGGTAAAAGGTCTTCAATATTAAATACCTCCCCTTGACTTATGAAGTAACATTCAAATCTTGACATGCAGTGGCACAAAGCACGTAAGCACAGCAGTACGTCTCCCCAGCTAAGCTTGAATTATCATTCACCAGTTTCTGAAAATGCTAATATTTCTATCTAATACTACTTTCCACTGTGGGCAAACAAACTCAATTTTCCAGAAGCAACCCCATTTTTAAAAACTAAAACTGCCTTTAAGTTTTTGAGAAATGCACAGTCTCAAAACATCAGCTTGTCATTTTCATCATGTACTGCTATGTACAAATGCCTCATATGGACAGACTACTTTGAATTCCCAGGTATTAGTCATATGCCATGGATGCTCACCATTGGCATAGGAAACAATGGTCCTAGACTTCTTTAAAGCTACAATTCAGTTATGAAAAACATTCATTAGTCAAAGGGCAGCCGGTACATGTAGATTTAGCATTGTATTATTAATGTACCACCATTTTCTTTACATTTCATGATTTTCTGATGACACACAGAGAACATTCATCTGTGAAAAGGCAGTGCTGGGATGATATCAGGTACAGGCCCACTGGGGAAGAGTGTCGACGTTTCGACCCTGGTGCAATGAGGGGGTAATTTATATCCTCTGTAGGCGGGGTCTTCCTCAGGCCGGGGGAGTGGAGGCAACCTAGGATGAGGTACAGTCAGGATACAGCCACTGAGGAAGACCCGCCTGCAGAGGATATAAATTACCCTCATTGCACCAGGGTCGAAACGCCGACACTCTCCCCCAGTGGGCCTGTACCGGATATCATCCCAGCCTGCCTTTTCACCGATGAATGTTCACTGTGCATCATCAGAAAATCATGAAATGAATATTTGTAAATCCATATGGGACTGGCCTATCTGTAAAACTGGTGCCTATATGAACCACGACCAGTTTTACTAAGGATACCAGAATGTGTAAATGATTGGTTATTGAATTTGCCTTTTGGATTCCCCTCCTTTACATCTGTCCTACTTCACAAGCACTTTCCTTATTCACACTCATCTTGGAGCAACCTCTTTCTCTGTTTGGAGCATTGAATATGGTGATCTGTTATAAAAGTAACTAAATAATAAGTCCCTATTGAAGCGATATTTTGTGCCTTTTTGCCTTTTGAGGATATACTTGTTTGCATTGTATAGAACATTGTGGTACATTAATGATACAGTGCTAATTCTATAAGTACCGGATGCCCTTTGACTAATTGTTTTTCATAACTGAATTGTAGCTTTAAAGAAGTCTAGGACCGTTCATTACCCAGGTCCGTGGACAATTGTGGGTTACCCCTTTATATCATAATGGATGCTCACCATAGCACCACGGATGCCTGAATTATGCCAGTAATGCCCACCATTATACTAGGGCCACAGTTGTGCCAAGGCTGGAAACCAGAAGGATCAGGGATAAGACCACATATCAGTCATGACCATTAATATGCCAGGAATAGGTACATGTAGGCCAGTCATGCTCAGAGTAGGTCTATGATGGCTGCCAGCATACCGCAAATAGACCAAAAATACTAAAATAGTCAAGGATGACCATAATTATGCCATTGGCACTATTATGTCAGGAATGGACACAATTATGCCAAATATAAAACTCTTATGATGGTGCTAGCATATATATTTGGTGGTTCTTGGCACCAGGCATAGTTTCAGGAAGCAATAGTGTTTATCATGGGCACACACATAAACGTTGAGTCTCTTCATTTTCTCTGGTCTGGATCATACCATGTTCTCCTCAGGTCTTGAGCTGATCATGCATCTAACTGACACATTTTCACTCTGACTTCTGCAGTCCCACACTTTGGTGGGTCAGCACTGATTACAGCTCAGGCTACTGCTGCCATACTTTTTTGATGGTGCGATGTTCACACACATGTTGTGACTGATAAAGGAGGGACTGCAACATGGTCAATCTCCTTGTGGCTTAATTATAGTGAGATTGGATACATACTGTCATGTAGCAGGTCCTATAAGCTGGCATAGTGTGTGTTTGAGTGTTAGTATGAGTTACTGTGATAGGTTTGGCTGGATGTCACTCTTAGGGTCTTGAGATGATCTGTGCTGCCTTCTTTAATAGGCACCTACTCTGAAATTGATACTGGGCTTGACTTCACCTCTGAGAGCTACTTTGAAGGTACTGGCGAGCTACCAGTAGCTCACGAGCTACTCGTTGGAGACCCCTGGTCCAGACAGTGCTGTTACTTCCATTTGCTCAGGATGAGTTCATTCTGAAGAGGGATAGAGGTGATGCATCCTCTATGCTTAAATCTTAGAGAAGATGGGAATATTGGATTCTTGTGTTTTTAATTTAACTGTTTTTAACGTATTTGTTCTGGGCTGTCCTAAAATGTAAAGTACTGCTCATCTGGTCTAACCGCAGCTACATGATGAACACACTTCCTGAAGAGTGCACGCTCGAAATACTAATGGACCTTTTTAAACTTCATGAGGTTTAAAAATTAAAGCTTGAACATTGGGTAATTAATGCATAATCACTGTGCTTTTATGGATTGTCGAAAAAAGCAGTTAACGTTTTGCACAGTGGTATTTATAATAGAAGTTAGGCGCTTATGGTGAGTACACCTGATATCTATGAGCTTAATAAATCAGTGACGGTGCTCAAGGGTAGGGGAGAACCACCAGCCTCCCTAAAAACTGCGGTCAAACCACATATAATCAAGAAAAGGGTACCCAAGCACACGTTAAATCAAAGTAAAGACGGTTAATATAGACATAAACAAATAACACAAATGGATCTTTGTTTCTTTCTTTTGGGTTTCTTCGGTTTATTGTTCTTTTCTCAAAGTGTATTTCATAGTCTTCAAAACGTTCCCAAGCCAACACGTGTTTCGTCGCCTTTAGTAGTTTTTTACATGCGACTTGTTCACGGCTGAATACGGTTTAATATGCAGAGTGTCTAGTATGACGATAATTCCAGGTCATACAATCCGACGACGAGGGGGGGGGGGGTTTTAATTGGTCAATTAAATCCAAATGAAATGTTATCACATTTCCGCATGTGCCCCAGATCTGAGCACCACGTCTCTCGGTCTGTACAGTTGTATCTCCCCCAACCGCGTCTGGCTCCGAATCAGAGTTTTTTGTCGAAAAAAGCAGTCCATTTTGATGAACCATTCCATTGACTGCAGAAACCGTTCCCAAACTTGCTTGTTAGTATTTAAAATGTGCATCGTGCGCTGCCCAGCTCCACAGTGCGACACGTCTCAGTATATACTTTCTAGGATATTTTTGTATCCCATTTTCGACTGATATAACGCAGCTGGAGACATGTAAAGTCTGAGGGTAATTGCAAGTTCTACTGTGTCTGACCCCTGCCGTGGAGCGCCGTGTGCATGTGACTAGGGGAATCCAACACTTGTGTGGCTGTAGTAATGTCAAAAAGGTATTTCTGCAGGGGCAACAGATCCCTTTTGCCGTGATAATGTTGTGAGATGGTGTTAAATAGCATTACATTGTATACATGTGTTATCTATTTGCACCTCCTCTATTTTGAAATGGTTTGTTTGTGAAGTTGATAGAGTGGCATCGGGCAGATTTTTGGCAGATGGTGACCTTTAAACTGGGAATGCGGGTCAGCATCATGGCGGCCTCTACCATCCAAACCTGCTATATGAAGATATTTCAGTGGGGAAATATCAGCTCCTGCGTCTTTACTACGATGCACTGGTATCAGACTTGCTTAGGCCCAGGAGCTGCGAGCCAAGAACTCTGCTATGTTAAAAACAATTCTTTGACTGCTAGCTTAAAATGTAATCCTTTCTTTTCTGTGCTTCTTAAAGGGAAAGCTTTTGTTAACAGAAAGTACACTAGGTATAATCTGTTAGTGTATTAAATGAAATGGCCCCTTTTGCAGGAACGAGGTGGCTGATTCTTAACGCCGATTTCTTACATTCTACTGTATGTACTTTTATTACAAAAGGAAGCGATTCGAGTGCAATATGAGGACAATGAAGCATCCATGTGTTGTGGTTTCGGTGCATCAGTCCTATTTTTAGAAATACCGATTGGCTGTAATGTAACTTTGGCAATCCACGAGCTGTGTGCACCGGAAATGAGACTTTGAGCGAGGCTGGCAGTGTTGAATAGTTGGCACTTGTGCTCCAATGTGTTTAGCATTCCTGTAGAATGTGTTGAAATCCTTGCTAGGTCTTCCTTGTGTATGAGGTAATGTTATGAATTAAGCAGTTGGATGACGTTACAGTTGTGATACCGCTTGTACTTGGGGAAGGGGGTGTCCACAAATACAGGAGTTATTCCTAAACTAGCTATTTACAATCATACGGTGTTTTTCTTCCATCATTTTGGGGACACCATTTAGCCTTGACACTTGAAGGGCTGGCTCCAAGGTCCCAGCTGGTGTTCTAGTAGTTCCATTGTAGACATCTGTAAGAAACCATTCCCTGTGCAATAGCTCTCTTTGGATACGGGCATTAGGCTATGAAGAACAATATCGGTGACCATGTATAGAGGTTCAAAACTTGAATATCCTTGGAAAGAATAGGAACACACGTTCGGGTCACCTGCTGGTTACTTACATGTGACTTTGCTTACAATTCCACTATAACACATTTTTTAAGGACTGGCCTTATAATGTGACACACGAGACCGATGCATGAGGAAATATTGCATCATCAAAATGTTTGTGGCAATAATAGTACATTATAAATTATTCTTCAAATAATTATGTATACCAGTAAAAAATATTTCACAATAAAAATCCTTATGTCTTTACATCAAGTCAGTTCACTCCAGCAACAATTTGAAATGGAGGCACGAAAAGACTTTAGTGCAGTCCATATAAATTATCTGCTGACACCACTCTAAATGGTAATGTTCTTTTTCTATTTCAGATTTTTTTTAAAATATTAGCCTCTGTGTGTTGGCACATATCGGTGCTATGAAATGAATGAAAAGTTATTTTGCTTGTTAAGTATCCCTCTCTCTGGGATTACAAGGGAGCCGCCAATCCTGTGTGTATATTGAAATGGTATAGAATGACCCAGATTTCTTGGGACAGTCCCAGGTTTTCGTAACCTCTCTCCGCAAATGTCCGTAAATTTAGCACATTTACCAGGTTTTAGAAAAGGTCAACTGAACACATTGAGGTGTTGGGGAGGCATGTTTTCATGTGTTGCAGTGCAGGATTAGTTAGCAAATATTATAAACAATTTAATTACCACTGATGACATTGTAAATGTTTCGTTCAGCTATTCTTGCTGCATCCTTTGTTTTCTCTGTCACTGAAGTCTTCTTTCTGTGACTATTACTTGATGCAAAATTGTAGCCTCACTTCCGTATTTTTTGATTGTCCCTGTTTTTGGTTTTCAAAATCTGGTCGCCCTGTCTGGGCACGTTTAGTGAAGCGGTTGGTGGCATAGGACTTCCCATCTGTCCAAGCTGCTTGGCCTAAGGGCGATCAACCACAGCAATTACAGTTGCTTTGAATGCCTGAGATGATTGCTCATGATTTTCATTCTGTGCTGTGTGCCTTAAGTGGCACAGTCCACGCACTATGGGAGCCATCTTCTCCCAGCATGCATCACAGTATGAAGCACTGCCAGTCTTCCTTAGGGCAGGCGTGCTAGGAATTGGTTGGGGTGTTCACTCTTCTGAAGACGAATGGAAAATGCACTTCCTGTACTGGTAGTGGCAAGTACCGCTCTCCGGATTCACTGTGTAGAACTAATGGTTTGTTTTTTGTATTTGAATGTGTGTATCATGTACTATAACCAGATTTGTATCGGGAGTTGTATGCCGCAATTTTTACTGAGACGTTGGAAAGGATTAAGGGGTTTAGGCATAAACTTATTTAAAGGAGGAGAGTAAAGTGCATCATACCTAAAGTCTGCGGTAGAACAACTGAATGGGGAGTTGGATAAGTTAATGAAGAATGGTTTTATTGATCCCATGAGGTTGGTTACAGTGGCTGTCTGGTGGGGATTTTTGCAGAGTGGATAATGGATAATTTGTTGACTTGAGAGCTGTTAGTCTATAATAAGTGGAGTGACATCCATGCCGAACATTGTGATAGGTTGATGACATTGGTTAGAGCGCAGGGGTTTGTTACAGTTGATTTGTCATTACCATATCCAGTCTAACTGGAAGAACTAATGCACAATTTTGTAGATGATTCTTGTGAGGCGCTGTAGGGGGATGAGTGAGGTTGCAGTGTGATCAAACCTATTGGCTTCAAAGAGAAGTCTTGATGCAGTTTAGGACTGCCTGCAAGGATTTGAGCAGTGTGACCAGACGTAAGTACCTTCTATCTGTGAGCTCCTGAATTTGTTTATTAATATCTTAATTTTCCAAAGAAGGTGAAGTTAACAATGGACTCGTATACTTAAGTTGCCCATTAGTAATTAGAGAGTCCTATGTGAAGTAGGACTTCGAGGAAATTAATTTAGGGACTACATTATGGGTGTTTCAAAGATCTGTAAGGACGATATAACCTTTTTTTATGGCCTTAAAGAAAGATCCCTTGATAGAGGAGATTATCAACAGCATTCTGATAAACTGAGAATTTCTGGTATGTTAGCATGAACCCTGCAGCTCCCTGTGGACATTCAACACACTGGAGACAAGTATGCATTCTTGAGGCTTAGCACAGACTAGTGTTAGGATGTTGAAGCGTATGATTCAGGCTTAAAAGAGCAAACGTATAGGAAATTAAACCTACCTAGAACAGTATCCCCATCCCAGTCCGCATTCACAGTGCTCAGCAGAGTAGGGTGAACTGATCAAATGGAACACTTTGTTGCGGGCTGAGCCACTTAGTCCTAGCCTAAGTCCCTCACTATGTCTGACATTTGGCTGTGCCATGCTTCGGGTGTCAGAGCAGTAGCATATAGCCATGCTACGCCCGTTTGAACCACGGTCGCTGCAGCACGGGGCCACCGCGCCTCGGGGAGATGTTACGACTTATACTGCACCTGATATCTCTGTGGCCTACCCAGCTGTACTTTTGCCCCACGTTTCAGGTCGCCTGATGCGTGCACAGTGCGGTTGATAGAGGACTGAGTCGGACGTGGCGGTAGATCCGCTCATTAATGGAAGCTTGTACTCTTTTCAAAGACTAGTTAATGAACAAGCTGCATGGAGATAGGTAACAGAATTCCCGTCTACCCCAGCGAGTGCACATTACAGTGTGCAGATTCACTGTGGCTGAAAGAAGGGAAGGGCCGTGACTCACTGAACTAAGGCTGCTCCTTCAGTTACTGCCTTCAGAGTTGTTTGGTCTGTCCGAGGTTTCCATGAAAACAAAGTGTTTTATCTGGCACGAAAACCAGAAACACCGGTAAAGAAGTCTAATCCATTTGGGGGTGCGTGTTCCGTAATCTCTGCGCGGATGTCCGTATCGTGCCGGCTTTGCTCTACTCGTCAAAACAAGACTCCATTGCAGGAGTGCTGTGGGAGAAGTGCTGCTAATCGGCCTCGTAGCTGCGAGCTTGTGGTCCGGGTGAAGAGATGGGATCCGCGGCATCTGTGGTAGCAGCAAGCCGCGTCGCGTGACGTCTGCTGTTTATTCAGGTGTTTAATAGCAGTTTCCTTCTTTGGCTCTGTTGGGGCTTCGAATGACCTGAAGTCAGATCCTCCGCGTCACTGCCTCCTCCTCCTCCTCCTAAACAGCACAGGTAATCTGGTACTAGGCGCTGCCCTTTCATTTGGATCAATCATAAGAATTCACACCGGCCCGCCTTCTCCTTTGCAACTCCCGTGCCCCATACTCTGGCATCAGTCCTCCTGTGTGACCCCCACAAGGCTCTACATCGGGTTTTGCCTTTGTGTGCTCGTCCGCTTGAGATCCTGGTCCGTAATGCTACAGGATATATCGAGAATCTGGTTGTACATTTTGAGCTCTTCCCCTACAAACCTGGCCCCG
Source organism: Triturus cristatus (assembly GCF_964204655.1). Classification (NCBI taxonomy): domain Eukaryota; kingdom Metazoa; phylum Chordata; class Amphibia; order Caudata; family Salamandridae; genus Triturus; species Triturus cristatus. The sequence continues at coordinate 739,943,588 of NC_140592.1, forward strand.
CCTTCTTCAGTTTATGAACTCGGGTGCACTCGGCACTGCCTGTTTAGGTCTGGCCTGACCCAGCGCATGGGATGGTCTGGTGAGACATTTAGTAGATGGGTTTTGAAAGTGCTACCCACATTTTTGTGCTGGCTACAAGCTACAGTGCACGATGACGTGCAAGCGCACAGCTGCTCCCCGCATTTCCCCCTCCTTTCTCGCCCAGCCATCTGCCTTTACTGCGCCAGCCTTCAGCACCATGCCCCTCCCCCGCTGCTTTAGCACGTCATCGCGATGACTTTCGCTTTTTCGGCCGCGCAGCGTTACTTTTACTGCCGCGCGGCCAATGCTTTATTTTCACTGACCCTCCTCTGCCTGGTTTTTCCCTTGTCCGCTGTCCCTGCTTACACGCTCTGCCCCACATTTCTTACCCTTTCTCTGCCTGCTTTCTCTGAGCTTCCTTTTTGCTTGCTTCTCCTGTTGATGCTTTCTTTCCCTGCCTGCTTGCTTTCTCTGATGATCCTCTGTCCCTGCTTGCTTTCTGTGCTTTCCCCCGAATCCTTGCTATGTCTGTGCTTGCTTTCGATGACCCTTCTCTGTCCCTTCTTGATTTCTCTGCCCTGCTTGCTTCACTGTTGCCGCATGCATGTCCCTGCTTTCTACCCCGCTGCTGTCTTTTTTTGCTCTCCCTCTCCTTACTTGAAAAACCTGCCCTTACAGTTCCCTGGTTTGTCTTCTTCGACTTACTCTCCCGCCTCCGCACGTCCTCCCGTCTTTGCTTGCTCTTTCTTGTCCTTACTTGCTCTCTCGGCCCCCGGACGCCCCCTATCCCTTTCTAATCCCCTTTTGCAGCTCTCCCCTGTCCCTGCTTGCTCATCCCTGCTCTGCTTGTCCTCCCTGCTCTGCTTGTCCTCCCATGTGTAGCGCTGCTGCTCTTTCCCTCTCAGTCCCTCTGTTCCTTCTCTCACTCTCCCTGCTGCCCCTGTTGCTATACCTCCTCCTGCCTGTGGCTGACTGCTTTCCGTAATCCGGCCTCGACTGTGAAGGGAACAGCAAGATCAACACAAACGCACTAAATGGCGACTGTTTTTCCCGCAAACATGCCACCGAGGCGGAGCGCCTCGCCTTAAGTCTGCAGCCGAACCATGGCAGCATAGTACGAGAAGTCTATGTCCATCTGAATGGCATTTGATAAATCAAAAAAGTGCACAAAACACGGTTTTGAGGATACATTTAGCACCCTGCTACTGAGGTGTTGCCACCCCTCGCGCGTCATGGCGGAACTTAGCCACCCTCTCGTATCTCCCTTCCCCAAACCAATATCCGATGGTTAACATGCCGGAACCTCTTACAGACACTTGGTACTACTTACCTCACCATCCATTTCCACTCCCAAGATGGCTGGAGAAGGTGTCAAAGGTGCAGTTCTTTCACGCATGCAGTAGTCTCCGCTAAAATATTGACTGTACACTTGAAAAGAGACAAGCCTATTCTCTGTAGCACGCTTTGCCCCAGTGCTACTTTAAAGAAACATGGATAAACGTCAGTGAAAGCTCTCAAGCAATTGAGCAGGAAGTACAAACCACAGCTTCCTTCTCTGAAAAGGTGTGGCGTTGTAAGTTAGTGACTAAAATACAACTAAAGAGAGCACAATTTTATTAAAGTCTGAAAAAAAGGGAACAGTTCAGTTATATTACACTAACCACTTCAGTCAAGGCGGTAGTGTAGCTAAATATGGCATCAACAAGGACATACCTGTCAACTTGACTCAACAAGCATTGGCATAGCCAATAGGTCTTGCTTTTGGGACCTTATAAGTATTTAGTTATGCAGCACAATATGTTTGGTGCAACAACATCAGCTGTTGCATGGCTAAACACTAATAAGGTACAAGGTTTAGCCATGCAACAGCTGATGTTGTTGCACCAAGGATAGTGTGCTGCAAAACGAAATACTTATAAGGTCCCAAAAGCTAGACCTATTGGCTATGCCAATACTTGTTTTGTCAATGGCTACCGCCCCGTAAATTAATGTGCTGCTCCCTTCGCTGTCTGTTACACGCATCTGAGTTCAGCCTGTGATTCGCCTCACTCTGCTTGTGGGTACTGTTTACGAATCATCCCGTGAGCTACAACTTGCTTCTGTTTTGGGGATCTGTGCGCAGTATGAAAATTGATTTTATCTGCACTTGAAGGCCACCTTTTTATTAACTCCTGACTTGCTGTCCGTTATGAACATCTGGGTGCGACCTGTGAAACCATTATCCATGCACCGGGGTAACGTTTCTACCCAATTAGGTGAACCGCTAATGGAATTGGGCACTGCTTGATCCGCTTATGAACTGTCTTCACCGCACCTGTTAACACATTGATAGGGTATGCATGTGCTCTTCTCCCCCACCTAACTCTGCTCGAAGCTCACTGTGCAATGATTGGAATATACTTCTAGCACAGCTCGCAAGTATACACTTGTAGTGCTACTTACACGCAATATCAGCCCCTGGACCAGTCCCAGGCTCCCTCCTCCACCTGCCCGTCCCTCTTTTTAGCTGCTCCTGCTGTAAGTGGCGCACCCGCAGATGTCCAAGGTTCTGCCAACCGCACTTTGGACGATACTAGTGGAACAATGCGCTATACAACTGACAATGCTTGCCTTCATCGCTTCCTTGCATGCTCTGCAAGCTAGCTGAATCTGACCTACAGCCACTTGCATTTACAACAGTTCTTTTTGTTGCTGCTTTGCAATGCTAAACCGTGAGCTGGGTTCTTATTCTAGAGCTGCTAGCTATATCCTGGGATGTTACACCACGATACCAATCATGCTGATAAGTTTACTTTGAGCAGAACACATAGTTTGCATTTGACTGAAGGAAAGATATACTAATGTTATAGGAAAGGAACTCCTTCTCCTTCATGGGATCTTCGATGAGCCATATATGTCTTATTCGAATACAGAATAGGGCCTTGTCTCTAGAGGCCTTTGATGAAGTTTAGCCTACGTTTGTGTCAGCCTTCGACTGAGAATCCGTTCAGGAATGCTTACCGAAGAGATACATACGAATAACCATGGAGCTTTTCTAGTTAGCGGAGTAAGTAGAATGTTACTTGGAAGATTACTTAGCTGGTAAAAATGTTAGTACGTGATACACTTCACATGGGATACACTGCTTGCAAACTGCTTTGCCTAGGGAAAATCACTGAGTTGTCTTGAAGATCGCAGACTCGTGGTCTTAGCTGTACACTTAAGTGATAATAGTGTCATACCTAATAACTCCCTTTTCATTATAAATCTAAAAAAGTAGGGAGGCCACTGACCGTGCTGCTCCCCAATCAGAACCTGTATAGCTTCAATTGACTAGGGAAAAACCCTCTGCAACGAACCTCATTGATTTTAATTTATGAGTCTGCCCTGAAAAAGCCAATTAATCATCAACTGGACAGGTATAGAAGGTTTGATGGAACCTGTGGATCCTTGCTGGCACCTTCATGACACAAATGCAGGATATTCCGGCCATCTTAAATGCCCAATCAATCCTAACCGGACAGGCCTGCCGATACAAAAAAATCTGCTGGTCTTTGACCTAATCCACCCTGCAGGTCACAGATAGTTACATACTCAGAGCACTGATATCCAGTAATGACAAATAGGACGATAACACAGTCCATTTTGGTAAATCTCTTCATTTGACATCTCATAATAACAAGTAAATAAAATCGTATAACTGGGAGACCTCATATTAAACTCCTGGCACTTTATGAAAACCGTGGGAAGTTTAGATAATTTTCTGCTGATCAGGAAGTACAAGTGAAGCAGCTCTTTTCATGTGCCTGTTTTCGTAACTTCTCATTTTTTTTTCTTCCTCATTTCGACCTCAGGTCACCAGGAGAAGCTCTGGCTGTCAAGTAAGACTTACGAAAGAGCTCTCTCCAGGTCCCTGCAGTTGTGAGGAAAAACTATGATAAAATAACTGCTGCCGAAGTTGGTTATAGAATACCGCGACTGACTACCCAAGTAGCCTGGAAATGCACTGAGCAAGGGAGTTGGAAAATGTCGTACATTTTTGACAAATGTAGCTGAAAAGCGCAGATATTGCCTACAGCCAATTTACAACACCACGAGCAAAAATACGCACGTAGCCCTAAAGCTTACGGGGACAATGAAAGGTGATGTGCCATTGAAAAGGTGGATTTTAGGATGCATTTATGGGAAGGTAAGATGGAATGTGGATTGCACCATCACGGTGCTATGATGAAAGTAAACAGATATAGTTAAAGTCCTGCACTACTCTGTCCAAATCTTGCGTGGGCCATCTAAATCTTAGCATCTCCCATCACCATTATGGCTTTGCTACAGATGATAGTGCACACTGCAGCACAAGTAACTCTTGAAGCTGCCAAACCAATTTCCCATTAATCCTGCCACTTCCAAAAACACTTGACCAGTGGCTTCCAATCAGTTGCACCATTGCTGCAGGTCTGTCGCATCCACAGCTGTTTGTTAGCCCGTTGCCTGCATTCCTTTGGAGGAGCAGTACCTTTGTGCCTCCCTCCCAGGTGCCCATGTGTGTATAATCTGCCTTCCCTGGGCAGAACAGTACCCTTTTACCTGGAGACCGACCTATTTGGGAAGAGCACCCTTTGGTTTTCTTGGCTCTGGCTTAACTTTCTGTATGAAGACTAGCCTTGGGAAAAGCAGTATGTCGTTCTTCCAAAATATTGAGAATATGCCTTCTGTTCAACTAAAGGACGCCACTTAAGAGGCTGTAAATACTTATTTCACTATTGCTGTCGGTATTATGCTATGTGTTTCTCAGCCAATATGCAGTTTTTTTTCTTTTCAGGTTGTGCTCTGCGTTTGGTAATAACAGATGTAGTCATTGTGTCTGTCAAAACAGATTTGTTTACGTGCAACAGAGCAGGGGGGAGAAGTCTGGTGACGGAAGACATGGATACTTTTATTAAAAGCAATAAAACAAGCAGGTAGTAAAAAAGTAACCGCTATGCATTCAGATGAGGGAGACTGAAATCAAGCTTCAGTTCCACTACATTGCTGTTGCGAGGGGTTCTTGTGGCCTGCCATATGAATTGGATCACTTTAATGGCGTGTCATTTAAACTTTTCCGTAGTCTAGATTATTGGATCCATTAAGCTTCAACTGATGCTGAAACCAAACCTACTTTATTTTGTTTAGTATGGGTTTGTGTGCCTATCAACGCTGATAAATCATTTTTTCTATGTATATTATGGCAGTCCGTTTGTGGCTTTCACATTGTCCAGTCACAGTAGACTGATATAGTTTTGTGGTGTCTGTGTTCGGTGTCGTGCTTAATGATGCTTCCTGTTGGTTTAACGGAGGGCCAATTTCTGGCTGTTTTGTTTGAATTTGCAGTGACTTTGTGGTTGTGTGCTTTGTGCCCGAGTAAATGAACCCTACTAGGACTTTGCTGTTTATCACATTTTCACAATGTCCAATGGTTCTTCATTGACTTATGGATTGTCTTCTGCTAATACATAGCATCCCGTGCTAACTAAGTATCTGGTGCTGTTGTCTGCACCTGAGTTTATGTTGAGTGTACCTTTTCTGTTGTAACTTATCACCGTTGAGGAGTTTTGTTATTTTGGGGGCATTTTGTTGCCAACTCTATGGCTTTAGTGCTGTATTGTGATGTCTTTGAATGACAATCACCGTGTGAAGTGTGTTTTGGTACTGATTATTGGTTTCCCAACTACATGGGTTTAAATGTGTATTTTTCGAGATTGACTGGTCTTTGGAGTCTGAACGGAAATAGGAGGATGGATGTACAAATTGAAGAATTTTGACATGTGGTGTGATGGAAAGCTGGGCCTGACAGACTTTGAAATCATGGTACCCTTTCCGGGTATACTTCAGTCCCCATAGAGCAGCTGTTAGAGGTGAAAGACAGTATTTACACTCCTCAATCAATCAGGGTCGGTAAAGCGCAACTGCTCACCCGTGAGGGTCTCTAGGTGCTTTGAGCGGGGGGGCAGGGTGGAGGAGGGGAGTCGCAGCTCCGTATGTGCTGGGGTCCTCAGAGTCAGATCTTGAGGTCCTTCCTGAACTAGAGCAATGTCACCAGAGTTTCTTAAGTAAGACCTCCCATTAATGCCTTTACCTGATCAATGCATTTACCCTGAATATACATCTTGAAGAGGTAGTTGGGAAGTGAGAGCATGGCAGGGTCAAACAAAGGCAGTGGTGGTGATGGCGATAGTTACTACAGTAGGTACTTAAATGCACTATTTTCTGCCACATTAGTCACTGGTTCATTTCCTAAGTTTGTGATAGTTATATATATCTATCTCAAATGATTGGCATTTTCACAGCTGGCACGACCAGTGGAGCTGCCAGCACAAAGAAACAAAGCTCTGGAGCATTAACACAGCTTCTTCAGTGGACTACTTTGTCTGCTTACAAGGTCCTCGACACACTTTAGTGCTGATGGTGGAGTTAGGACTCCGAGGATAGCTACTGAGCTAGAGGGTTATTTGCACTCTTTGCCGATGGCTGAACTTCCCACAACAGACGGGACAGACCTGATGGCTCACCCAGTGTAGATTCTTATTGTGTAAAGATACAAATCATCAACCAGTGATTGTGTGCTGGAATTCTGTGGGCAGCGTATGGTATGTGGCATTGCCTGTCGTTTAGTTAACTTTTACCTGCACTGTTTTGACTCTAACCCCATCATCAAAAACGAACGTTAGTTAAAAAGCCAGGTCTGGATGAAGGTGGTGTCGTGCCAGCAGTGCTTCCGAGGGTAGACTACCTTATCCCTACAATATGTATTACTTGCATTATATAAATTAACTATACAGCTTCCACCGAATGAAGTTACATTCAAGAATCCTTCAGAATGTGCTCACCAGAAGAAAAGGAGGTACATTTTATATAAGTTGTCCTACACTCAGAGAACCATGAAGATTCTTACGAGCATTGTCTTTAAAATGTAATTTTTTTTTTAAGTAAGATTCCTTTCCCAAGCAGGTATTTGAGCCCCGTGCTACGTTAACCCGATACACAGTTCTAGGAACTCTAGTGCTCTGTGCAAATTAGTAGTTTGCCTCCTACTGGACCATGGAAGACTGATATTAAATATCCCTTCATTCTTGTACAGGTGTATTAAATGTTAAAAGTAAAAGAGCATTCTCAACACGTCTGGAATTTGGTTTTGATGCCAAAGGCTACTTTAGAGTTCTGTGGTGCTGGATTATACGGTTGTATAAATTCACCTTCTGCATAGTCTAAGGTGCACATGTACTAGTCCTGTCCAGGTGACCATCTCCTCTGAAATGCTCGGTCTCATCTCGTGCATAACCGTTGTATCTAGTTGATTTGCACTCTTTACAATGGGTCTCATTCGATTAGTATTTTCGGAAACCTCTTCAAAGTTAATAAAAGCAGGAAAAAACGGTTTATTTTGGCCCACCACTACATCACTGCCAGCAATCAGTGTAAAAAAAAAAATTGTAATTTTACTGAATACATATGCAACCTACTTTGTTTCAAGAAAGAAACCCATTTTTTAAATTGAAAAAATAGTTGCAGTGGAAACTTTAATTTAGGCTAATGCGGAAAAGCAAAGAAAAATTTCCTCAATCCTACAGTTTGTACAATTGAATGAGATTTAACTGGTTTGTGTGTTGGGGTTTTATGGCGGGGATTTATTAGCTGAGGAAGGGAGATAGAGGTGCTCAACGCACGTAAGGAAGTGGGTGAGGGCTCTTGCAGAGTAGTAGGGCATATAGCAAAGGAAAGGAATTCATGTAGAGGGGGAGGTGGCCATGTGACAAGGGAGACTTTCAAATGAAGTGAGTGTTATCATGCACTGTATTTACCACAATGCATCTGGGCTAATTGTTTGCTGGTATGCCAGGCAGTGTGTTCCCTTCTCCTTTTGTGACAAGGGAGATGAGTTGGTGGTAAAAAACAGTAGTGCATGTGGTGTTAGGCATGCAGCAAGACATGGGGCAGTGCATGAAGTACTAGCCAAATGGCAAAGGAGTGGTGACAGTGTTCTGTGGGTGGTAGGTATGTCATAAGGGAGAAGAGGCAGTGTACAGATAGATTTGGTCATGTGGCAAGGGATGAAATGTAGGTTGTGGATGGAGGGTGCCAGTATGCTAAGTAGGGGACGTGAGTGGTAAAGAAGGGAAAGGAGATGTTAAGGCAAAGAACGCTGTAATATTATGGTTCGAGTGGTCATGTTGGAAGGGCAGGTAGGAACAAGGTGTATAAAGGAACTGACGCAGGAAAATTGAGCTGCAGAGGTCTGTATGGAATGAGATGAGCATGTGGTAAAGGCTGTGATGTGGTACGGAAAGTGATGCGCGCATTGGCACCAGGCAAGTGTATGAGGAAAACAGCTTGTAACAAGTGTGGCGCAGTATACAGAAGGAACTTGAAACGGTCATACTGAGGGGTGGGGATTTTGTAATGGAAGTCTGGCAGTGTATGGCGGGTATGCACGAAGGGAGAATGCCATGTCGTAAAGCAACAGAGCAGTGCACGTAGCAAAGGAGGCAGTGATGTGGGGAGGTAAGAGCTGGTGGTTTTGGCAGTTCAGCAGGGAAGTGGGCATGTGGCAAGGGAGGGACTAGTGAATAGCATCATGGTAAAATAATGGGAAAATTGAGCTTCGTGGTGTGCCTTTCCCTCCATGCTGTTTACTGGTGTTCTGTTTTAGGGACGCCTCCCGTACAGCAACTCTTGTGCTACCAGTACCTTAAATATAGCTGCGTCTTGTTTCTAAGCAGCCGTCGTGTTCTTCAGACTGCAGTCTGTTTCACTTCTGTCTTCCTGCTTTATAGCATAGATGAGGGGTCCTTGATGCTTGCAGCTGCCTGTTTCATGTCGTAACTTGAGAGACGCCTCTCTGAAGTTGCTTTACTCATCATACCTCAAGATAGCTTGTGTATCAGTGTCTGTCTTACAGCTGTCTGCTTCAGTATTGGTTGAATCGCACTTTGTAAACCTAGTTAAAGTAATTTTAACATGTGGATGACAATGTTGATGTATTTTGCCCTGCAGATAATCCTGTTTTTAAGAGTTTTTATTCAAGTGCTGCCTGCCCAGCAGAGTGGCAGCCTAATTGCTGTGCAAAGTTCCACCACGTGCCCGGAGGAGCACAGTTCATCTAGAACCTGATGTGGAATTAATTCTGAATTATCCTGTTGAGAAAATCAATAATACAGATGGTCTTGACAAGGGTCTTGTTGGCTTTTTGGGGGGTCTTTTTGCTTCTTTTAGATTTGGGTTATTAGTACTAGTTATCCAAATCGAGCTTTTCTGTGCTGTAGGGTTTTTTTGATGGCTAGGATTGCTTTTATTTATGTATGTCGTATGTAAACCTGCAGTGTCAAAGGCAAAGATGCAGTCAATAAGTGATTGGAATTGGGTTCTTGGAGCAGACTTGTACTGCCACTGCATTGTTAATGAGTGCTTTTTGAAGAGGTGCATCTCCCACTCTGCTAAACTGGAAAAGGGCTGTGGTGGCCCCAATGGATATGCTCTACAAAGATACTGAGGGTCTAATGTTCTGCATAAGGAAAACACTAACCGAGCAGGCAAGTTGAAACCCCAAACAAACATTGGTAAGAAACATATCAAAATAATTTAGTTCCCATCACCCACCAAAGGTGGCTTATCATCATCTGGGAACTCAGGACTGTACTGAGAGAACCAACCACTCTGATGGTAATGGTGGTTATCCAGTTGTCCCAGGCGTGAATACAAATGGTAGGGTGATGGTTGCAGTGCAAAAAGGTGAACAATATAAAGAAAAAGTGCTATTAAAAATGGCTACCAAGATGCTATAAGTTTTATTCTGGCGCTATCTTGATGTCACTTTAAAATCAGTGCGTAGACAGCTTAACAAATAACTGTCAGATCGACGGTCTACATGTTTCGGCTTCTGGACATTAGAGTCCAAGCTCTCATCAGGACCATATTGTCGCTACTGCAAAAAGGTGTATAAAATAGAAAAAACAGAGGTTATAAACCAAGTTGGTGTACCATACAACCTGATTGGGTCTGTATGTCCCTATGGAACTGTTACAGGTCAAGAACCTAAATGAAAATAAAGCAAAAAAAGTTCAACTAAATCTAGTGCAATGTTAGTGTGAATACAGAACATATTATAAAAACATTTTGGGTATTTTTATGTATACTAATCGATGTATTACATAGCCATAGTCAGATCAATACTCGGTCTGTGCACTTACCCGGAAAATTGTGGGTACGCACCTCGCCTCGCCTGGCATCTGCTCAGGGTGTTGAGGCACCGCTCTACAAGAGGAAATTTCAAGTGTAATGTTTAATACTAGTCCCCAGTGGACAAGGAAAGTTCAATACCCGGGGGTTGAAAGAAATAACCAAAAGGAGTGCTTAGCTAGACAAGTGTAAAAACATGGCAGAGTAGTAGTCTAAGAACAGAACAAGAGGAATTCCCTCTTATCATGTATTGCGATGTAAACAATCTATCACATCTTTGCACAGGACAAATACCGTGTTCATATCCTGCTGTTATGGAAAACACCATATTGTGCTTCACAGAAAGGATAATATATCCTTACTGTGTACGGATACCAGTCCAAAACCTCCAAACTGTCTATAACGACCTATGGAAAATGGAAAGCCTCCTCAGTCGTAGGAGATACGGGCAAGAACCGAAAAACAGCATACTGTATCACCAAGGTAACGGTGCGCGCTAAAGCCGGCGCTGGTCTAAACGCGCCGATGCGCGGGGTGAGAATAATGCACTTCGGTAACAGTTTGAAGAGGACAACACTGAAATCACCCACCTGTCCGTCGGTACCCCGCTCTGTCATCCGAGCTGGAAGGGGAGGTGACGAATGAACTGGCAAAGCACCGTAATATCGCGTCCATGCGCGAAAAGCGCTTCCGTTTTAATGATTACGGAACGTGCAAAGGTCAAAACTACGTGCGTTAAAGGGTAGCTGGGAAATGGAGTGCCGACTGAGCAGGAGTGTCTGTGTTCTGTCAGCGGTAACTGAAATGTGAGCAGAGACAGGTCATGAGTCGTAATATGCATACTCAATTTGATTTTTGTTAGATTGATTTTACAAAAACCGATTCTATAAGTAGGATACAGCGGGGGTATGGAAAATTAACAAATAGTCATCTACCAAGATGGTGATGTGCTGAACAGTCAAAATGTACTACATCACTTATTCTACTGGACTCGTGCAAGTATCACAATCACGAGCAAAGTATGATTATACACACGAGATGGCATATGACAAAAAAGTGTGTTGATAAGAGAACCAGATAGGATCTAGGTTGGATGTTTCATAAGATATGCGCCAGATTCTGGGTGCATAGATGGTGAAGGCTGTGGGTATGCCAAGAGCCACTGGAGATGGCGAACTTGTTCAATCTTTTATAGGCTTGCACTTTGGTATTACGAAAGGTGCAGCAGATGCTTTCGCAGCCCCTTCTATAATGCAGATCACACTTTTGCACATGTGGTGCCACCGTAACCTTATGGGGGCATTCTCTCAATTGCATGGGAAATGGATACTAGTTTGAATGGGGGTATAGATACAAGCAATTGGAGGGCACTTTGCCTTTACACTCATCACTCTTAATATAGATTTGGTTACAGAGGCAAAGGACTTTTCGATTGCAGTGTGCACCACAAAGAGGTGGTGCCCTCTGATTGCACATCCTGGTGAGGAAAGGAAGGGGTACTGTGGATCCTCCCAGCCTCAAGACCGTTCCCTCCCTGCATGGGTGCAGTAACTTACTTTAACCACCTGCAGAGGGATGTCTGTTTGAAGCCACTGGACCGCCTTTCCCTTTGCAGGCAACAATCTTGCATGTAATTCAACTGGTTCGCCATTCTCTAACGGCTGTCCTCAGGGCAGACGTAAGCTCATGGTGGAGCAAGGGAGAACACTTTTTCTTAATCGATTGCACTCGGTCTGCAGCCGCAGCACCCATTTAATTGTGGTGCACACAGGATGAGTGCGCCCTATTAGTAATATGGTGGGCCTTTGTGCCCTGTGTCCTCTTCTAGTTGAGATCAAACAAAGATATAACTTTTAGGTTTGTACTTGCAGTTATACAAACACAGAGTTAATTTAGTGTTTAGTTCAAACTTGTGATTTTTGGACAAGTGGTTGTAGATACTGAAGTACTATATATACTTGCTCAGGTGGATCTAAGGAAGACTCCTTTCATGCTTATAAGTATTTATGCACCTCAGCTTTTAGACGAAGGTATTTATTGCTGCTGAGCGTGTTCAGTTTTGTTGAGTAGCAGTTTTAACACTTTTAGTTGACTTTGCATTATATCCATCAGTGAACTCAGGAATCTCTGGGATTAGCAGTGCTAAAGGAGAACAGGTATCCTTGATACGTGACAATAGTTTGGTTGGAGATAGTGTCATTCTCCTGAAGGATTATTCCTTCTATTACTTCTCAGCCACCTGCATACCTGTCTGTTATCTAACAATGTTAGATTGGGCAGAGTGTAATTTTGATGAAATTGCGCTTTTTGATTGAGTGGATTTTTTTTAAAATGGCCTTGAGTGGATATGTTGCCAGAGTGGTTTTAGGAAATGTAATTTGTAACTGTTAGAAGCTGCTTTTATTTTTTTTAGCTTTGGGAACAGAGTGAATTCTTTTTCAACAATAATGGATGTTAAAAAAAACTTGAGAAGTAACTTCAGCAAGCCTGGATGGTTTTGTGATTGACTTTACCTGAGGTTTGATTATTGCATTATCATTCTATGCTGAGTATATACTCAAATTAAGGTTTACCTGCTCCCTTTTCCATGCACTCGTGAGCCCTAAACTGCTAAATGATCACTCAAACTGTACATTTTTCCCTTATTTCCCTTTTCTGTGGAAACGAATTATGCCTATTTGAGCAACATTGCTCATATCTCCATGCCTGATTTCTTTTTTCGTATGCCTTTAATTTCATACAGACTATACTCTATGTTAAATATAGACAACAATCGAGCCCTCCAGAGTTCAAACGAGGGCACATCTTTTTGGAGCCACATTGAGGCAGTGCACAGCCGAGCCACAGCTGTTGCAAGAAAAATCAAATACCTATACGTATAGGCCAGTTGATTTGGATCCTCTCTCTCGGTTACTTCCAACAATACCTGGGCGGATGACCAGGTTACCGGGCCCCCCACTATTTCCGGTAAAGATTTCTCTATATGTACAAACAGTGTCGTAAGGTATCTACATGAGTAAAAAATATGTACGATATCTGCATCGTCTGATCCACATCGGAAACATTTTCCATCATTTGTTCGCCTCCATTTAAAAAGCTTGGCTGGGGTGTAATAAAGATTAAACAAAGTTTTGTAGTGGTGTGCATGGAGATTCGCAGATATAAACAGTTTCCCTGCTAATTCAGTAGATTTTTGTATCCGCATGTCCGTACATCCCAGCCTATCATCCCATTTGGTATTGTGGGACTCTAGATCACTGTCCTTAGTGTCCAGCAGTGTATTATATAATGTCTCAATGCGTGCCTGTCTCCTTACAGCTTCTACCACAGGGTTTACTCCTAATTTCACTTGATGTTTCCCTAAGAAATCTCGAATCTAAGTATTTAAAGAATTCAAACCTACTGTGATGAAATTTGCCTGATAGCATTTCAAAAGACATTAGGCAGCTGTTAGTATATAGGTCCCCTAAATAACAGATCCCTTTAGCTGGCCATCTATCTATAGTCCTATCCCAAAATATCGATGGAAGAAGTGTCGTAGCTGTAATGGGGGTGTACCGAGATAGCCTTTCTAACCCATGCTGCCTGCGAACTGCTTTCCACACTTTATAAGGTGTGTTCACAACCTTAAACCTGGTTTTCTTGTAGTAGCTTGGATCTACGTTAATAAACCATCGATTTTTGGCCTCACTCCCAAGTAGCATTTGATAAATTGATGGAGCTTCCGCGGCACTAATTGGGTTGTCACCAAGTAATAAAATATTCATGTGTTGCAAAATACAGACATAATAATATAAGGTAAAATCTGGTACGGACCAGCCTCCTTTCTCCCGAGGGAGAGTCCTATAAAGCATAGCTCTGCGAGGGTTACCCTGGGTCCATAGGAATCTAGCACACACTGACTGTAATATTGCAAGTTGTTTGCGAGAAATTTCAAGCGGTTCTGATCTAAAAAAATATAGGATCTTAGGTAATATCAACATTTTCAACACATTACAGCGTCCCACAAGTGAAAGATGTAAACTCTCACATTGATCCAGTTGCCTCCGTACACTGTTTAATATGCTGCACCAGTTAACCTCAACCAATGCTTTTAAGCACGCCCTTAACTTGACACCTAAATATGTCGCCTCACTCACTACTTGTAGATCTTGACATACAATATTAGAGCATAGAATCTGTGTTTTTGTCAGATTAAGTTTGTATCCTGAGGCGGCCCCGAACTTTCGAGCCAATCGTTCAATTTCAGGCATAGCCTTACTGGGGTTCGATGTTACTACAGCAACGTCGTCTGCATAAGTAAACACACGATAGTATTCCTGGTTACATATTATCGACTCAATCCCTGCACTCTGTTCTAACATTTTTAAGAACGGGTCTATATAAAGTGAGAACAGCAGCGAAAAACAGGGGCATCCCTGCCTAGTTCCCCGCGAGATATATAGTGGGTTTGATTCGAGACCCATAATGCAGACCTTGGCTAATGGAGAGTGATATAATGCTTGTAGGGAGGTAATAAAATTCTGTTCAAAACCAACACGGTGCAACACGGCCCTTAAAAATTTCCATGCGACCCGGTCGAATGCCTTTTCATCATCTAGAAGTATCAGGCTAAAGGCATTCCCTGCTACATTAGCTATATCAAGCATGGTTACAACTCTATTAATATGATTGGTTGTCCCCCTCCCAGGGATAAAGCCATGTTGTCTCACTGATACTAGGCGTGTTATTACTTCAGCCAACCGGGTCGCTAGAATCTTAGCGTTGATTTCACCATCTCCGTTTAAAAGCGAAATCGGTCGATATGAACCAGGTTGATCAGCCGGTTTATCTTTTTTTAAAAAAAATATAATGTTGGCTTCATCCTATGATAAGGGGGTAACTCCACCTTGGGCCTGTTGCACAATGCCTAGCATATCAGTCTTTAAAAATCCAAAAAATGTTTTATAGACTTCCAATGGAAGTTTGTCGGGCCCAGCTGCTTTGCCCATAGCTAAGCCATTAATGGCTGCTTCCAATTCCTCCATTGTAATGGGAGCTTCTAGTGCTTCTGCATCCTGCTCGTCCAGTTGGGCACGACAATACTGTAACAGGGATTCCCCTATATGGGAGTCATAGCCCTCACTGGTGTATAGTGCCTCGTAAAAGTCTTGAAACACCTTTAGGATCTCTATATCCGTTTCTACTGTTTGCCCCTTTAGGTCCCTCATGGAGCTGATCCTCTGGGCTGCTTCTTTAACTCTAAGCCTCTGCGCGAGACAGCGCCCAGATGCTTCCCCATATTCATAATATAATCTCGTGTTTATGGAGTGTTTCCTAGCTATCTCTTTACTCCAATATAGATTATTTTTTGCTTTGCCCTGAGCCACTATCGTTTGGAGGTCTGAGATATCCTGCCCTGTAAGGATACCCTGCATGAGTTTCTCCTCAGCTCCCCTTAGTAGCGCATATAATCCCTGGAGTTCTGCTCGTATTTGCTTTTTGCTTATATAAGCCAAAGCTAAGGGTCTCTCCCCTAAACCCTGCTTTAAAAGCATCCCATACGCTCCCAACATCGGCTGTGTTGCGGTTTATAGAAAAAAATTGCTCAATCCATATCTGCATGTTGGTCACATAATTACTGTCCAATAATAGTTTATCAAATGAGTATGATCGCGGTTTAACCCCCATCCTAGACATTCTCAAATGCAACACTAAGGGTCCATGGTCTGAAGACACCCGAGGGTACACCTGTATTTTGACTCCTGAAAGTAGCTGGCTCGTTACAAAAAAATAATCAAGCCTTACAAGTTTCTTGTGCAGATATGAGTAAAAAGAGTACCCTGGGTCAGTGGCTCTTAACGTAGCCCAGGCATCCACCAGTCCATGATCCACCAGTAGTGATTGTAAGGCCTTAAATAACTTTGGTTTCCGTCCTTTATACAATTTATTTCCATCTTGTAATATGCCAGGATCAAGATGTATATTTAGAGGGGTGGGCCACGATGCCAGCTTAACATTTAGGTCTTCAATAATGAGTGCCTCATCACAATTCGAACCATATATAGAACATATTGTATGGATCTGGCTTCCCATATAGCATTCAGCTATGACCCAATGCCCATATTTATCTGCCAGTTTTCTTCCTGTCCCTTGAATATAACTCTTCGTAAGAATTGCTACTCCCCTTGTGGTAGTTGATTGTTCAGTACACACTAAAGTTGTAAAACCTAATTCCGCCAGCACATTCTTTTTGGCCCATGGTATATGGGTTTCCTGTATACAGATCAAATCGGTCTGTAGTGCCCTCAATTCATTGGAGACCCGCTGCCTTTTATTACGATCGTTCAGACCGCTTACATTCAGGGAACATATCCGAATGCCACCAACTATACCACTACCCTCTATCTTTGTGTACATATGCTGCATGCCAACAACCATCAATTTTCCAGATTTCCATTTGCCAACCTTCATGGATTATTTTTACTGCTTTCCAGTCACCCCCCCCCCTTCCACCCCCTCCCTGTTCCACCCCCCTTACCCACCCTCCCCCCGCCCACATACAGTTCCAGTCGGAGCTATATCCTCCCCCCACCCTTCCCAAAATACGAGGCTTGGATACACAAGGTCTCCGAGATGGATCGAGCTTTAAAGACTCCTGGTCCCCCCCCCCCCCCGGCCCCTGCCAAGGTGTTTATCACTGCCTTCTTAAAGTATTCACCACCCACCACCATATGTGCCTTGTACTGCTTTCATTTCTTCACTACCCCCTCTATATCTACTTTTAGAGGGATCGCAAATACTCCTTAGCAGCTATATCTGTGGTAAAGAACCGAACATGCTCTTTGTGTATTATTTTAAGTTTAGCCGGATTCAACAAGAAGGCCTGTGCCCTCTTGTCCTGGAAAGGAGTAATAAGTTGGCGTAGTTGCCATCGCCTTTCAACCGTTAGGGGACAAAAATCCGGACGTACGAAAAAATCAATCCCCTTTCCTGTTTTTTTTCTATCCAGGCGTGCAAGGTCATACACCACTTCTCTAGCAAGATAATTATTAACCAAAATTAGAATAGCCCTTGGTCTAAAGGAGTGCTGGCCCGGCTTACTGCGCTGCACAAAAGGAAATCTATGTGCCCTTTGAATTTCGTGGTCCCAATCCCATTGGGTTAGCCCGGGAAATGCCTCTGAAAAAGTTCAACAATAAACTTCCGAGGGTCCTGCCCCTTGGGAATATCTAATACACAAAGGTTGTTTCGCCGTAGGCGATTTTCTAGGTCAGTAATTTTCCAAAGGGTGTCATCCTTGGCAGAGCGCAAGGTCTCTGTAGTTGCCTTTTGAGCCGCCAATTCATCCTCCAGGTTCGATATGCGGGTTTCCGCCTCGTTGAACCTTTCGGCAAACTCCGAGCAGGATTTAGCGATTCTCCGAACTGCGTTCTGGAGCTTGCGACAGGCCCCTTTTGTGCGCTGGCTCTCTGCGCGTGTTTCTTCTCTATGGGCCATAATGCTCTTATAGATGACAGCCAGGGATATATATTCAGGTTTCTCTATGATTTCAAAATTGGGCTGTCCACCACTGGCTGTCTCGGTCTCTGCCATGAAAGAGAGTCTGCGCTCCCAGCAGATAAATAGCCGGCACCTATTCCATTTGCCCCCTGTTTGCACACTGTTTTTGGGGTGTCGAGCCCTTTATGCTTTTCTGAGTCACAATCATCTCCAGATATATCAGAGGGGTCTGACATTGAATAAAACGGCAAGTCTCCAGAATCGCCCTCCTTCATTAATTCCTGTTGCTCCCCTTTTTATTTATTAATTGCCAAATCAACTTTTCCATAATCAGTTTTTGATTTTGTTCAATTTACTTTCTTCTGGACTGTATGTACAGGGGTTTGTGGGATGTCCCCCATTGTGGCAATTTCTATATTATTCCTAATGTGCTTGTCATCTTGTGTCCCATTCACATGATTCTCTACCCGTTTTTTTTTTATGACTGCTGCCTGGGACCCCATCCTTATTAGTCATAGACTCTGGGTGAGCGTTTCCCCCCCCCTTGTGCCCCTTGATCATGCTCTGGTTCGGGAATAGCTGACGAAGCGGTATTGTTCTTTTTAGCTTTCATAGCTAGAAATAATGCGGGAACAGCTTTCTTACCGCCTTCAAAGCGCGGGGCATCCTTTTTCCCCACTGATATCAGTTTCTTCTTGCCATCAGCGCTTTCAGGCATCTCCGGTTGATTGCGTGCTCTTCCACGTCCGGATTTTGGGGGCATGTCCTCTCCGTCTCTCCCCCCGGCGCTAAGCCGTCTCTCAGCCGTCAGCATCAGATTCGCAGCCCGAGCTGCGCACCCACATGCGGAAGTCCGCCGCCGCGTCAGTTCCAACAATCGAGCCAGAGCCAGGTGAGGGATGCCGAGGACAGTCCACAGCATGCCGGTTCTGATTGCAGCAACACCTTGGCCTCCACACCGATACCGCATCTTCAGCAGCCGCTCATGGCCGCTTCAAACCCACATCCAGACCGTGGTGAGTGAAGCACATGGGCGGGAGGGGGGGGAAACACCGGGAGCTCAAGCCCGCACGGCCGGAGACACGTCCGCCATCTTCCAACACAGCTTTATCTCTGCGGGTGAGTTTGTGATTTTGCATCACCAAGTCTTAGAATACCCTTCGGTCTCCGTTTCCATCTCATATTTTCAATTTACTTATGCAAAACAAAAAAACTATTTCCTTAGTTCCGAATGAGCCGTCTGCTTTCTGAGCCGTAAATGTCTAGCGGGATTTGCAAAGCACTGGACTAAATGCGGACAGGACTATTTTCGTCTCGATCACTGAGCTATTAAATTGGCTAATAGAAAAAGGTGAAATGCACTGCGGCAGGGATATATACATTATTTTAAACTGTAAGCGCAAAACTAAGGCAAGTGTGGCGAGACTGAAGAGATGTCAACGTGCTATATAGCAAAAATATAATTCGAACAGAACGCCCCAAACCCCATTTCCTCGTCCCCGCACTACGTGAAATATGTATGTGTCCTCGTTACTTAACTGACCTTTTTCGGTGCGGGGCTTTTTGAGGGGGTCTTTGGTTGGGAGGACAGTTATGAAGTCAATAAGTGGCCACAGATAGTGGGTGTATGTAAACGCGCTATAGAATTTGTGTACGTGGGAGATTTTTTTGCTTGGTGTGAGGTGTATTTTCCTCGTTCTTGCAGTCACGCACATAAATGCACAAACCTGCTTTTCAGAACTGTCAACGATTTCAATGGATGATTACATGCCTGGCACGATGGTTGAGATCTGACGGGAAAGTGCATTGGTGCGTATATGCCATGGCGCTTTAAACCCATCCTGTTTTCCAAATAAACGTGGAAGACGCTCGCTTGTCTTGTGGCAAGTTTTGGACCGTCATTGCGTTCACTTTTTTTGGATTTGTTCTCCAAAATGTGCCAAAGCAATCCAGACACCTCTGTGAGCAATACCTAGACGCTTTAAATGGCTTGAGGTTCACATACCAATATAAACAAGCATTGGCCGCGCAACGCGGGAAGCATGTAATAAGAGAAGCTGACAAGAAGGGAGGGGGTAAGAGAGGGGATTCACGCGCTGTATGGCTTAATGAGCCATTACAGACAGCCAGATGGCCTGTGCACATCCACGCGTGCGTAGCTGCACGCTGGAGGCCGGCAAAAGCCTTTGGGTAGCACTTTGAAAACCCAGTTACTGAATGTCTCGCCAGTGAAGCGCATACGCTGGCTCAGGCGAGACCTAAAAATGAATGTGTCCTTGTGTAACGTAACTGGTGCTTATGTAAAGCGCTCCAATACTTTCGGGTCGAGTTCGCGCTATATAAATCTGCCCCAAAAAAATCGGCTGAGTTCTATCAGAACATTAACAAGTTTTGGTTGTACGTTCTCTCCAGAACTTTAATTCCGATCGCATGTGGACTACAATAACATTTTTCTATCCAGATTATAGGATAAATTGAAGTGATCCTGACACACTTATCCTCCACCTTTTGGGTATTAGAAAGATATGGGAAAGTTTCGGGCAATGTGGACAAAACCTTAAGTTTTTTGCTTTTCACAGAATTCTGAGTATTTTGTAGCTTGAGATTTAGGGAGACCTGTAGAAGAGCGGACATATTGGGGAATTAGATGGATTCAAAATATTAGCCAAATATTACCTTTTAATAAAAAAATATTTTGCAGTAAGTTAGAAAATGTGGAAAAACTGGACCACTGAAATCTGACCCTTTGGTAAAATTTAAAAATGATTAAGATTGTTTTGCCAGGCTCCTCTAGCTTTTGAATGCCCAGGCTCAAGGTATGTACTACAGATATGGGAATATTTGTGGGTTGCTGAGTTCTCTTTAGTGATGAGAGAAGACAACATCTAGATTTATACAAAGTACTAATTAAGGGCACGTGTTGGGGAGATTTCAAAAGCATCTCTCACGACTTTTTTGGCTGCTCTTTACTATTTCATGGACAGTGGTGCTAGTGATTCAAATTGATTACAATCAGCCTGAAGCCCCTTTGGCTATTTCATCTACATTTATTTTTAAATGTAAACTGTAAAAGGTGTAATTAAGCAATTGAATTGAATATGAAATGTTGTATGCTGATTTGGATTATTAGCCTATAAAATGAAATGTGAGCTGGCTCGCATAAATAAAATAAGTATAATAAAAAGAAGGAATTTCATGTGTTGTTTAACGTACCTCGATCAGGTGTCCCAGAGGCTCCTTCTTTTTATAAACTGTTAAGTTAACTAATTGCTTTTCTTCCACTGTCTGTCTTCTTTTCTGCATCGTTGTAGTCAAGGTCTTAACATTAACGCTGTGTTTATACTGTGAGGATGAATATTTTAACCCCTTCGGTGCTCATGACGGAATGGTTCCGTCATGACCCACGGTTGAGCTGTGCTCATGACGGATCCATTCCGTCATGACCACACCCGCGCAAGATTCCGCCAGCACAGCGGCGGAATCTGCGCAGCATCGAAGGGGTTAAAGGCTAATGCAAGAACTGAGGTAGTGTGGAATTTGAGGCATCCGATGTGCAGTATTTAGAATGATTGGTCCTCAGAAATGATGTCCAGTTTGTCCTTGCAAGCCACTGTTTTGTTATTTTGGTATTTTATTTTGAACTACAAGTGTTGGTTCGCCACGGTTGGACTACCTCAAACCCATGATCTAGAATGTGTTCTGGATTGGAATTGAGGAATACACAAATGGGTATCGGTACCCACTGCAGACTTTAAAAAAAAAAAAAAAATCATTTTCTGTGGCTCAGCCATTTATTTTGACGCTGCATTTTTTTTGTCCTGAATTTGCCTTTTACATCGTGTACCAGTCATGTATCATCGCATCGTTCTACCTTCTGGGCATAGGTCTTGAATGATTGTCGTCGCTAAGTGGTCTCTTTTCAGTTTGATTTTCTTTAGTCTTCTATTTGATATGTAAATATTCATCTAATGCTTGTGTGTGATAGGTTGGCACACCTGATTCAGTAATGGTGCTTGGACCCTATTAATTATGAATGTTCTAATGATGATCCCAATTATTTAAGTAGGGATCGAAATGTCCACTTAAGGGATTATTGGCTGATAAATTATCCTCTTATGAGCATTTGATTTCTGTCTGGGCTTAAACTTTTCCTTGCCAATCATTCCCCCCTTTTCCATGTATAGCCACGTTGTCTGCATTATACTTGATGTCTTAGTGTGATCACTGGAGCAGTCTGCCTCTTTGCTTTTAAGTACCTTTTTAGGTCTCGCCTGATCCAGCGCATGCGCTGGTCTGGCCGAGACATTTAGTCAGTGGCATTTCGAAGTGCTACCAAACCAAAGGCTTTTCCCCTGCCACCAGCTTGCGATTACGCGCACAAGCGCGCGTGCACCTCGCTCCACCCCTCCATGTGCCTCTCTGTCCTGTTCTTCTTTGTGCCCCTCCCTCTCCCCACCCACAACCCGCCCTTTACCTTCTTTACTCCTCCCGCCTGTCTCTGTTCCCTCCCCTCTCTCTTCTTCGCGTCCGTCCATCTGTCTCCTCGTTCCCCTCCCACAGTTCCTCTGTGACACTCATGCTCTCCTTTCTCCTGCACCTTGGCTCCTCCCCTCTATGCCTCACCTTCGTCTTCTCCCGTCTTTCCCTCCTATGCCCTCCTTGCTCCCAGTTCCAGCGCCGTCGGACCTTGCCCTCGCGCCCCTGTGTTTCACTCGCAACGTTTCCTGTTAGTTATTTTCGCGCGCCCTGTCTGCCGCCGTCCAGCTTTCATACTTCCAGTCTCTCATGCCTCACAGCATAATTCTGTAACTTTAACTGATGCTATCCCTAGTACCAGCATCACTCTGGACCACAACAGCATCAATCTGCAGTGCCACAGCGTCAATCAGCCTCACCACAGCAACAGTCAGCACCACCACAGCATCACTCTGGGCCACCACAAAATCACTCTGGGCCAGCGCAGCGTCACTCTGGGCCAGCGCAGCGTCACTCTGGGCCAGCGCAGCGTCACTCTGGGCCAGCGCAGCGTCACTCTGGGCCAGCGCAGCGTCACTCTGGGCCAGCGCAGCGTCACTCTGGGCCAGCGCAGCGTCACTCTGGGCCAGCGCAGCGTCACTCTGGGCCAGCGCAGCGTCACTCTGGGCCAGCGCAGCGTCACTCTGGGCCAGCGCAGCGTCACTCTGGGCCAGCGCAGAGTCACTCTGGGCCAGCGCAGCGTCACTCAGTGCTTTTTACACTTTTTAATTACAACTTCTTAGCATGCTGCACAGCACAGCTTAGAAATATTGGCAAAGTCAATAGCTCCACCTAAACACTTAAAAGGCGCCCCAATGCATAGCCAATAGGTTTCGCCTTTGGGACATTGTAAGTGTTTAGTTATCCAGCACAATATCCTTCATTAAACAACATCAAGTGTTGCTTGGCTAAACACTTATAAGATCTCAAAAGCGAGACCTATTGGCTATGCCAATGCTTGTTGAATCATTTTATCTAGATATAGTCAATATTCATATAGCAGTCTGTGTATTATCCATTTAGTCAAGTTTTACTCTTGATTTCACAGTCTTTATTTTATTTATTCATACCACTTTAGGCCTTGTACTACAATATACCTTTAATTCTTCGAGGCTGCCAGTGTAGATTATTTTCTTCAATGTGACAAACAGTTCACTAGTCAATGGGAGAGTGATGCCTCACCAACAAACATTGGGAGAGTGATGCCCCACCATCAACCATTGGCCGATGATGCAAGTTGGAGGATATCAGTTAAACTGTGTCAACATTCAAAATAAATCAAATCCCTTTGCACCAACATGGAGATGTTGCTTCTGATTCTTATTGACAAGACGTTAGCCTACGTTCACACTATTTTCATTTTTACAGACCCTTTCTGGCCTCATCAAATGTCTTCTCAGTTGCGACTGTTCTGCAGGTACGATAAATATTACCCTGAGGTATCTCGGACACGGATTACCCAATCTGTGTTGAATTACTGTCCCTTCAGTACTAGGGTTATGTAAAAGTTCTCCATTCCCAGCAGCTCTCAGAGCTGATAGTGCCTGCCTCTTCTCTCCTGTACTTACCTGTGTCTAGCGACAAACCATGCTTGTGGCATTTGTTTACCCCGGCCGAGGGCAGTGGATGTGTTTGCCAATTGGGAAGGTGTAAAAACATGAATTGAGAACCTGGCGATGCTAGTTTTAAGCATTGTCGAGTGCATGTAGAACTTCTGACCAGTGTTTCTGGAGCAGAGGGCATTCTTTCATAAAGTGTTGGTGTGCTATCCTCTACAATTCCTCTTAAGCATCTACCTGATCATTTGGGACTACAGAGCTGTAGTGTAGTTTAACTGGCTTGTGATACCAGTATGTAGTCCGTCTCACCATGGGTACCCTGGTTGTGTTGTATCTGGTATTCGAGTAGGATCTGGCACGAATATATAACCAGCCAAGCCCGTGAAAAGTATCCCTGCTGCTATTTAAAGGAGAATTGCGATTTTTGGTCTGTGGTTAATGTGTAGTGGAGCCCGGTTGGTCTCTGGGAGTGGAGTATTTCACTCTTCCTAGTATACACTACGCATTGATCCGCCACCTGCCGGAGCTTCTTTTAGAGGGGGCGTGATCTCTTTAAAAGTGCAACATTGCACGCCTTTTGGAGAACAAGCCGGATTGACTTGAAGGGTTGCCCCATGGGCACGGAAAAGTAAAGTCTACATAAAAGAACAGTGCAGGTCGCCTGTGTAGCTTACCTTTGTGTTGAGCATAAAACCCTAACCCTGTGTACTTGACCATGTGCAGACGGGGCCCCGCGTCGTTGCTGGGTCGGTTTTGTGGTGATCGTTTCGCCGCAGTTCGCGTGTGGAAGCGGGCGCCAGATGGCATAAAGGCGCCTGCAGACTCCGGCCTCATCCGCTTATTTGAGTAACCGTAGGGAAGAAAGAGGGCACATGGAGCTCCTGCTGCTTTGCGGGGGAGGTACAGTGCGTTAGTGCCTGGGGTTGGGCTGGCATTGATCCTCTGTCTGGCCCCCTCTTCGTGTCCCGTTAGCTTGACGCAGGCTGAGGTTTTTTTTTCTGCCTCCATATACAAAGGCTTCCCTGGAATCTAGTTGTCTGTCAGAGCGGTCCCTGGCTCCATCCACTGCTGACTCATTGTTTGCAGAGCCTGTTCAGAGACCCACTTTCCCACTTCTTCTCTCCTTCCCACTGCCCGCCTCCGCCTCCTGCTAGCGCTTCCCACCCGTCCTGTAGGCTCCTGCCAAGCTGTGAGCCCCCCTCGCATAACAGACAGGAGCTTGCTCGTCTCTATGGTTACTGCAGGGCGCCTAGCACCAGGGGCGGGGCCGAGAGCGACCCGCGTGTAGCTATCGCGCTATTCCTCTCGTGCAAAGGCTCCGTGCCAGCTATATTTAGATACCCGCCTTCTGAAGGTGAGTGGGTGCACAGTGTATTTTGTGCTGAAATACGCCTCACACGCCCTTTTCGAAGTAGCATCCTGTCGACACGCACCCGAGACGTATAAAGGGACCTCTACGAGACACCCCCGTGGTCGTACCTCAGGAATACTTAGAAGCCCCCCAGCCTGCCAAACTTGGTTGGAGAACGGGATATATACATCACGAGCACGGCGCCTCCCGAGTATTATACGCAAGAAACTGAACGCGAGGACTTTGGAACGAACGAAAGAAAGCTCGCGAGAACAGACGTCTTCCCTGACTAGCCAGTGAAAGCAGTTATCTTGCTCCATGCTGCTTACCCCGGGACCTGGTTAGGAGTCTTACCTGATGGTCATGGTAGAATATGGACGCCCACGCGCCTGCTTCTTTTTTCAGGGGCAGTATTTACTGCTGCCCGAAGTCAAGTCCACTTATTACGCTCTTAAATTCGAGCAGAGTAAGTGTGCATTTTGTCTGAATTCTGTTCCGATGACAGCCTTTCAGCTCCTTAAGGCAGATGAGAAATATTAGACGCTCTGGCGGTAAAGTTAAATAAGGAATATTTAAAGAAATCATTTCTGTCCGCATTGCAACATATTTCAGCCTCGTAAGAAGGATTGACGTACTTCTTGTTCCTCCAAAATCCATTCTAGTGTCCGTTTGTGTGACTTAAGGAGAAAACCTAGCCTGCTCCTCAAACTTCTGCCAAAATGTGGTCGCACTCTGACCATACTTGCCGTGGAGCGAATGCCACTCTCGCCACCCCTTAAAAATAATGAATTCCTTTTTATTCCTCTCCGCTAAATAAGCTACCCACGCCCTTCCCATGCGCAGCCCACACCATTGCACCCCCTCTGCCTCGTTTGATGCACCTTTCACACCAACCTTCTCACCCCTTTCGTGTCTTATTCAGCGGTTTAAAACTTGGCCCTTGTACAGGCCTCAACTGCCTTCTTAGATCGAAGCCTACCAGACAACTGTCTGAAAGCTTCCCTGGGGATGCATTTCCCCCACTTCTATTGGCTTTGTAACTCACAGTTGCTTGCTGTTTATTTGCTGGCTTTATTTGTCCAGCTTGAGTTAGCCCCTCCTGTGTAGCAAACTTTGTTTACGCTATCCTTTGCTTTCTGTAAACGTGCCTTTAAATCTTGTTCTTACCTTGTCATGTTTGCTGTTCATTTAAAGAGGCCCAATGTCAGACTGTGTCTTCTGCGGGAGCTTGGTGTTAACTTTTCCGTCTCTGACTTCAAAGTGAGAGAATATCTGTAACAATCCTCCTTCGTACCCATGTGAGGAGAGGCTATATTTTTTCTAGAACACACCAAAAATGAACTGTCCTGATATCTCAAAATATTTCAGAATTAGGAAAGCATAAATGAAGCACATTTTTTTGTAATTCTGATGTGTGGTGGAGACAAATATTTGAATATGATCAAAACACATCAATAAACTAGGTGTCTTTGCAAATGTAATGGTCATTTCAATTGAGTAAGTGTTCCTTTTTATGGCAGTATGCTACCACACCATTCATATTCTACACTACGCATTTCCACTTTACACCACTCTACAGTAATCTTCAAGCGCCTCATCCACGCACACAAGGCACTCCATAAGACCGGTCCAGCCTACCTCAACAGACAACTTTCCTTCTACATC
The DNA here is from genome assembly GCF_964204655.1 of Triturus cristatus. Lineage (NCBI taxonomy): Eukaryota > Metazoa > Chordata > Amphibia > Caudata > Salamandridae > Triturus > Triturus cristatus. The sequence continues at coordinate 739,970,369 of NC_140592.1, forward strand.
CCCAACCACCAACTGCTCTCCTCCGACCTCACACTCGCCACAGTCCCTCGCATCTGGAGAACAACCACCGGCAGAAGATCCTTCTCCCACCACGCCGCCAAGACCTGGAACACCCTCCCACTGAGCCTACGACAGACCCAAGACCTGCTGACCTTCAGGAGGCTACTCAAGACCTGGCTGTTCGACCAGTAGCAGCCCCCGCCCCCACCTCCCAGCGCCTTGAGACCCTCCCGGGTATGTAGTGCGCTCTACAAATGATTGACTCCACTCCACTCTATCCCCTTCCACTCTACAACACTCCACTCTGCGTCACACCACTCTTATCTCCTCCCTCAATCTACCCCGCTCTACTCCAACCTACCCCACTCTAACCCACTCCAGTCTACACCACCCCACTAACGTATAGTCATGCTGAACTGCAGCCACACTGGTGTACAACATGGCTAAAACACATTCCCAAAGCCAATAGCTCTTGCATAGGCGAGACCTATTGGAGTTGCCAATGCTTGTTGTACCTTGGTTTTCCCTGTATAAATTTCATAAGCACAATCCAAAAGCCTAACAGACACCAACTTCACATTTTTAATCAGAAGGTTGAACAGAAGCAAATCAAGCAATTGCAATATTTTCAAAAACCCAAACAAGCATTGGATTTCGTATCTTGTACCTTATTCTTTTTCCAGCCTAATCGGTCTGACCACTACAAAGCACGTTAAATATGGTGCCATCCATTTTGGAGCAATCTCTATTGATTTGAATGCACCGCCTTCTGAGACTGTGAATTCTGAAGATTTGAATTCACACTTTCAGAGGCATATTTGTTGATCTTGGGTGAAAAAATGACCTGTTCAGTCCACTGTTGCTGCCGTCCTTGCAAAAGGGAGCGTTGCGTGGCTCATTTCAGAATTGGGAACATTTGGACAAAAATGCTTAATCTGATCCTTCTGAGTGTAGGAAGGTGGATTCTGACTGCATGGTTACCCCCACTTTTTTCCTGGTGTTTTGCTGGTTTTTGAGTTAGTTTGACTGGGATCCTGCTAATTAGGACCCCAGTCTATCTGCTTTCTCCCTAAATTGGTTGTTCATGTACTTTAGGTACACTCCAAATTGGATTCTGGGGTACCCTTATAAGTCCCTAGTATATGGTATACTATATACCCAGGGCATAGGTACCCCAGAGGCCTCTCAGGCTCTGCAGCTTGTTTTATGCCACCCCTGGGAGACCATTCAATATGACGCAACAGGTCTGCTACAGCAGCCTGTGTAAGGTGGTGCATACACCCTTTACTTGGATATAGGTTCACTATATCTCTCCATATCACTGCACATAGAAACCTATCAGTCACCCCTATGGACAGGCCTTATCAATCCTGAAGGCAGGGTGCTGGGTTTTATGTGAGAGGGGGCCTATGCACAAGCAGAGCCCCTCTGCAGCTTTCGGAACCTATATTCCGGGGTTGTTTGTGATGCAGCCAACCATATATACTTAAGTGCATTATAACTTCGCGGTAAATGCCAACTTTAAAACTGCTGCATGGGAACATGTTGTGTTTGGTGTTAAACACCTTGGAATCATACCTTTATCATACTAGAGGGAGAAATATGACGGCACCAGTACACCTGGTACCAGCTTTACAAACCCTGGCATCACAAAATGGATGATGCCAGCCACAGACACAAATGTGCGCTCCTGCTGCTGGACGAAACTCCGGCAGGGGACGGCTGGACAATAGGTTTCCTGTCACAGGGAGGTTTGACCACCTCCCAGACAGACTTTAGTTTATTGAGGCTGGGTGGGTGCAGTCCAAGAGTGCTTTGATGTCTGCACTGGGGGCACATTTGGTGTCCCTGTGCATAGTCCAGCTCAAACCGGTTGCAGGGGCGATCAGCCCCTCCTCTGGTGCGAAACTGGACAAAGGACATGGGTGTACCCACCCCTCTGTCCTGACCCTCCCATAGGTGGGTCCCTAGAGTTTGTCCCACCCCTTCCTTGGGTATAAAGTTGGAACCCCTGGCTACAGGACTTGAGATTTATTTGGACGAAACACTGCTACAGAAACCAAGTACTTCAACTATCTACACTACGTTGGATGACCGAAGAATCTCCCTTGGAGTAAAGGAGTTACTCCCTTAGCAAGGCGGGCACCACAGACGCATCTGACCGGTTTGCATCTACGCAGCTCCTGAAGGACTCCGAAGATTTTGCAAAACATGAGGTGGGTTCCTAAGCTTCCCTGAGACCCGCAGCCCTCGTGGGGACCGTGCAACCCGAACCCCTGGACACCGTGCACATTTGCAGCAGCATATGCTTTTTAGCGATCCCTGAGGCTGAGCTTTGGGCTACTTTTAGTCCAGACCCCGAGCAGTGATTCCACCGAAGATTACTGGCCTACACTCCACGAGTGTTCCGTGGGCTGGTATTTTGCGATTCCTCTCGAGGTCCCTTCGCGATCCCTGGTCCGTCGACCTGTGGGTCCCTGAGAAGGGTACTTTAACTTTCAGTGGGCTTTCTTGGTTGCTCCAGACGTGCCCTGACTCTCCATCGCTTGGGGAGTCCACAGGACCTTGCTGGTCCACACCGAAGCATCTTGTCTCTGACCGCGTGGGTTGCAGTTGCCAAGGCTTGTTGGACACCGTGCACATTTGCAGCAGCATATGCTTTTTAGCGATCCCTGAGGCTGTGCTTTGGGCTACTTTTAGTCCAGACCCCGAGCAGTGATTCCACCGAAGATTACTGGCCTACACTCCACGAGTGTTCCGTGGGCTGGTATTTTGCGATTCCTCTCGAGGTCCCTTCGCGATCCCTGGTCCGTCGACCTGTGGGTCCCTGAGAAGGGTACTTTAACTTTCAGTGGGCTTTCTTGGTTGCTCCAGACATGCCCTGACTCTCCATCGATTGGGGAGTCCACAGGACCTTGCTGGTCCACACCGAAGCATCTTGTCTCTGACCGCGTGGGTTGCAGTTGCCAAGGCTTGTTGGACACCGTGCACATTTGCAGCAGCATATGCTTTTTAGCGATCCCTGAGGCTGTGCTTTGGGCTACTTTTAGTCCAGACCCCGAGCACTGACACCATACTCCCCGTCCCCCCCCCCCCCCCTCCCCCCCAAAATCCTTCGTGGGACAGCTCGCCTGCAGACTGTGGTAGTCGTCGACGTCTCCTGGTACCCGTGGCTGTAGAGTCCAGCTTCACCTCTTCGCACCTGAAACACTTGACATCGGTGGGCATTAATCTACCGAGCCCCTGGTCACTGGCAAGTGACCCAGACTCTGTGCCTTCTGCTTTCAGGTTCTTCTCCGCGCCGATCCAGGCTTGGTTCACACCATACACTTTTCCTCTTCACAGCAGCAGCACTTTGCAGCATCACGCCATTGAAAACTACGAAGATTCCCCACACCATTTGACACCTATGCACCGGCTTCTCTGGGTTAGGTAACACGAGGACTCTGGTGTTCACATGGGTGCTGGCTGTAGAACCTTCTAAGTTTGAAAGGGTTTGCTCAAAGTCCTCTCCTAAGTGTCCTTAAGCTTTAAAATTCCAACCGCTACTTTCCCATAGGATTGTACAGAGCTCGCAGCTGTGTTCTCACACTGCACGCGTCCCCCGTGGATCCCCTGTGTCACTACCTTGGGTGGTTCCTTTGGGTCCCAGCAATTCTACGTGCTCTAGGCACTGTCTAGTTAAGTCGTGGTTGTTATACCACTTTCTTAATAAATGGTTTTGTCTCCCTCTGCGGCCCACTGTGTATTGTGCTATTTACTGTCGTTCTAGTGCTTTAATATTGTGTATCATGTTCTCTAATCTCATAAAGAGGTTAGTAGAGAGTGTTTAGTAATGAACACATATATTTTATATATATACTTTGCGTGGTTCTCCTCTCATTTGGTCATTTAAGAGGTTATAATCTGGTAAACCAAGCTGCTTTACATTCCTTCGAGACTTGGCCTGAAGGTTGCTCTCCATAGCTACCACTAGGATAGCTTTCAATAAAGGTTGTCCTTAACCTAATCATCAATAAGGGTCATTTGGACTAGTGCAAGGTGCCCCCTTTAACTAGTGGACAGCATATACCAGGCCAACTTCTCACACTGAGTCTGCTGCAAAATTGTGCACTTTTGATATTTAAAAGGTAAGTAACTTGAAATGTATGATTTGTAGTTCAACTGGGACATGACTGATAAAACTGTCATCTATTGATAGTTATGTCTGTGTGCATAGTTATGCTTGGCTGTACTCCTCTGTACATCCAGCCATCCAGTACAAATTTGAGATCTAACTTTTCCCTTTCAGTGACCCTTCGAACAATGGCATTTTGAAAACATGCAAGCTGGGATAGATGAGTAGCAAACATAGAAGTAGGCTGCTTCCTTCTGGGGAGCAGCTTGCAAATTTCCATCAAAGAAAATAGATTAACAGTTGGGGGGAATATATTTTTCCTTTAATCAGTCACTGTTTTTTGACAAAGTTACACCATAACGTTTCTTTCAACCTGCCATTATCTCCACCAGAAGTTCAGAAGAAAATGCAAGAATAATTGCAAAAGATTGGGAAAAACGTCCCCTGTGCCACTTGATTCCAGAGCACAGATGTCTGTGGTACATCTATTTTTGTCATCGTAATCTTGTCATGTGGTGACCTTTGCTCAGATTTTTGAGGCGATGCAGCTGGAAAAGTGGATGACATCAGTGGATCTCCAAGATTCACACTCCAAAATTTCGTCGAAAAGCAGTAGTCGGTACCCTGGTTTTACTGTTCTGGGTTTACTACTGGGTGCCAGAATTACTACTGAGGATGCCATTCGCCTTGGTAATTTAGCCCTTAGAGTGTTTACAAAGGTGCTCACACCTGAGTGCCCAATCTGCAGGTGAGTGTTGGTTGTACGCTGTACAACATTTCCATCAGCCAAAAGAACTCCAAATGATACTGTCAGAAGGATGCATTGTTTGAAGCCACACGTGAAATTACCTGGTCTCATCTCGAAAGCTCCTTTGTACTTAGAGAGTTCACTTTCAGAGCCTCCTCATATAGTTGCAGTGTGAAGTGTCGAGTAAAAGCAAGGACCATTGAAGGAGGAATGGATGCAAACATTGTATTATATTTGTGTGTGTGTGAAAAGGTAGAAAGTTTTTTTAAACTTTCAAAAATATCTAAAGCACATTGTATTGTAATTAAATGACCTTTTCATTGACTAGTTTCCTTGCTTAAAGTACTGTCAAGAAACAAACCTGACACATTGCTCATGATAAACAGCTGTTTGTAAAGTGCGTTGTGACCATTGAAGGTTTTAGGTACTCTAGTGGTGAAAGAAGCCATCATAAACTGAATAGATGAGTTTTAATCCTTTTCCCAAACTGAAAAGGGAAGAAACGAGTCAAAGCACACACAGCTGTTTTTTGCAGAAGGTGGTGCCAATACAGAAAAAAAAATGAATCCGAAGCGCTATTTGCTAAAGCGGGGAGAAAAAAAAGGCAAGTGTATGGAACGTGTCGAGGCATATGTTTTTGAGAGGGGCCAGATCATCAAGAATTATTAATTTATATAAAGTTAAGCGTCGTACTCTGTATAGCTCAATAACAAACATGAACAGTTTTTCCTAGCAAGTTTTTTTCAGTATTAGTGGAAGTGGAAATATTAGTGATTGTTCTGACCCTGTGTACATACGAAACGACATTGCTGTATTCATTGTCCATACATACAAAAGTGGCAAGTTTCCGTGAAAATTCCCTTTGACCCTGGACTGTGTCCCTCGGCCTCCGTAATCGCAATAAAGGAAACACTATAGAACTTTGGAGCCAATGCCGATTAAAAGACGATGTTTCAGTCTCGAAGGTCAAGAGTACGAGAGATCCTGCTCTGGACTGTGTTACATAATGTTAAAATATTCGACCCTTTTTAAACCTAATGTGGAAAGAAATGTATACAAACATATATAGACCGATATAGCGACCACTAGAAGAAACTCGACACAGAAGTATGCTGAAGTGGCGTGAAAACAAATTACTACAATGACTTAATGATTGTGACACTGAAATTTACAAAAAAGAGGTGAATGGAATGCTTGAATTAATCCCAGCCACTGGTATGATTTGTGATGGCTCATTCCTTCTCTTCGTTTGGTTCCCCAAGTTGGTTCTCTCATCCGCCTCTATCTTTCTATTTTTGCATGCTGTCATCAGAATAAGGAATGGGGATTAGATATGCAAGTATATGACTCCATGCTCTTTTGAAAATTGTGTGGAAAACTTCTTATGAAGTAAAATTAATCTGCCATCCCTGCAGGAATACATTTTCAATGTGAATACCAGCACTGAAATAAATCGAAGGAAACACTGATAATGGCTTATACAAAATACGTTCCATAAAAAGTGATGTATACAGACTTAGTTTGTTATTAAAATGATACGGGCACTACATATTTTTTTACAGGAAGCAAGTTCAAACAAGCATTGGCAAAACCAATAGGTTTTGCGTTTGCAAGAGGTAGAACTATTGGCGTTGGATATGACAATGTCTTTTACCCATGTGTTATGGAGTTGATGTATGTGGTGTGGGGTGGAATTGTGTGGGTTGGATTGGAATTGTGTGGGTTGGATTGGAATTGTGTGGGTTGGTTTGGAATTGTGTGGGTTGGATTTGTGTAGCATGATGCAGTTGAATTGTATAGTGGAATTATGTGGATAGTAATTGTGTGGTATTTAGTGTACTGGAATTATGTGGAGTGGAATTGTCATGGAGTGTAACTGCGGTATGGGATTTTGTGGTGTGGAGTGGTATGTTGTGAAGCTAAATTGTGCTGGTGAATTTTGTGGCATGATGTGGAATTTTCTGGTGTGGATTTGATGTGTTTTGTGTATTTGTGCTGTGTTGAATTATGTGGTTTGGAATGGCAAACACAGATCTGTAGGTGATCTTCAGAAGAGTGGCAGGAGAAGGGCTATCTCCACAGGTTTGCTGTACTGAGGCAGGACATTGGTCCACTATAGCGGAGTTGTGGTTTAGAAGCAACCTGCGTAAAAGGGAAGGATGTCAGGAACCCCCCACAAGAAACATTACAGATTGTTTGGACAAACACACCTTCACATGCAAGCTACATGAGAGGTAGAGCAAAGCCCCCAGAATGCGTGCCATATGGGAACTCGCCAACAATGTGTGCATTGGACAGAATTGAGGGATATATGGGCTCTATGGAGGGATTGGTACTAGAAAAATATCAGCAAGCACACTAAAGAAATGCTGGAGGGAAGTTTTTCCCACATGGGCACACACTAGAGCGGTAGAATGACTAAGTCATTGCCACCAGTGTATTGTAGAGAAGCAGGAAGAAAGGGCCTTTATATCAAACAGAATGGTTGAAGGGCAAAAGCACTAGGCAATCTGCGGGAGCGCAATAGAGGGGTAGGAAGCCATGCCAACTGCCGCATAGCCTGCTGATCGCAGAAGGCTGCCACAGGAGTAAATGCTTAGTTGCTCAGCAAGAAGCTGCCGGCTCTGGCTTGTATTGTTCTGCTGTAGGAGGAAGGCCTTGGTGAGGCGGTGGGTTGCCATGTCTAACAATGGACAGGGCCACTCAGGGGTGCTTTTCCAGTGACAATGGCAGGGTTGAGGGCAGGTGTCCCAGACCTGCCTGCTGCAGGAACTGGTGAATTCTGCGGTGCGTGTTGGCAGGAACCTGTTTTTCAGGGACACAGAACCAGAGGTTCAGAGAGCTGCTAGGTATAGGCACATAGAAGGGCTAGGCATGACGCCGCCATCCCTGAGCAGATAACTGGGCGGCCCATCTTATAACGATGACTTTTGCAACCTACCAGCTGGATGCCTTCAAACCTATCACGTAACTACACAACATAAGGGCATTACAGCAAAAAGCATGTACTCCTAAAATAAGTCCGATCCTGTTCCTGACAGCGGCCACTATGGCAAGGCAATGCAAATTTATTCCTCAAGTGTGCTGTGGCTTCCTGACAGATAATTAGCAATGCACAATTCAGGCTGCACCTGAGAAAAATTATGAGTTCAGCGGCGCTGTGGAGGTTTGGTATGCTTTGTGAGATGACGCAATGAAAAGCGATGGGGGCAGAGAACACGACAGTTGAAATCTAGGCCGTCAGTGTGGTGCTCTCGGTTTTATTGTCCCTGTGGGACAGGCTGTTGCCAGTGTGAGGCGTGTATGTGTAAGGCCAGTGATCCCATAGTCGGTACTAGGCTGTTGTATTACAGCGGTGTTCTGTACTGCTTATAGTCTAAGTATGCTTTGCGGGTCTTAAGCCCATGGGTGGGGCAGCGCCTATGCTATTGGACATTGAGTATGTGGGAGTGCCCCACCCCCTTACTGCTAGTCAATTAGAAATGATATTGTTAGTACTGTTGGGGGTAGTAAGCGCTATATATAAATGCAAATACTGTAGGGAGAACAAGAGGTAAGTGGGTAGGGATAGTTTATCGCTTATCTGTTAATGCCCTTGCAGCAGAATTAAATGTGCAGTGCCAAAAGATGAAGGGTGTCGGCCATGAAGCTGGTGCCACGCTGATCAGCAAAAAGTAAGATGCGTGCAGAAAAATAGAAAGAGGCGTGGCCTTCCGAAGCGGCCCCATGCCGAACAAGCATTGGCATAGCCAATAGGTCTCGCCTTTGGGGCCTTATAAGTGTTTAACCATGCAACAGTTAATGTTGTTGCACCAAGGATATTGTGCTGCATAACTAAATACTTATAAGGTCCCAAAAGCGAGACCTATTGGCTATGCAAATCCTGGGACTCCTAAATTAACTTAATAAAAAAACAGTGTAACCTTAGATGAGAGGTGGCTACCAAAGACTTTCTAATAGTTCCACTGGTGTCAAGTGTAAGGAGTGCCTTGTATAGTCGTTTCATGTATCTGCCTATCTGTGCATCAATTGAAGCAGGCACGGGTATCTGCGGAGAGGAACAACTAATGCAAAGCTTGAACGCCCTTTAACTGTACAGCGGTTCTAACCTGCCCCGCTGCTTTTTGATTCCCACGTTTCGCCAGTCGCCGCAGACGTCATTAGGGGCCAGTTTAAGCGCGAGCGCGATTTTCCCGACGAACAAGCGCCATGGGTGAATGTGCAGCACAGACGAGCGCTCAGTCAGCCTCGGAGCGTGGAAAAGGAGGGAGTTTATGTGGCAGAACAAAGCACCTGCGTGCTCTGTCAGCTCATGGGTCACGGGAAGCGAGCGCAGTGTCGTAAAATCCTGTCAAGAGCATCGGTGCTCCCCCGTCATGAGGTCTGTTTGTGAGGATGTCCAGGGACGGAGCTGTGTAAATCATTACACGGCAGCACAATTCAAGTGACCGCTAACGCTGGACCTGTGTATGTTAGTTTTATTTTTACATACCATTCTGAACAGAGCAGCATATTTCATTCAGAGCTCGTTACACTATAAAAGAAAATGTTATATTGCACCAGGAAGTTTCAGGTTTTTTCTAATTCCAAGTCGTATTTTCCATTATGTATTCTTTATGTATATAGCCAGTATTATTTTTTGTATTCATTAACGAAAATTAGGCATATTTACTAAATGTCCCCCTGTGACCATGGACTGCTTCAGTGTGAAATGAAACCAGCATTGGCCGCGCGGGCGAGACGCCATATGTGGTGGGGAGGGGGATAAGCGGGAGTTGTGTGCGGGCGCAGCCAAAGCTTGGAAAACAAGCATTGGCCGCGTTCGGAAAAAGTGAAACCTCCAGATGGCGCCTCGGGCGCTGAAAGCTGCCAGCTGCGCGCATGCACGCTCGCGTGAACGCAAGCGCTAGGCCGTGTGGCAGCACTTTCAAAACCCGTACACTAAATGTCTCGGCCAGACCAGCGCATGCGCTGGGTCAGGCGAGACCTATAAATGAAGCGTGGCATCCCTGAAGCGGCACTGCGCTGATAAAGATAAACACACAAACCGTGAGAAACCAACCAAAAAAATAGTGCACCGACACTAACAGAAATGCACATAAGATAACCAATATGTGTAACAGGGCCAGTAGCAAAGGGGCGAGAAGAACACACTGAAAGGAGGGACAAATGTGAACAATTGACCACAGAAATGAAAGGAATTTCCATAGACGCATAGAGGAACTAATCAATAGTGATGGGGATGCTAAAAGCCCACAGAGGAGATGCAGCATATCCAGAGAGACTGCGCATGCGCTGCCTAAGCTTGACCTAAAAATCGTAACTGCAGTTGCACTTGTACCATCTCGCAACTGGTGAACTAAAGCTACCTTTTGGAAGTAATGGTAAACTTGCGAGTGTGATGCTGACCCTGCATTTATGCTGAACTACGTCTTTGCTCACTGCAGATGAGTAGTGTGTTTTTTTGGGGGGCCTGATGCATCAGTTACAGTGTAGGTCTTCCATAATGCATTTTATTTTGTACATATTGCAGTATCCCTAAAGCCACCTGAAGGGTGCAGTGCCTGATCGATGTAAGCATGTGGTGGGTGATTTTAACCTCAGATGGTTTTACTTTTGCAGACGAAGTAAAGGAAAACTTGTGGCATTAATGTGAACTTCGAGTTTCAATGATTGCAGAACACACTAGGTACAATAACATTCTCCCAGTGTCAAGGAAGGCTTCATGCAGCGTTTTGTGGATAACCTATCCTAACTGCTCCCTTTGCCAATCTTCCATGTAGCTTTTATTTTTTTTTGAGTGACTAACCTATTAGCTCTCTTCCAAAACTGTAGAGTTGAGGTGCTCGTTCTACACCATTTTTTCACCCAAAGTTCTATCTGGTGTTTACATATTGAGGACCCATTTCTATTTTCTGTTTAAGGGACCTTGTTCCAGCACAATTGGAGAGGCCATCCGATTTTGCTTAAGATTTTGTCAGCATACCTCAAACGGTAACCAAATGGTGAGAAAAACGTTAGGGGAAAAAAACCAAAGTTGATTTTAGCAAAGTCCGTAACAGGGGGTGTGGAGGTGAATTCATTTTTTTAAAATTTATTAAAGTGACAGGTGACTCATTGTTATCTGCTGCGCTGTCGAATTTTGCCCCAATCTCTGCAGACGCGCGTTGGTGCGTCTTATGCTTTTTTTTGCCTGTGTGGTTTGGGTGGCTTTGGTTCTTGCAGAATACGCTGAGAGGCTGCTGGATCCGATTACCAGGGAGGTTGGGGGACAAGTAGGCCTTTCCTCCGTTATCCATCTTGTGAGTGAGCAAGTTATCAGAATTTAATTAGGTTAAGTTGGACTAAGGGGCACGTCCTTCTCGGGTTCCTAAGAAGATAGTTGGCTTTCCTGTGTGCTTGGTAGTGACTGACTACCTTTGTGTGGCGTTTTTAAAATAAAATATTTGATTGATTACCACCTATGGTAAGTTTACATATATACCTCTCGTCCACAATCACCAGTGCTTATACACCATATACTCAGTAGACATAGCGGCTTGCTGGTGAAAGCAGGTATTGCCCGGTGTTACAATAACGTTTTTTGCACTGGCACTGTAGTGCCAATCTACATATGCAGGGCAGTTTGAATATTAAGATAACCTATAGTGTTTTCCAGACTCCTACGCAAATATATACTTAGTGTTCGGCACATGTGCGTAGAGTGGACATTTTCACCACTCCATTGTTATCTGTCTGTACACGTTGTCCACCCTCTCAAAGGAGCACCTCTCCCAGAGGTCCACATCCAAGGGCTGTTAGAGATTCGACCAGTTTCCGAAGCCCGATAGGTGCAACTAAGATGTATTGTACACATTCCTCACGTAGCATTAACAGCTATTTATTCCAACAGTGTATGGCCGTTGCTTTCAGATAGGGTATTTGTTGGTGTTCTTACTCTATAGATACCACACCCCTTATGTTAGGAAGGGGAGGAGGGGAGATGGCATAGTTCACCAGTATTTAGATTCATTTGTTTGTGAGGTAGGCGGCCATTTGGCATTGCATTGCTGCTGTTCTATTGTATAGTAATATTCATAGTTTGGTACCAGCCTCCTCTGTAATAATGGGGCTGGAGTTACCGGGGTCCATTTCCCTGATCTGAGCTGTATTAGCTGGTATATAATCTAAAGAAAATAACCGGTGGGATATGACCACATTGGGCACTACAATCTCCACCCATCTGTGATGTGGAAAATACATTCCTCACCCATATTGTATTCTTCCTAGCTCCAAATTATCTACGCATATTGCCCACTATTCGGTGTGAAGTAGTGTGGTAAATGTAAAGGCCCAGATATTTAAATGCAGTCGGTGTTATTAATTAGATGGACTTGAAGGAGAAATACTTGCTCACTTTCGTATTCCTTGTTTTTAAAGCTACAGCTAACTCGGTGCATGCATAGCTGTTGTTGGGTACGGAGGTGAGCAGCTGGGTTTTAGTCAGATGGTGTAACGCGATTGACCCTCTGGCTCCAGAGGCAAAAGGGTTTTTGTGATCATGCAAGTTCGGCGTTCAGTGCCAGTGCTCACTCCCTCTGAAGCACAAAGTGGGTTCTTAACAAGAGCACCTTTGGAAAGAATTGTCTTTTGTCTTCTAGTATCAGTCAGGTACCCGAGTTACCCCTCTAATTGCTACCATTTGGCTTTCCCATTTGAGCTTTGTGTTCTTGTCCTCAGCAAGTACAATATTAAACTCTAATTGTAAAAGTAATGGGGATAGGATGTGAGATAGTTGGAAAAGATGGTTTGGCCAAACTCCGGGTCCTGTTGCCCTGCTTGGAAGTGAAGTGAATTTTTCAGCATTTATTATGTGCACCAACACTGCGCTTTGCTAGTAGCTTTTGAATAATGGGTAATAGTATACAGATAAAGGTAGCTGCAACAGATACGCAAGCAAAGCCAGTCAAAAACAGGGGACCAATGTAGAAGCAGTAAATGCCATTAAACAATGCAGGCAGTAGAGTGTATAATGTGGCTAAGGTAAAGATTGGTTCTTCTTACTGTACTTCAGACTCAATCCATCACCCAACAAAAGCAGGTAATAAAGAGGCGCTCACCAAATCAAAATCCTGCCACTACTGATGGATCTCATGAACTCATCTTCCTCATACTTCTGTCTGCACTTGGACACATTTAGGTGTGTCATATGGCATACCCAGTGGACAATAGACTGAGATACTACTGTGACCCTCAGCTGCATCATTCGCTGGCATTAAACTTTTGGCACAGCAGGCGTAGCAAAAAACATCAGTGTTAATGTGTTGGGCTGTTGTGCGCAGACAAGGCGCAGTCTGCTATACTTCCTTGACAGGAAAGAAAAGCGACCCGCAATCTTGGCATCACATATCCCTTTCGTTCTTCCTCCCATTGTAGCTCCATTTGTTCTAGAATGTGAAACCTTCACCCATATAAAAAATGAATAGCTGATTAAAGCTAAAATACTGTTAGTTTGGCATAATGCTTAGGGTTCTGTCGAGTTTTGCTCTCTTAAATTGCTCACATTCTAATCTAGAGCGTATTCCTGTTCATTTCACCTGATAAATGGCAGCTCCCTTCACTTTCCAAGAGTTGTTTCAATCAAGGGCATGTGTAGGTAGATGTCTAAGGCAACAGATTTTTAATGTTTCAACTGTGCCGCTTGTTTCACTTTCTGTTTTATTCCCACACGTCTTCACCTTCCCAAAGTTTACTCTTGATAATCTTTTTACCTCATATAGTGGAGGAGCCCTCGGCATCAAAGTAAGGAAAGTTACGGTTTATGATTCTAATCCTGTCAATTATTACTCACTCTCCCAGTATCAGCAGTTAGCCTTTTTACCAGCATTCAGCTCGTATTGTAGTTAACCAGCAATATCGAATTAGGAACAAAGGTTAGCATGCGACTATGTGAATATCTTTGTGGATAGGCAGACACTAGCCCTCTGAACCACATGTTGTTTTCAAATGAGATTTTTGTGTAAGGATCGATTTCTGATCCCAGTACTGAGTTGTGGTAGTTTCACGTGCAGTAATTGTAGACAACCAAAGGTTGAAAGTACTGTAGTTGTGGCAAAGGTAGATTTTGCAACCTCCACAAGTGACCTCTTTCTAGGTCCTAGTCCATAATGAAATTGTCATAATGTGATGGCAAGCCATTTTAGGGTTCACACTCCTCACTGTGCAGACAGCGGTGCCTGCGCATTATTTTTAGGCCCAGCCTGGGCATGCGGTTTTAGAGTATGGATTTGAAGCTCCACCCACTCCCCCCCCCCCCCCCCCCCTCCCTATTTTTCATTGGATTGTGTCATTGTCAACTGTAAACTGTGGCTTTTCATTAGTAAATGCAAAAACAGTGGATGGACAGAATGCAGAACAATGTCATACATTCACCCCAGTACAGAGATCTGGGCCTAAATCCATCGTTTTTTTGCTCGCCATTCCAGTTTGAACCCAGCCATATGCAAATCAGTCTTGACCCTGTGCCTCATGGTTACAGTCCAGCCCGAACTGCCAATCCAGGTCCTCCCTGGACTGGAAACAAGCATCCTAGGACCGGTTTTGGGGTTTCACCCCTCTTCGGCCAGGATAGCTTGATTCCAGTGGCATGGAGAGCATGGGACCCACGTCTGGGCATACCCGTCCCACTTGGGATGACAAATGCAAAAACAACAGTTGATAGAATGCAGAACATTGTCATACATTCACCCCAGTACAGAGAATCCGGTCCTAGGATGCTTGTTTCCGGTCCAGGGAGGACCTGACTTGGCAGTTCGGGCTGGACTGTTCCCATGAGGCACAGGGTCAAGACTGATTTGTATATGACCAGGTCTAAACTGGGGTGGCATGGTGAGCAAAAGAATGATGGATTTAACCCATATCTCTTGACTGGGGGTGAATGTTTTGATTTGTTCTGCATTCCGTCCATCAATTGTGTGTCTTTTGCTTTTCATTAGTAGTCCTGCCTTATTTCCGCCTTGTCTTATTTTGTAACATCCCATGAGGACACCCCCTGTTATGTGTGGTGTAAACCAGTAGGCTTTAATTGGAGCCTCCGAATACTATTTTCCTGCCTGCTGTTGCAGACAAGACACGCTCTCTCCTAACGCATGGGTGCCAAGTGCATTTGCAATGCAATAGGTCTCGAATTTGCAAGAGTTTATGCTATTGGCATTGTAAATGGTAATGGCTTTTATCTGTTTTAAAAACAACTCGTAAATGAAATGCATTATAATTTACAATGCCATTAGCTCAAACTCACGTAAATGTTATGTTATTTTAATTTGTAAAGCGCGCAGCTACTCGAAAGTGTCCCGGCGCTGTGTGCTGCTGGGGAACCCATCCTGGCTTTCCCTGTGAGATGGACCCTGCTGGGCATCTCCAAGGTGAAGACAAGCATCCCTGGCGCTGATGGGGTCGTAAGTGGAGATTAAGCAAGCTATTGCCCAGAGTTGCTGAGTGGGATCCATGGTTAGCGTAGGCACCGAGGCAAGAATTATCGTGTCCGCTGACCTTGGCCCAAGACCCTGCCGCGTCGGGAATCTAACCCTGGTCCCGGGCCGGCTTCTGCTTCTGGGTTTGCCGCCTCTAACCAGTGAGCCACACCAATCCACAAATGAGACCTATTGCATTGCAAATGCTTGATTCCTTTTTTTAACTGTCCTTTTTTTTCCTGTCCGATATTACAGCTCTAAGTCTGCTTAGACTTAGTGTTTGTGCTATTGTGTAACCAAGAGATCAAAGGGATCAGTTAGTTAAAATTGCCCTGTGCGATTTATTACCGCCTCCTAGAACGAGAATAAACCAGGTAAATAAGCAGTGGATTTTATTAGAACCCTATTTATGTCTAAAGTGCCAGCGTGTTCCTGCCTATCAAAAAATAGCCAGTCATGGCCTTGGGCATTTGCCAGCACAAGCCTGGACCCCTACGTTGTAATAACTGTCTTTTGTCCTCATTTGTGTAAACACTAACGAAAAAAAAAAATACAACCTTAATACTGGCATAGTTTGTAGTTACGTCTTTGATGTAATAAACTGTGGGAGAATGGATGGATATTTGTACCATAATATGTTGCAAGATCAATCATTTGGATGGCACACCACCCTACCGACTCCCTAAACTCCTGGTCACCATTTTAACTGGCACTATAACTCTGACTTCAAACAAGTCTTTTTGCCACTCTCCCGTTTTTGTTTGTTGGATTTCTGTTTCACCTTTGAATTGTTGTTTTGGGGGGCTTTGTGAATTTTTGGCAAATTTGCAGGCACTTGGGTTCGAATCATGTGAGATGGCAGTCATTATGTCAGGAGCTGCTGAAAAAGTAGAATAAATGGCAGGTATTCATTTCATTGCTAGCTTACTTTACTTGAAACCTTGTGTCTGTCTCCTTTAGGCATTGAGAAACATTGACAGTAAGAAGGAACGAAGATAAGTTTTTTTTTATATGTCTGAGGACTTGTTCTCCGTTCTATGGGATAACATTGTACAAAATCCCAGGTGTTCTTTGGTGTATATTGTTGTACGATGTAGACACTTTAAATTCTTTTTACTTAGTATCTCAGCTCAAGACTGTACTAGGATTTTGTTTTTATTTTCTGCTGTGCCTAACACAGAGTGCTTCACCTTTATGTAAATTCATACCTAGTACTAGTTCTGACGGGACATTGGGTGTGAATATTATGATTATGCCCAATTGTATCTTAATTCAACCCAACATTTAGCTCCTGGGTGAAGCACCCTTATTTCGTTTTCAGGCTCATGCATTTCTGAGCACCACAAGAGATCAGTTCTCACGGGGTTTCAATTGCATGTGTTCTCAATGCTTTATTATGATTCTGTACTAGCTTTGAGCTGTTGGCTGCCAGCCCTTCTTTAGAGTATTCCGTTACCCCTTTCGGCCTGTAATCAGTTATTTTTCTTCTGACCTATGGCTCCTTATCTACATTCTTTACATCTTGACCTGAAAGGGCTCGGCTCAGAGTCAAGCATACAATGGGAGTAACTTTGGTTATGCAGTTGGAGTGCAGTTGTATCAGAGGCTGTCTACCGTCTCTATCAACAGCTACTACAAATGCTGCCCCAAACCCAGTCACTGCCTTAATAATGATGGAATCTTCTCCGGTGTAGCTGGATCTCCCATATTTCGGAGCAAAATTCCTTTATATAATTTACTTGAATTTTTTTCTTTAATGGTTGTGATGTATAGAAGACCCCCACAGCCTCTGTTGGTAATTTTTGGTTACACTATTCAGTGCCCACTATTTGAGAATACATTGCTTTTTCATCACTTTTGTGACTGGTGCTACAATCTTTTAGCATTTTAATTTTTTTATGTACCAGTATTGGCTGTATCCCATGAAATTGTTGTTAAATGGATCATCGCCTTCCAAATCTATCTGAGAGATTAAAGCTACCCCTTTATGTGAGTTCTTTAGTTGCCGAGAGCACCCATTTATATAGGTCCCTGGGTTGAGAGCAGACCATTGAGGTGAAATCTTTAGGTACCGTGACCAGCACCTTTGACGGTCTTCTCCGGGGACGAAAGGACCCTTTAACATCTTCTTGTGATTCTGGTATGTTTCTATGGTTATTTGAGCTTGCTTTATGAACAGGGCTGCTCTGCTCATAGAACAAGCTGCAATGGCTAAAAAAAACTAACCCCTTAGACAGAAAACAAACCGTGGTATACAGGTACACTGGTTTGTGCTCTTGTGGATATTGGCTGTGGTTCTACATCTAGTTCAGCTTGAATTGTCAGCAAGGCACCCCTGCTAATAGATTAATCTTAGCTGGACAGATAAAAGTGCAATAGAGAAGTATGAAAACTACGAACAGGAGTATAACAGGGCAGGGTTAGTGAGTGCAAGGTGGGGTCAGCAGGTAGCTAAAAAAACTAAATGTTCAGAAACTTTTGTTTTGTATGAAAGGGCAGTTTGATCACCACAGATGTCAGTGTGAATGGAGGCTCATTTGACGCACTGGTGAAAAACGATGAACATATATATTATTATGAAATCTGTTTATTAGCATTTGTTAATATAGACATAGCATACATCATAAATGTAATAACCCACAGGCAATGAGTCTGGTACTCGGAGGAGTATCCGCCAATCGTGAATGCGGTGAGCCGCAGCATCCATCGCCACTACGAGGCGTGGAGTAATGCAAACTGATAAGTGTCAGGGCCACCGCCCGCATTTGAACAGATTCATGGAACAACCGAAATGGGGTAAAAGAAAACAGGTTAAACAACAGAAGCCCAACAGAACAGCAGCAGCAGGTTCGATCTTAGACCATACGACCCTCAGGATACCCCCTCAGTCCATTCCCCCCCCCCCCCCCCCACGACCCGGCCCCCCCATCCCCTGTGACATATCGTTCTATGGAAGGCAATTGTCATTGTCCGCACATCCGCCCGGTTCGGCTAGGACCTCCCCGCCAATCCCCAGAGTGGGTCTCCCAGGCTCACCTCCATTCCCCTCCCCTCCAGGAAGTGGCTCCGCAGTATGTGTCCCACAGGGTCCCAGGGCATCCCCATCCAGCTGCATCAGGACCTGCAAGTGTACGTCCCATTGATTCGCTATGGGTGTGCGTCTGAGGCCTAACGTTTCCTCTCGCAAGAGAGCCGTACCCTCCGCCCCCGCCCACACTAGCAGGGAGCTCCGCCACGCCTGCGCCCGATGGGGCTCAGCCGCCTTCCAGCGCTTAGTAATTAACCGCTTCGCCACAATCAGGCCCAGGTCGAGGAAACGACAGGCAACCTTCGTGGGGGGAGTTCTACGAAACAAGTGTAACAGACAGGCTGGCCAGTCCCGCCGCGCCAGCGGACCGACGCAAGTACGTAACGCTCCATGCACCGTCCGCCAGTATGAGTCGAGCGCTGGACCAGTGCACCAGTCCAGCATCCAGAGCCTTGCAGCGTGGGCATTCAGCGTCCGCCCGGTGGAAATAGCAATTGATGGAGTCGGGAGTGAGATATGCTCTGTGCAGTATGAAGTACTGGATTTGGCGAAACCGCAGGTTCCTGGGGACCCGCGTGGGCCCCCGTAGCGTATCCCTCCATTCCTTGTCGGTCATGGGGCGGTCCAGATCCACTTCCCATTTACCCCGCAATGGAGACCGGTCCGCCGCCACCAGCGTGCGCAAGGAGGCCGCGAACCAGCGAATCATTTGACCGCCCCGTCCCATGACGTGGAGGTACTGCATCATGAGGTGTTGTGCCGGTTCCTCCTGAAGAGCACCCCACCGACTCGTCAGCGTCGCGATTAGCGAGCGGTGACGGAGGAACTGACCGGCCGCTAACCCCGTCTCCTCCGCCAGTTGAGCGAATGAACATATATATTATATAAAACACAAACTTTATTGCAAATGTTGGTTTCATAGGTTAAACTTTACATTATAGTCATGCATGGAAACAGTATAATAAGTGAGCATATATTTCAGTTTAGCAGATTGTATATAGGAAAAGCATCCTACCATTTCATCAAGCAATGTGTATTTATAGTAGGATTGGGCCCCATCCTACGACGGTTATTTCTGTGAACGCCATTTGATAAAAAATGTTGTACACACAACTTTTAAAAGTGTATGGGTTTCACACAGTATGTATGAGATGGGCTGCGGCAAAATGTGCAAAAAGTGTGTTTGAGAGAATGTGTTTTATACAATTCTTTTTAAAAGGCATGTTTTTTTCTTCTGTCCACATAATCCCCCACCTCACATTCAATCTCTGCATGCACCAGCATAGATGTGGCCCTCGGGCACTCCCCAGACTTTACTTTTGGCCCCTGAGAAAATGTACCCATGGGGAGACCGCAAACCGAGAAAGGAGAATACTGACGCTGCCCCTGGCCCTCAATACGCACACATGACTTTAGCACCGGTCCCTGGAGGGGCTTTAAAGACTCGGCGGTGAAGCCGCAGCGCTTGACGCGCATGGGGCATGCCCGGGCTTGGCCCGGGCGAAGACCGGCCAAGACGGGCCCGTCTTAGACCATCAGAGGCCGGGCTGGGCCACAGCTCTTTCATCTACACACTAAGGTACTGTGATTTGATGGTAACTTTGAGGAGGAAGAAATCTGAATAAGGATTCTGTAGATATTTGAATTTCCACCGCCTTATACTTACCGGATAAGGCGTTTCTAAGCTGTATTGTTAATAGATATTGTAATCTTTTCTTTTAGCTGAACCCTTTGGTGCTGTATCTTATATTTGGTATATATTTTTCATTTTCTTTTTTCCTTGTGATTTAATTGTAACATAGATAGTCTGGGGAAGAGAAAAATGGCAAGCATCCAGAATAAAAAGCTAGCTAAATCAGAGGAGCATTCCCGCCAGTCCCTACTTAGCTATTTAACTTGGGCCGTGGGTGCCATAGAACGGCAGATTATAACGGTCGAAGAAGCTTTAAAACCTGGAACAGATGAGGGTGCTTTAGTGGTAGTTAGTTCTAACCAGTTAGTTCTACTGCAGCCGCTGCACCCCCTTTAAGCACTCAGCAATGTCAGGCATTAGCTTGCTTTTTTACTGAGAAAATTGACAAAATTATCTCAGACATCAACACCAAAATATCTAACGCTGACCCACCCCTTCCATCTAACCCCTGCCTACCTCACCCCACTGCTGCTGACAAAAACCTGCTGGAATCCTGGCCGAATCTCTCACTGGAGAATCTCAAAGGAATCCTTAAATCTGTCAAGTCTGGCTCCCCTAGGGACCCCATCCCTATTAAAATTATAAAACAATTGGATGACCAGTCCCTGAATATCATTGCCAACATTTTAAATTTGTCCTTCGACCTCGCCACTGTCCCGGCCTTATGGAAGCACGCTATGGTGACACCCCTCTTGAAAAAGCCTAATGCAAACCCAGAAATACTGGCCAATTATAGGCCTATATCTCTGCTCCCTGCTCTCTCTAAGTGCCTCGAGAGACACGTACATTCCACGCTAGCCACTTTTGCAGAAGAAAACTGTTTACTCCACCCTTCGCAATCTGGTTTCAGGGCTGGTTTCTCGACGGAGACCGCCCTGTTAGGTGTCACCGAAAATATCCGACAACTCCTTGACCAAGGCCAAACGGTAGCACTCGTGCTATTGGATCTAAGTGCGGCGTTCGATACCATCTCCCACGAAACGCTCCTTAGAGAACTACACACAAATGGCATAAGAGGAAAGGCTCTGGAATGGATTAAATCCTTTCTGGCTAACAGAACCTTTCAGATCGCATCAGCACAGGCCGAGTCAGACTCTCTACCTGCAGCTCATGGAGTGCCACAGGGGTCTATCCTGAGCCCTCTGTTTTTTAATATTTATCTAAAACCATTAGTAGAACTTGTTGAGAAGCTAGGGCTAACGCTCATGAACTACGCCGATGACACCCAAATCATTTTTTCCCTGTCTAACTCTTGTCCCCACTCCCCGTCGCTACTCAAGGAAGGACTACTAAAAATACTGAACTGGATGACAGCAAACCAGTTAAAACTGAACGGGGACAAGACGGAAATTCTGATTTTGGGAAAAGACAACGAACTCTGGAACCCCGCGCATTGGCCAGAACAGATGGGCACCCTTCCTACCCCGGTGCCCCATGCTCGTAATCTGGGCTTTCTACTAGACAATGCCTTATCCATGGATAAGCAGGCCAGCAAAGTTACCGGATTGTGCCTCACCATAATCAGATGGCTGAGGAAAATCCTGTGGATGTTGCCTTCGTCAACACAGAAGACCGTAGTCAATGCCCTTATCACATCCAGGCTTGACTACGGCAACATCCTTTACTTAGGCGCAAATAAATCAGTCATTGGACGCCTGCAAGTGGCACAAAATGCCGCAGTCAGACTCCTATGCAAGATTCCCAGGAACGCTGGAGTCTCGAACCACCGCCGGGACCTCCATTGGCTCAGGATTGAGAACAGAGTTCGTTTCAAGGCTTTGAACTATATGTTCAAAATAAAAACTGGTGGAGCCCCAAAATACCTCCAATCCCTTGCCTGCCTCTACACACCAAAGAGAAACCTCCGGTCCCAGACAGCAGCACGGTTCTGTATACCTAGGTTCAAACGTGCAAGATCAGGGGGCAGATCCTTTGCCTATCTTGGACCGACCCTATGGAACTCTCTTCCTCCAAACATTCGGAAGGAAGATAACCACCTTAGCTTCAGAAAGCTTGTAAAGACCTGGCTATATGAACAGTAACCACTCAAAATCCCCCCTCCGTCTTTTGCCTTTTCTTTTCTAGCTGTGTCCAGGCGCCGGGAAACCCTTCTTGGGTAGCTGTCGCGCCCTACAAATTGACAAAATAAATAAATAAATAACCAAATTGAGGTTCAGAGAAGTATTTTGGGGGCAAATGGTTGTGTGGTTAACATTTCGGCCCATTTATCAGGTAGCGAGCAGGAGTACGGTGTGCAACAACCACCACCACCGAATAAGCGCGCAAGGAACTCTGATAACTGCCCCTGTAATCCTAAGGAACCAGGCCCGTTGACTGGGAGGTCTTCTCCTAAAGCTCGTAAAAAGGTCCCTAAAAAGATAAAGCCCACCTCAACCAATAAAAACGAAAATTGGGAAAAATCATTAGTTGGCTCCAATATGCGTACACAGAGTGAGGTTGGAAAGCTAAAAGTAAAACTGGAAGCTCTGGATTTGTTAATTAGAGCCTAAGTAATTTGACATCTAGAATAGGCACTATGGAGGTAACTTTAGCTAAATGTTTGGACACATTACAGACCCCAGTGCCTGAGGGTACGTGCATGCCTGCCCAAACGAGTAATCATGACCATCAAATGAACAGCACAAGGCCAAATAACACTAGTTCTGTCCCAGCTACTCATAATCTATTAGGACATATCATCCAACACAACCCAACAAACTTCTCTTGTTAACACTGAGGTTCATCCACCTTCCATTTCTCCAGCTGAGACTATCCCCACACGTATCACACCATCAACAACTTCTAACTGCGCGCACGTAAATCAGAGGGAACAACACACAACATATTTGGAGTTACCGCCAGCTGCCACGCCTTATGTAGTGGTGTTAGTCAACGTTCCCACATTAGTAGACGGGACGGTAGAACCTTGGGAGATTCTAAGGAACAAGTCCTTACAGTGGCTCGGCACTAGGACGAGTTTAACCGAGAAATTATTTGAGTTTTAGATGGTAAGGAGAGTGGGATGGTTAGGTAGAGGGCCTAAAAAACTTTCAGGGGATTGTGTAGTGCTGACATTTAAAACTCCTTATTTAGTAAAATTGATATTGAGCAGAGTGGGAAATAACCCCTCGTTTGGTCTAGGCGTCAGCGCGGTCCCTTTAGGCTACTTCTATCGACCTATATATATTAATAATGCCGGGACAAATTGGGAACTCCATACCCCGTTTCACAGGAGACAGTTTAATATTCCCACTCAAAACCACTTCGACATACTTAACAGTCTCGAAGCAGTAGATTGACTGAGAACAGAGGACCCTACTCAAGTTGTAAAATTTCGTAACCTGTATGTTTCTCCTAATACGGGATCACTAATAACTAGTTCTAGCAATGTAACAGTCAATCCACTAGACCAAGTTATAGTGGCAACCACAGAGGCACTTAAAAATACAACCTTAGATATGGAGGTTGCCTTGATTCAAACCTCCATGTCCCAAACTGGACTCATACCTTCGTTGGTGGTAGGAGACCTGGGAGGGACTGGTTGTAAAGGAAGGAAAATGAAATGCAAGATTATGTTTTGGAATGTGGCTGGTCTAAAATCTAAAGTGACCAACAAAGAGTGGAGTGACTATGTTAATAATTGAGATATTCAGTTTGCAAGAAACATGGGTAGAGGAACCAATTCATTTGAGTGGGTACAAAACATTCCACACCCCAGGAGTAAGATCGATCCATGGCAGAGCAAAGGGGGGTCTTAGCACCTATATTTCTAACCACTTAAAAACAAGGAAAGTTGAATTAGCTGTCACCAATCGATATTATCAAATCATCAGTATAAATATAGATCAGGTATTCTGTGTGATAATATTGAATTTTTATAACCATGTCTCGCTGGAAATGTTAGAAGGAAAACTGCAAAACTTAGAGATGTGAATAATTTACAGTCTCATTCAACTAAAGATGTTTGTTATACGGGGCGGGAATTTCAATTGTTCTCTATGTCAAAATGGTGACTAGGGGGTTTGTGGAATAACCTATGAAAAAGGTATTAATCTTCCACATTTCTCTCACACATTGTATGGAGACCTTTTGAATGATATGTTCTCATGTGATATGGGTTTCGCTAATAACTTATGTTCACCCGCGGTCCCTTTTAGCCCGACCTTTAATGGACGAGGTACTTTTTCTATTATAGATTTCATTTTCATTTCGAGCAGATATTCACCTCGAGTCAAGGATTTTATTACTCATGATATCGCCTTAAGCGATCATTTCCCACTAAGTATTGATGTCATGGTGAATAAACAGGATTTTAACACAAAGGGTAACTCTACGCAGTTCCTGAAGAATATCACTTTGAGTAGGCAAAATGGGTACTCACTAAAATGGGCGAAACTGGATCCAGAGGAATTTGTCACCAAATTATTGACAAGGTGTAAAAATGTTTCTTGCCTGCCTTGATGAAAATTCGTCTCACTTAGAAATCATAGAGATCTTCTTAGCTATTTCAAATCAAATTAAAGAATCGCTGTGGGTAAATGTAAAAAGGAATGATCACCATAGCGAAGGGTGGTTTGACTCCCAATGCACAAAGGCCTATACTAAACTTAAATATACATTAAAGGCTAGAGAGAAGGATCAGGACCTTATCAGGAAAGCCAGAAGAAACTATAAGAGGACATTAAATGCAAGGTAGAAAAAGCTGAAAGAGGAAGCCTGGAATGCCCCACACGAGGCTTCCGTTAGTCGAGAGACTGCTGCATTCTGGAAGGCGGTTAATGCACCATTTCTGGCTGAGAAAGATAAAGCCACTATAGAGATCGCCATATCAGAAGAAGAGTGGGTATCAAACTACTCAAAGCTTTATACAAATCAACTGTTCGTTGACCAGGGAACTCCGGAGACTGAGGCCGGCTTTGAGTCTTCCCTCACCTTCCAAGAATTTACATTGGATTTTACTTTGAGGTTAACGAGGCCATAACCGCTAGTCTGGGTGGTAAGGACCCTGGGCCTGATGGCATCCCGGTTGACCTATTTAAAACTAATATGGCACTGTGGGGACCACTGCTAACGCAACTTTTTAATGCATGCTGCTCCAGGGGGTTTTTATCGTCTTGGTATGAATCTACAATTGTCCCCATTTTTAAAAAGGGCGACAGGGCGAATCCAGTATGTTACCGCCCAATCTCATTACTGGATGCCACAGTCAAGATTATAGGGCTAGTGATTTTGGATAGATTACAATACAGCTTTCGCAAGGGCCTGGGCACAGTTGATCAGGGCCTAAACTTACATATCCTATTAGATGAGTACACTAAAGCTAAAAGGGAAAGGCTGTTTTTAACCTTTGTTGACCTAACATCAGCATTTGACTGTGTTGTTCACGAAAAGCTATGGGCAATCATAGAGGGGCTAGGGGCAGACATCCATAAGTTCGAGGCATGTGGGCTGCTGAATTCATATCTGTGCATAGATCGCCGCCTAGTGTTGGGTCCGGATGTTTGCACGTTGTTGTCCTGGAAGAGTCTTCGAAGTATCCTTGGATAGGTGACTCCTCCCCTGGACTACAGTGCGCATGGGCATCCTCTCCATCCTCAGATTGTTTTTTTCCGCCATTGGGTTCGGATGTGCTATCTTAGCTCAAGTTAGGAAAAAATTTTGTCGAGGCCTTTAGTTCGCGTCGGTACTGTTTATCGATCGGTTTTCGATACTCTCTGTTAGTTTACTAACTTCCAGCACCGACTTTGTTCGCATTTACCTGTCCATCAACTACTTCGACGATGGAATCGAGGACGCCATTCAAAAGGTGTCCGGTATGTAATGCGAAGTACCCACACATCGACGTCCATCCGGTGTGCAACAAATGCCTTTCGCCGGACCACGACGAGTCGACATGTATGGCCTGTGCCCGGTTCCGTTCAAAGAAGACTCTGCGGAATCGTCGAGCGGCGAGGCTCGAAGCGCAGCACGCGGCACCGGCCCCAGCTGACATCTTCGACGACGCGGACGACGTCGAAGAAGTAGAAGTCTTACCCTCCAGTCCCGTTTCCGACCAAGAACCCGGATCGGACGAGGCCGACGAGTCACTCTTCCACAGAGGTGAAGACGACACCGAGGTAGGAGACGACGAGGAGGCCTTAGGGGCCGAAGAGAGTAGCTCCGATGATGAACAAGGCCTACCTGTTCAAACCGAGAATTCACCAGTGCCACAGACTATGGCTCCGGTCGAGGGATCGCCTTCGGGCCTTACCCGAGACCTATCACGCAGTCCTTCGGCCCCGCCCTCGGGCCCGGCCTCGGACGTTCAGCGGCAGCCATTACCGCTTAAGCCAGCTGGTTTCCCTTCCACGAAACCGAAACCGAAAGCTGCTCAGGTTCCTACGAAACCGAAACTAAAAGTGGCGCTAGTCGGATCGAGGCCTTCAACACCTTCGACGCCGGCGCACCGTGTCGGCACCGACCGCACCAAGGGGGACTTCGGTGCCGAACTCGAGACGGGCGACATGGGAGTCGACAAACGGAAGAAGGCCATCGGCGCCGAAAAACCTGCTCGGTTACCGGCGTCGACGCCACCGACACCGAGGGCCGTCCCGCCTGCTACGCCTCGCAGCACCCCCTCGACGACACCGAAACCTCACGTGTCGAAGACGTCGACGGTGATCTCCGCACCTCGGCTCGATGCACCACGGGCGCAGAAGATATCTGCAGCCGCCTCGACGACCCTGGCGGGGGCCACGACCTCTAAGGCGCCCCGAGTACGGCCTGGCGCAATGCCAGGCTGCAAAACCAAGGCTGCCCTCCAGGACCAGTCGGGTTCGATCGATCCAGCGGTTTCGTCGGTGCCGACCAGCATTACCTTCGGCTTGCCTCCATCCACAATCCCGAAGGCGTTTCAACTCAGGACACAGGCCACCAAAACTGCGGTTACGCCTGTCGAGCCGTCACCGTCACGCGTCATCGACGCCGACACTGGCAGGATGATTCTCCACGACCGAAGGATAACTTCGGAACCGCCATTGGAACCTTTCAGGATCCCGCTAAAGAGGAAGCTGCCTGTGGACACAGAACCTCTCCTGTATGAACCCTTTCATTCACCCTACCAGGATCCACACCGGGCCTCCCCCACACGCTCCGACACGGATGCATTGGAGGACTACATGGGTGAACAAGTCCCCTACCATGTGGACACGGACCCTGATGACCAGCAGGACCCTGACCAAACTTGGGGCGACCCTGCAGACCCCAGTGCACCTCTTGATGCACAGGACCCACAACTATATGGGGCAAAAACGTCACCCACAGAGGATACTGCGGCGTTCAACGCTCTGATTGAACGGGCGGCGAACAACCATGATGTACAGCTTCACTCTGATATCATCGAAGATGACTTTCTAATGGACACCTTTGCATCCTCAGAAAGACATGTAAAGACTCTGCCAATGTTGAAGGGGGTCCTTAAGCCAGCCACTGACATTTTCAGGGAACCCACCAGGGCACGAGTGATAAACCCCAGGATCGATAAGAAATACAGATCAGCACCTGGGGATCCTACTTACATCAGAGGACAATTACCACTCGACTCCATCGTTGTGGCGAATGCCCGCAAGAGGGCACACTCGCAGACAACGGGTGACGCTCCTCCCCCGGACAAGGAGTCCAAGGTGCTGGAGACCTCCGGCAAGCGAGTTGCCGCACAAGCTGCAAGCATATGGCGCATAGCTAACACTCAAGCGCTCCTCGCTCGCTACGATAGGGCGCACTATGACACAATGGAGCAACTCCTTCAACACCTCCCTGACCCCTACAAAGAAGGTGCAGAAATCCTTATCAGAGAGGGACAGCTACTCACAAATGCTGCCATCAAATGTGCACTAGACGCTGCTGACACGGCTGCCAGGGCCATCAACACTAGCGTCATCCTACGACGTCACGCCTGGCTACGTATCTCAGGATTCAAGCCTGAGGTACAAAACAATATCCTTAATCAGCCTGTCAACCCCGACTTTTTGTTCGGGCCTGAGGTTGACGCCACCCTCGAGAAGATAAAAAAGGACACGGACACTGCAAAGTCCATGGGCGCCCTACAAACTCAGTCCTTTCGGAGCGGCTCCTTTCGTCGCCCCGGAAACAAGGGAGCAGGCAGAGGACAGGGGTCGCAACAAACATATAACAAGGGTAATACGCAGACCACCTACGATAAGAACACCCGAGGTGGCTATCGTGGCTCCAGTACCAAGGGCAGAGGACGTGGCTACGGCAACACCAGGTCCTCCCCCAAGAACAAGCAGTGACGCCCTCTCCCTTCCTCCCGACCACATAACACCTGTCGGGGGAAGGCTACAACGGTTCCTGTCCACGTGGAACTCCATCACCACGGACAGGTGGGTCAAAGATATTATAAAATACGGTTACTGTCTGGAGTTAACTTCCACTCCACCCACAATACCACCAAGAAACCGTCCTATGTCTTCAGAGCACTTGACGCTCTTACAGCAAGAGGTAGAAAGTATGCTTCTAAAAGGCGCTATCGAGGTCGTACCCGTCCACGAGCGGGGCACGGGGGTTTACTCCCTCTACTTCTTAATTCCAAAAAAGGACGGGTCGCTCAGGCCTATATTAGACCTGAGACCCCTGAACCAGTACATTCTTTCGGAGCACTTTCACATGCTCACTCTACAGCAAGTCCTTCCGCTTCTCCAGCAGGGAGACTTCCTAGCATCACTGGACCTCAAGGATGCGTATTTTCACATACCCATCCACCCCTCACACAAAAAATACCTCAGGTTCACTGTTCAGGGGCAGCACTATCAGTTCAAAGTCCTTCCCTTCGGCGTGACAACAGCGCCCAGGGTTTTCACAAAGTGCCTAGCTACGGTGGCGGCACATTTACGGAGACAGCACATACACGTCTACCCCTACCTAGACGACTGGCTCGTTCAAGCGAGATCGGCCCAGCAATGTGCAAGCCACGTGTCCCGTACCATTCACCTTCTTCACAGTCTGGGATTCTCACTAAATTACCCAAAGTCTCATCTCCAGCCCGCACACGTACAACAGTACCTAGGTGCGACTATAGACACTCTGGCGGCCACAGCTCAGCCAAATTTAGTGAGGATCAACGGCATACAAGCGCTGATCTCCAAGTTCAGACCCAACCACTCGCTTCCAGCGCGAGTGTTTATGCAGTTGATAGGCATGATGGCCTCCTGCATCTTCATAGTCCCGCACGCGAGATTACATATGCGCCCACTTCAGGAGTGCCTAGCACGTCAGTGGAATCAGGCTCAAGGACAGTTGAAAGACCTAGTGTTGGTGAGCGGTCGGGCATACAACTCTCTGCATTGGTGGAATCCACAAAACCTTTGCAAGGGCCGACCGTTCCAAGAGCCTGTTCCACAAATAGTACTGACAGCGGACGCGTCTCTCCAGGGATGGGGAGCTCATGTACTCCACTACACAGTGCAGGGACTATGGACGACACAACAGAAGAAGATGCACATCAACCTTCTGGAACTGATGGCAATCTTCCTGGCCATGAAGGCTTTCAAAGTACATCTGTGCAACAAGGTCGTGTTGATCCGGACGGACAACATGACCGCAATGTACTACATACAGAAGCAGGGAGGGACACACTCTCCACAGTTGTCTCATCTGGCTCAGAGCATGTGGAAGTGGGCCATTCAGAGGAACATGTTCCTCATGGCGGAACACCTCCCCGGCAAGGACAACCAGATGGCGGATCTGCTCAGCAGACACAGCCACCAGATGCACGAGTGGGAGTTACACCCATCGGTACTCCAACCGTACTTCCAGCAGTGGGGTCACCCAGAAATAGACCTATTCGCGACAAGCGAAAACGCAAAATGCCAAAGCTTCGCCGCCAGATTCCCACACCCGCAGTCGCAGGGCAATGCGATATGGATGAACTGGTCCGGCAAATTTGCGTACGCTTTTCCTCCAGCACCGTTGATACCGCTGGTGGCTCGCAAACTCCGACAACACTCCCTGACACTCGTCCTAGTTGCTCCCACGTGGGCACGCCAGCCGTGGTACACCACCTTCCTCGAACTTTCCGTGGTACCGCATCAAAGGCTGCGGATCAAACCCGCGCATTTGACGCAGAACCATGGAGAGGTTCAGCACCCAGATCCGCAACAGCTGAACCTGGCGATCTGGCTCCTGAAGTCCTAGAGTTTGGCTATCTCAATCTGCCACCTGACTGTATGGACATCATCAAGGAGGCCAGGAGACCCACTACAAGAGCTTGCTATGCAGCCAAATGGAAACGGTTCGTCATTTATTGCGGTAATAATGACATTAACCCGCTGGACGCATCCATCCACAACATCATATGTTACCTCTTACACCTATACCGATGCAATCTGGCGTACACCTCTATACGGGTCCATTTGACCGCAATATCAGCCTATCTGCAAACCAGGCAGCACCTCTCTCTCTTCAGAGTGCCTGCCATCAAAGCATTCTTGGAAGGACTCAAACGAGTCATTCCACCTAGTCACCCACCGGCTCCAATGTGGAACCTCAACTTGGTCCTCACACGCCTGATGGGTCCACCCTTTGAACCTCTACACTCATGCGAGATTCAATTCCTTACCTGGAAAGTAGCCTTCCTGGTAGCGATCACTTCCCTAAGAAGAGTTAGTGAACTCCAGGCACTAACCGTTCAAGAGCCATTTATTCAGGTTCACGCCAACAGGGTCGTACTACGTACCAACCCCAAATTCATGCCCAAGGTAATATCGCAGTTCCACATGAACCAGACTATTGAACTGCCCGTTTTCTTCCAAAACCCACAAACTGTTGCAGAGAGGGCATTACATACACTAGATGTACGGAGGGCCCTCATGTACTACATCGACAGGACTAAACCCTTCAGGAAGACAAAACAACTGTTCGTTGCCTTTGCCCCACACCACAAAGGTAACGCCATCTCCAAAGCAGGGATAGCCAGATGGATAGTTAAGTGTATTCAAATCTGTTATCAAAAGGCAAAACGCACATTAACTATTCCACCACGAGCCCACTCAACACGCAAGTTGGGGGCTTCCATGGCCTTCCTAGGAAACATTCCCCTGCATGATATATGCAGAGCAGCCACATGGTCCACTACACACACATTTACAAAACACTATTGCGTAGATGTGCAGTCAAAACAGCAGGCAGCTGTAGGACAGGCTGTTCTCAAAACACTTTTTCAGACCGCTGCAGCTGGCACGGGTAGCCGCCGCCAATAGAGGGCACTGCTATGTATTCTATGCACAGATATGAATTCAGCAGCCCACATGCCTCGAACTGAATATGCTACTTACCAGTATGCATCTGTTCTTGGCATGTAGGGCTGCTGACATTCATATCGCCCTCCCTCCTCCCCGGCGCCTGTCGCAGCTGCAGCTCTCAGAATTATTGCAAGCATGGTCATCACTTTCTGTATCTACTCCATCACTGCCACAATGGCGAAAAACAATCTGAGGATGGAGAGGATGCCCATGCGCACTGTAGTCCAGGGGAGGAGTCACCTATCCAAGGATACTTCGAAGACTCTTCCAGGACAACAACGTGCAAACATCCGGACCCAACACTAGGCGGCGATCTATGCACAGATATGAATGTCAGCAGCCCTACATGCCAAGAACAGATGCATACTGGTAAGTAGCATATTCATTTTCTTTTTTAAGGCGGCTTTACTCGGGGGCAAGGGTTCGTGTTCGTTATGGTCAGGGCGGAGATTGCACTAAGAATTTCAGAGTATCGCGAGGGGTGAGGCAAGGCTGTGTCCTTGCCCCATTTCTATTCATGCTATACATAAATGACCTAGAATCCACCCTGGTCAAGGAGTGCAGGGACTTACCATTAGTAACAACTCGCTTTATCCCTGCACTCCTCTATGCAGATGATGCGGTCCTGATGGCTCGCACGCCCCTCGGTCTCCAAAGGGTAGTAACTTCCTTTACAAATTTTATGACTAATCTGGGTCTCACAATTAATTGTACAAAAACGTTCTTAATGAACACTAAGGCAATAGAGAATACTAATACTTTTTCCTATCTGGGTATTTTATTTTACCAATCAGGTTCTTGGAGTCGGGCAATTAAAGCTAGAAGGCTGTTATTTCGTAAATCATTGACGGGATTAACACATTTTAGCAGAAAATTAGGCAGGCGCTCTCCTGGGGAATTGCTACACATTTATAGGGCAAAATGTGTAGCGATTGCCACTTATGGAGCGGGTATCTGGGGACATGCTAATGTCAACTCACTCCAGATGGCAGAAAATATTTTTCTCAGGTTTCTTCGGACAGTACCGGACAGTACGTCAACATTTATCTGTCACCAAGAATTGGGCATGCCATACTTGGAGGACGGGATTAAGATGCAGCCTGTTCTGCTAACACGTTTTAGGTTGAACATTTTGCACAGATCTCTAAGTTTCCCTGAAGTAAACGATTGGCCGAGAACACTTTGTAACTGCTCGTGCGATGATGTATCTGCTCAGTAGTCTATACATATATTGTTCTTTTGCACATTTTACTCTATACCCAGAAAAAGATGGATCATCCCTGTGCTAAAAAGTCTGGGTCTGAGACAATGTCGCCCTGCATTCGTGGCGTTGCAATTTCTGGATAAAGTATTCACTATTGCCTCTGTTGCTGCCTTTTAAAAAAACCGTTTTTAAATCTTGTAAATCAATTGTGATATGATTTTTATGTGTTTTTAGCTTTTGTGTATAGCTTTATCACTGTGGATTTTTATGTGTGACCTATGAACTGTGTCTTTATGGTTATCTTTTCTCATAGTAACTGAATAAAGTTCTTTGAATTTGAATTCGAAGTACCCATGCATTAGAAACTCGGCACATAGAGAAAGTGCCTCGCCTCTGCTATTGCACAATAGGGGGATTCTTTCTCTGTCATAGGAAGTTTGGGAGGTCTTTTTGCAATAATAGGTCAGACTCCCTAGTTTGCTATCTAGGCAGATTAGCGTGCGCCTTCTGCGTGCCTTCTTCACAGTAGTATGACAGGCCTGCTTAAATGCTGTACTTAATTGAAAAAAATCTTTCAATTACGGTATCTTCTGTTGTGTTGCTTTATAGCTGGAGAGTGGGAAGGGTAATGATAGCAAGTTGTATGAAGACCATGCCCAGCCGTGCTTCTACTTTTTCCGAGAGCTCCACGCAGAGCACAGAAAGCCCCCTCTGAACGTGACCTACTGCTGAGCACAGGTATCCACAGAGGGCACTTTTCTTGTATTGGGCCCGGCTCGACAAACCCTGGCTCTGTATCAGCCGCTCTGCAGGATGGCAAGATCCTTTGTAGGGCCCGGCTGCTGCCGACGTCCACACTCAACAGGACAATGGCCTTGAACCTGTGGGAGGAAATAAAGGGGGCTCATAGCTTTTCAGGTGCATTTTCCATAGGCGTCTTTGGCATGACTTCTTAGCACTGTAGTGTTAAAATTCCACCCGATTTTTGTGCTTGCCTCTGTAGTCTGCGCCCCGGGAACATTTCAACTACGCCGGCATAATTCATTTAATTTTGAGAAATTTGTGTTATGCCAGTCTCTAAACTGTGCCGCGTATCAGAATTGTTGCGCTCCTGGCAAAACTATAGCTTGGGAACAACTTGAATGACCACCAGAACGTGAGCTGCTGTTCGTGCCATATGTTAATTTATGTTTACATTGTTTTTATTTAATTTTTAGCATGGAATGTGTCCACACGTCCAAAACAGACATGACTGCACATTTCATGCTAAAATAGTGCTAAATGCAAGCTTTGCAATTAGCTTAATTGCAGCTTATTTTACATACGTTTAACGTAATTGCACAAATTTCACACATCCCCCAAATCGATAGGTATGTTTTCACCACCACTTAACTGTTTTCGCTAGCTTACTTATGCATAAGGACGCCAAACTGTTCTAATGTGACATTTAAAAAACATGTTGAGACAAATAATTATTGTGTGTTTGTCATGGACTGTAATTCGGGCAATAGATGCGAGCCTACTGTATTTCATACACAGAACAAACAACGTAAATAGGATACGGGGTCATAAATTGTAACTTTGTTTGTTATATAGTAAAGATGTCTGATAAGGTTACAAGTGCAATAGTGAACAGTGTAATGTGAGGGCGCGTTGCTCGTGAACAATGAGAACAAAGGAAAACTATGTACATACAATAGACAGTTTCAGAAATGAATCAATGAGAACATTTTGGCTATGGCAGTTGAAAGTCGACTGTACAATTCCTTATGGACAATAGAAGGAGTAACAATAAGCGAACGGCATCTAATTTTACCCTAAAGTAAATCAGGCAGATATGAATGCCACAGACTTCTAAAATTCCATGTCCTGTCCCTATCCCAGAATCCGGGACAAACCTTGATCTTTGTCAAAGGACCCTCACGCACACAGTTCTGTGCCATGCTTCACCATAAAGTCCTTGCTCGGCTCGCTAATCATAGTTTGGTGGCTCTACACCCCTTTTGGAAGGGCACTTTTTGGTGATAGATGGTCTTTGGGATCAAGAAAAGATAAAATGGCTTATGTTAACCTCCAGAACTTTTACTACTGAGGTTCACTTAGTAATCTCGCTAATCACTTAAGGTAGACCGCAATCTCGCTAAGGTAAGTTCAGTAGTACAGGTTCTGAGTTCAGAAGAATGTCTACTTGTTTATTATCCAAGGCCAAACCTAATACGACCAAGAATTGGTTTTTTTGTTGGATTTTCTGTGGTGGTTTTTATTGCGCCATCTACAAAAGATGCTTGCATTTGAATCGCATAGATTGATTGTTAGATGAAGTCCAGTGCTGTTGCTGGCAGGAAAATATGTGCAGAGGCTAATGTGGCTCAAAAATGTTTCAAGGCATAGTAGAATCAGTTTACTGCACTGTTGTGAGGTTTTGGATGTCATTTATAACTGCTGGGTGGCACACTGCAAAATGTTTTCTCTTAGAAATGAAGGGTGGTATTGGTAGGTTGTCATAAGGGTTATTGACTAGGACATGTGATGAAAGCATGGTCCGAAGAAAAAAAGGTTACTGATAGTCTATCACTATGCTGGCTATTGTCATTGGATCCAGAAGCTACCCGTCACAGTACATAGGTGCAGATAATGTTATTGATCTCAGAGGTACTGGCAGTACAATGTGTTCTGTAATACAAATTCTTAAGAATGATGAGTGGACTTGTGGGTCAAATTAATTGTAAAGTGTCCCGTTTCTAATAGCCAATAGTGTTGGATTTAAAGGGAGCTATAAATGAAGTGGAATACTTTTTAAAGGATAATGACAGTTACAAGTGGTGAAACCGACAGTGTGAGAGACACGCTGAGATGAATGTTTACTCTTCGACTTTTGAGATTTTGTGTGTGGTATGTGGAGTGTTGGGGTTGGGATAAAATCATTTTGAATAGTCGCTGGTGTTACAAAGTATTTGGGATATTTCCAGGTCGCTGAGAAATGCAATCTGTGAGGGAGGGGGGTTTGAGGGGGCGGGGGAGGGGTTGGTCAGCCTGGTCCGATATGTTTGTTTAACGTTTAGTCTAACATACATAATGTGGTTAGTGGTTGATTTCAAAGGTGGTCAGCAAATAGCAAGTTGAGGCACGGTGGGATGTGTGCAGATATGCGTCAGAATGTAGTATGAGCGAGTGCCTGTAATTTCATGAGTTTTTAGAAAGTGCAAGACATAGGAAGGATAAGGTAAATGGGCGATATGAACACTGGGTCATTGTAGTCAGGATGTTTAATGCTTGTAGGAGTGGACTGATTGAAAATGTTGCAAGCATTGTTGATGAGGTTAAGTAATTCTGTGTGCAGTTTCAGGAGGCCCACTTCATATCTGATAGTCTTATGTAATTTCTCACCCTGTATCTAGAATTCAGTTCCTATCTAGCGTAGTGCAGTCTCCTTTAAGCAATCACATAATTCACTTCATTCCTGTAA
Source organism: Triturus cristatus (assembly GCF_964204655.1). NCBI lineage: Eukaryota > Metazoa > Chordata > Amphibia > Caudata > Salamandridae > Triturus > Triturus cristatus. The sequence continues at coordinate 740,006,373 of NC_140592.1, forward strand.
TATTGTGCAACTCGTACAGCCCGGTTTCCCGACTCGACAAGAAACCTAAACAGCCACGATGAGTGATGTCTTCCCTATTCACTGACGCTGAAGATAGGTTGAGCACTATTTAAACTGCCAATTTTGTCCAAAGTATTTATTTTCTGGAACATGAGATTCTTGTGGCCAACTGGGTTTAATTCTCTTCATCCCGCCATTCATTTTCTTTTCCTCATGCTTCCTATTCTTGCCGTCATTTTTTTTCTAATCTTGCATCTTAGTATTCTTTTGATTTTTTTTTCTTTTCTTTTCCTTCTCCCTTTGTTGTCACTGTTCTGACTTCTTCTCTTTGTCAGTGGTTAATAGGTTGATTCATCAACACTTTGTGCCCTGCTGAATCTAGAAACGGGAGTGAAATTGGGGGGCCAGCAGGAGGTGTGACCCTCATTGGATAAAACATTGGGGTACTGGTTCCAAGTGAGCTTTTTAGCCAGCAGGATTTTTTTCTTGCTCTTCCATGTGAGAGTTCTTATTTACATCTGTATGTAGTAGGGCATATGTTAGAAATGGGATTTTTGGTAGGCTAGGGCTTCCGTCAAAGCCAGGCAGAAACCACCACTCTAGTCAGGATAAGGGAGTTACACTACTAAAATAACCCCTGCTCACCCCCTTGGTAGCTTGGCACGAACAGTCAGGCTTATCATAGAGGCAGTGTGTAAAGTATTTGCACATAACCAACAGTAATACAGTGTAAGCACTACAAAAGGACACCACACCAGTTTAGAAAAATATCCAATATTTTTATATACTTAAGACAAGACCAAAAACAATAAAAATCCACAAAACAGTACTTAAAAATCTTCGGTTCTCAAAATATGATTGGAAAACAGTTGATGTCGGTAGCTCCGTCCAGGGCCATCACAGCGTCGTGAGCAAACCAATCCAAACAGTTTTGGCTGACCGCTGTGTCGCGGGCCAGCTACGGTGTCGGGAAGACCCGCAAACAGTACCTTTTAGAAATGCAGAGCATCTGTGACCTCTCGTTGAGCTTCTGAAAGCACGGCGTCCGCAGGCGTCGGTTCTAGAGGTCGGTGCAGGAGTTGTCGGGGCCCTGGAAGTCACACGTGTTGCAGATCGAACTGCTCTCTGTTGACGTCAGGCTCACTGGCGTCGGCAGGCGTCGGGTGCTGCGGTGCGAAGTGCGGCATGCGGTGCCCTCAGGTCGCGGTGCAAGCATCGGCTTGGTGGCGGCGTCATCGGTGAGACCAGGGTCGCGGTGGGAAGTGAATGCGGTGCACGTCCCCGTGCTGGCAGGTCGCGGTGCAAGCAGCGGCATCGTCGTTGCTAAAGCCCTGTCGTCGGCTGACGAACTGGAGCCAATGGCGTCGGTAGGCCAAGGCTGCGGTGCGTGATGAGGGCGGTGCGTCGTGTAACTTTACGAGCGGAGCCCTCGAACCACAGTGCAAATAGTGGCGTAGATTTAGTCGTGGAGCGGCGTTGTCAAGGATCCCAAGGCGTCGTCGCGAGGCGGGGCGTAGTGTGCTGCCCACAGGTTGCGGTGCAAGCAGTGGCTCGGTGTAGGCGTCAGCAGGCGTCTGTGAGACCAGGGCCGGGTTGCGGCGGTGCCCTTTGCCGTGCCTTCAGGAAATGGAGTCAGCTGCGGCGTAGATGCCGTCGGGTTGCTTTTTCCTCTGTTGCAGCACAAAACGTTCAGTCCCCAGTGCTGAGAGCAGAAGAGCTTGAAGTCTTGACTGTTCCCGAGACTTCTTGAACAGAGAGGACAAGCGCTACCTCAAGCCCTTGGAGAAACTCGCAATAGTAGATTGCAGAAATTCCAGTCCAGTCCAGTCCTTTCACGGCCCAAGATGGAAGCAGCCACTGCACGCCAACACCGGAAAGCACACAGCAAAGTGGTAGTTCCTCCTCACAGCTTCTCCAGCTCTTCTTCTTGGCAGTCTTCTTGGTCCAAAAGAGATCTAAATTTCAGGGATATGGGCCCCAATATTTATATCCCAAAATCCTTTGATCTCTAAGGCAGAGTGTGTCTGTGCCCAGCCAGAACCAGTTCTGCCGTGTCTGGTGTGACTTCCTGGCAGGAGGTGGAGACGGCATGGTCAGAGGCAGACCAGGCCCCTTGAGGTACAAGGAAATCTCCTCCCCCTTCCCCAATTTTAGCCCAGGTCTATTCAGTCCTTTCCTGACCCACCTAGACTATCTGGAACCACCCCTGCTACCCAGCCTTCTGTCATCCAAAACCCAGACAGGCAATCCACATTCTAGCAGAGGCACACGGGATGACTGAGCAAGAAAATACCTACTTTCTAAAAGTGGTATTTTCAAACACCGAATGTAAAAATCACCTTCACTAAAAGATGCATCCAACCAAACTCCCCATTCTGTCCTATGGGGAACAGGTAGCCTTGCAATAGCGAAAAACGAAATTGGCTGTAATTCGCTATCAGGACATGCGCCACACACACCAGGGCATGTCCTACCTTTCACATACACTGCACCCGGCCCACAGGGGTACCTTGGGCCTACCTTAGGGGTGGCTGACATGTAAGAAAAGGGAAGGTGAGGGACAGGCAAGTGTGCGCACTGGCTAATCGACATGGCAGTTACAAACTGCGCGCAGCCTTCACAATGGCGGGTCTGAGTTACCTTTTCAGGGCTACTCATGTGGGTGGCACAATCAGTGCTGCAGGCCCACTAGTACCTTTTGATTCACAGGCCCTGGCACACTCAGTGTACTTTACTAGGGACATACAAGTAAATCAAATATCCAATCATGGAAACACCAATCCATAACACAATTTACCACTGGAGCACTCACACTTTACCACTGATCAGCAGTGAGAAATGTGCACAGAAACACTACGCCAGCAAAAACAGAGTCAAAACCGGCAGGTCAGAAAGCAAAAACTCAGGGGAAACACGCTAAAAGATGCCAAGTTTAACAGCATGGTTTATCAAACTTACATAAAGTAATCACAGTTGTTATGCTAAACAACTTGGTAGTCGTGTAGGTGTTGGGAGTTGACACTCCTTAGTCACATACATGAGTATGTAGCCTCGTTCTTGGATCTAGCTTGACAGCAGAGCTGTTGTTTGAACTTCAGTGACCAACTAAAAGGGCTCCCTGAAGTACTACTTAGAGGCACCAGGGCTCTGTCCACATTTTGTTTTCCTTGAATGCAGCATTTGATTTGACAGAAAGTGTGCTTCCTCTGAAAAGGCTTCTTGAAATGCATGTTTTACATTGTGAACTTGGAAGCCTATGTCCAGTGAAGTTGGACTGTGTTGATTATAAGCTAATGATGCGGTCTGATACCTCCTGGTCTAGCTAGAGCTATGTAAAACTCTAAACAAATCAAGGCTGGAGGCCTGATCTGTATATTATGAAAAGTTACAATAAAGGCAGCAGGCCCAATATATTGTAAAAATAATTGTTAGTCGGTATACATTTAAGGGCAAATTATTATAACACTGTATTAAAGCCTAAAGAGAGGTATTTTGTTAACGGAATCGAACAGATTACGATGTTAGGCAAGGGTTTTGGTGCTGGCTACCCAGATTTGCACTGTAATGATCCTGGTTAGACTCTCCTAGAAGGGATTTAATATTTTTGACGGCTGTAATTTTGCACATATTTGTAATTTTATTACAGCATACACCTGATGGTTGCTTTGCGGGAAAGCTTGTACTCCGTTCAGTACTGTATGTCTGAGTTGGTTATGGTTCAGCCAATAAGCTTACAACGGTGAGTTCAGTACCCGTAGTGCTGTCTATTCTTGGAGGAGACCGGACCGTGTGTGTGTGTGATATTGTGTGTGTATATGTTTGTATGTGTGTGTATATATATATATATATATATATATATATATATAGTGTGTGTGTGTATATCATGGAATTCTGTAATCCCTATATAAATGCATGTCGCTAATTTTATAATTAGCAACTAGTGAGTCGCAGATAGTAAATTAAAGACGTCCGAACTTGACCAAGTTATTACAGTCTAGTTCTGACATGACAATGACTTCTGACTTAGTCAGCAGCCGAGGTGAAAGGCAAATCAGGGAGCATAATTGAAGCAGCTGTTTAAAACAATAAAAAAGGAACGCTGCTTTTCTTTCTTCTGTTCTGTTTTAATATCTTACAGTGGCAAGCAGAGAGAATGTTTGTTTGCACTCCTTAGACGGAGGAAAGCTAGAATCTTTCTGCATGCTTATACACATTACGAAATACAGCAGCTTTTTTTTTTTTTAAACTGCCATATTGAACTATATGTTTGAGACCAATAGCTAACAGGTTTTTGATGTGTTTAATTTTGCACTAGAGGTTTTATTTTTATTCTTTGTTAACCAACCTGCTCACTCTTTCATATGAAAGAGCGATGCGCTAAGGTTTAACAGGTTTGTGGGGAAGGTAAAGGTGTGACCATGTATTATATGGGATAAAACACCCCGTGTATATAAGGATATTGCAAGTCACCTCAGAGTTCCATAACCTTATAATGGAACTCCCCCCTACAGCCTCAATCATCTAGATGGAACTCCTCTGTGACTTACAATATCCTTATGATTTACAATATGTGTGTGTGTGCATATATGTGTGTGAATATATTATATTATACTCTGCTTCTATCCAATACTGCTTGGAACAAAACGTTAGCACGTCAGTCATTGGCTCACTTGCCCTGTCAGTGACCGCATTTGCTTGATCATGTGCACAGCCCCCTGGACATGCGTGCTGCAGTATCGGGAGTGGAGCGCAGGATCTTTTCATTTTGAATTTCTGTTTTTATAGCCCTTTTTCTTTTTTCCTTTTTTTTTCTTTTCGTTCTAGAGCAAACTACATCTCAACAGACCGGTCTAACGGCTTCTGATGTGCTGCTCATTTCATCGCCAGTGTTCCGTATCATGTGCGGCCACCGCCTCTAATCCAAAAGACAGTCTTGAAGTGGTTATGTCCATAGTGTATTGCTTTTTTACTATTCCAATATGGCCATCACTTTGTTTCTAAATGCGGCAGCCACGCTAGAACTTTAAAACTATGATACACATGCACAGTACAATTGCAAAAGAGACACCTGTTATGTTATTTCTTATTGCAAACACATGCCCGTCGTCTTTACGTGTCAGCATTTTTTTCCAACTTTTATTCTTTTAGTTTATTTAGCATATTTGTTTGAGTTTGTTATATTGTGGTTGTTTAAGTTGGTGACTAGAAGTATGAGTCAGTGGTAGATAAAAGAATGCAGGAGTTAAAAAAATGAGTGACCGTGTGCGTGTGTTGACTTCCCTAAACCTATCAGTGACTAAAAAATCATTTTCATCGTTTATAAGCCAGATGTGTTGCATTTCCAATAATTTTTAGCTTATTGTTTTGACAATGTGTACGGGTGGTGCTTCACTTGAACCCATGTCCTATAAATGTCATTCTTGTTTGAAGTTACCTGTTCTTACTCATGCTTATTCCTCTAAAAACCACAGATTCTTACAAGGAGGCTAGCTGGGCGCACCTCTGCAGAATTACTGCCCGGGGGACTCCTGAGAGGAGGGCTGAAGGCTGGGAAGAATGGAGCGGATATTAAACCGAGGGTACAGGGCACCTTGCCATCATCTCATGCACTGGCTGTCACATGGGCCAGCTGTGGCACCTGGGACATTCCTAACATGTTAATCTCACTGGAAGGAGGTGTGAGCGCCCTGCTGAGTTCCGACTTGGGCAGCTCTCAGCTCATACAACGTGCTTTCTGAAAAGTCTCTGGTGAACTCTGAGGTCACGGCTTGAGTCGAGGCAAAGAGCTCCGAGACGTGATGAGACAGAAGGGCTGCGTCTCTGATATTGTATGTCTACTATGAGCCCCGAAGGGTGGACATTTCTGTCAGTCCGAACCACGGGTGAGTCCTCCAAGCACGTCCCATTCCATGCTTTTTAAATGCTGTTTGTGCTTGCCACCCTGCCCTATTTTCCAGACTCATTTCCAGCACGGTATAAGTGCAGGACTCTGCACTTTCTCTGTTAAAAACACTCCCTACCCGCTTCCTGGACGGCTGCCGAGCTGCATGCTTGGTAAAAGTTTTAAAATATTTGGTTTATCGTTAAGCAATCGCATGCCTTAACTTTTAAATGCCATCACGATATAAATGCACCTAACACTTTCTCCAGCTTTTCCAAGGTCCTGGGTCCTACTACCCGCCCATTTCCCTACATAGGGATGAACCATAGTCTTCACCTATCCTGCAAAGTCTTTACTCTCTGAGGTTGGGCCAGCGCCTAACACTAGTCCCACTCCTCCAGTCTAAAGGCGGTACCATCATCATGCTGTGTATCTCTGCTGTGTAGGGGACGCAAGGAGTCTCTTTCTATCCCGCACACTCCATACCAACTCACTGTCCCAAACAAAACCACACTCCTTTTAGCCTGCTCGCCCACTTTATAGACCATTTCCTTTTGCTATCCGCCCCGGTAAAGAGTGGCGTCCCTGCCTTACGCTTCCTTTCGTGTCCCCTGCTGCAGCAAGGCAAGGTAGGGTGTCCTCGAGTCCCATCATACCATATAGTTGGTTCTACCACATAGTCAGTGTGGCTTTTATACATGCTTCTTCTGTAAATATGCTTTTAGACCGGATTTCCTGTTTCTTGATTTGTCAAAGGATGGACATTTTATTGGCAGAACTTCAGGAGTTAGTTTCAAAATGGAGTTTGCCTCGATCAGTTTCTTCATGTTCTTTCATCAAATACAATGCAAACATTCTCTGTTGCCATTGGTTTACTCCAGTCCCGCCCACTCACCGCCTGTAGTCTTGCAACTGCAACCACTCCAGAAAGTGAGATCATTGCTAACACAGCCGCACTCATACGTTCTATGCACCAGAGTCGTCTTGCTGCCTCCTGGTCTGTCCATGGGTTAATGCATAATATGCATCACTTCTGCAGTTTCAGGAAGGTGCATGTCTCCCTGGTGCTTTAAGTTTCGGAAGTGTTTATTTTAAAACGCTGTGGGTCAGATCACAGTTCTAGCCCATCCATATTTGCGGAACACACGAGGGGATAGCGCAGCCCATCTCCTCAACGCACTCTCATAGTATTTCTTCTGCAAAGCGAGGATGCAGATCAAAACCTCCCTACACCATGACATCATTGGCAAAGCATCAGAGGAGCAAAAACAACCCTCCCTCCTAAAGGGCGGATTTTGTTTTGCATATTTAAAACTTTGAATAAGCTGTAATGGTATTAAGTTTAAAACATTTACATTGCAACGCTGCTAGCTCGAACTCTAAAAAATGCGCGACCCATTGCTTTGCAAATGCTTGTTTTGTTAAAGCGATGGAGACCAGCAGCCCTGGCTGTCTATTTGTGAAGAAGGATTGAGGCAAGAGTCCGCAGCCCTAGAAGTAGTTTGCTTCCAAGCGGTTACGTGCAGCAGCCTAGGAGCTCTGAGTTGGAAGCAGGAATAGAGTAGCTCTTCGCCTGTTCCTGTAGTTGTGGCAGCAGCCAGAAACAGCTTTGTTTTCTTTGAGCTCTTGAAACCTGGTAGTGTTTTTGTTCTTTCTAATGGTAGCATGCACCTGTGTTACACCCTCCCTGGATCAGTTTCATATTACTCACTCGCTAAAGATTGCCCCTCCCTGTGAAAGGGTTGTTGCCCCAGGCGGGTGATGACCTGCGTTATGCTGGCCTAGATTGTCTTGGTGTACTCGAGAATGAGTGTTGCTTTGTGTATGTTTGCTTGCTCCACCTCTGCAACTCTCCTTCCGACCTTCAGGAAGCGATCCCTAAAGTGGTTATTCGGAGTTCGTTCTTGCCGTGTGGTGACGACCGGCAGCATTGCTGAGGCTGCGTCGGAAGCGGCCAAGGTCGCAGGAAGGGCAGAGAGGGCAAGGCAACACGTGCAGCTCAGCATCTGAAACTCAATGAATTTTCCTGCTTGCTTCTTTCCGGTCTCTCTTCTGTGTTTGTGTGCTGCATAGTGTAGTAACGGGGTGATTGGCAAAGGAGGAACAGCCGCCAGCGAGCAGTGATCACTCGGCCGTAGTGGCACAACCCTAAAGAGCATTTGTCCTCACGTATTCCACCCGAGATTGTGCCTATAGATGCTTCATCTGGCTATTGACGAAACCCGCATTGGCAAAGCAAACCGGTTTCACCTTTGGGACCTATTAGTTTTGCAAATGGTTTTCGCAATATTTTACTGTAGGTCTATTGCAAATGTTATGTAACCAAAGTCTTTGAATTTGAAATTATAAGCTCTTTTAACCCTAGTGCAATTTTGCATTTTAATTGAAATCGAAGTATTGGGCAGGTCAAGAGTGCCTGCTGTAAAAGACTGAGGGTTGTTCAGTGCTTGTATGGTACGTGTAAGCTGAGTCGCATTTAGATGTCTGGTTGAGTTCTGGCTGTGGAAGGGGGCTTCGGAACAGAGGCCGATTGAAAGCTCTGGAACTGAGGTAGACAGTGAGTCAGTGGGTCATGACTGTGCCAATCAAGCCTTGGCTTCTCTGCAGGGTGCACATAGTGATGGACACATGTACCATTTGTAATTACCAATTCTAATTATTTACAATTAAATCATTATTACTCATTTATATCAAACTGCTAATAAGCACTCACAAATCCAAGAGGTCTAGCTTGTTTCAAGCATATGTTGTGTGATATATCTGGATGCAGTAGCAGAACACTCAGTACGAGTCTCCTAAATGCTGGTCAGTCAGCATGCTGTATAAAGCACAGGACAGTAGTGTTACGCAAAATGATGGGCCCCGTGGACAATATGGAAAGGGGCCCCTGAGTCTCCCATATTTGCCCAGTATCCATTGACTTTTAACTGAATGTGGATCCACTGAATGTTTGATGGACCCTTGAAGGCTTGGGGGAGGAGGGCTGCAGGGGTCTGTGTTACGCCTCTGGCACAGGGTGGTTGTTCACATGCTTTAAGCTACACCCATAATTAGTTGGGCCATCCCCTTTTAAAGAGACTCTCCCCCCCCCCCCCCCAACTATTTTCCAACTCACTTAAAGCACTGTGGTCCACAATGGGCTTTTACCTACAGACAGCTAACAGCTGTCTCATAGGTTGGAACCGAAATTGTGATGTTATAAAACTGTGGAGTCCTTGGAGCTAGATTGAAAAATTGAACAGCAGTGAGCCACCACTGTGCTCTAATGCAACACTCTCTGTGAAGCTTCTCTGGGAGGGCAGGGGCACAGCTAGTGTTGCACGTCAAACAGTAAGTCGTGCACTTCAGTGAAAGAAAGCGAAGGGCCTGATATCCTCAACTGTGACACTCCAGGCCCTGATTGTAGATCCTATGGCCCTTGCCACTGCACATCTTTAATAGTGGAACTCCAGAGTTTACCTGGTAAAGTTGGTCCAAAAGTCATGCAGGCCATTTACTCCCAGTCAAAGCAGATCCAAATATCCTCAGCTTCTTTGGAAGTCGAGCACAAAGGTAGAATCACGGGCAAGAAAGAGCAATGTGGAGCACAGGCAGTGCACTATTGGGGGGTGGATCTATGGAGCATGAGGTCTGGGCAGAAGCAACAAAAGGGGCACTGGTGGGGGGGAAACAGCCGGAAGGGTGCGGGGAGGGATGCAAACTAATGGCGTGAGAACAATGTAGAGGGGGAGAAAGGTAACGGGCAAGAGATCAATAGCAGCGGGTGAGGGAGAAGCATACAGGCAAGAAAGCGGAGGGAGAAGAGATGCACCCTAGGGAGAGAGATGACAAACACAAGCACTCTTTTGGAGTGCTTAAACAAAAAAAAAGAAAAGTAGCGCCTAAAAAATAAACAGTCGAAGGACACAAGTAATGCATCCATGCTCCAGGAGAGGTACAAACACAAGAAAAGGAAGTAAATCTTTACAAGGTAACAAGTAAGACGCAAGCAAATGAGTGACCAAGCCAACTAATGGTAAACAGTGGATGGACTCCACTATTGTGTAAGCTAACAATATAGCTTGGAAAAGACCGCACATATGCTGTGCAGTCAGCAAGATCTGAAAAGGCTTTTCAGTATGTTTTCAGATTCTTGATATCTTTCCACCAAGCAAAAACGTTGTTCATGGAATCCTTAAGATAAATGCTGAAAGGCGATGTAGTTTATTTTGTGTTAATCCACCACATTCATTGATGTGTAATTTGTGTCACAGTTCTTATTGTACTTGTAAATATTCACCACTCCGCTGTTACTGCACTACGGCCTGCTCACAATTTCGCTACGGCATCTCCGTACTTCTCTTGTGCAAACCCTGCTATTATAATACTGTACCGAACACTGCGCTTCAAATTCAGCCCTGTCTTCATTTGTGTTTCCCTCTGCACTTTCAGCACTGGGAGCCACACATAGTCAGTCTATTGCATCTAAACATCTGTGGGTGGGGCACTTCTCATAAAAGGCACTTTTATTACTTATCTGCACCATCCCTCATTCTGATGCCAAAGGCTGTCACTCCTGTTACGGCACTGGGGCTTGCTTGTACGGCCTGCCAGTGGATCTTGGGCTTTCATTGTGGCACTGCACCCCTGGCTAACTCAGTACTAGGAGCTTTTCATTGTCCTAATGCTTGTACATGTCTTGATAGTAGACTTTATGCCGTAGATATTTTGTATGATACTAGTGCAGGAATGGATTTACTTGCATGGTGAGAACCCCAACTTTGACAGTCTCAGGCTAAGAATAAAAATCACCTGGAAAGCATTCCGGTTATGATTTTACAGTGCTTGCTGCTGGTTGGTGATTTTTGTGTCCATTTAGTCTTAAATTATTACTCTTGGATAAGTCAGTCAACATTGTTCTTTTGTAATTCTTGAATGCGCTGCAAAGAGCTTTTTAGTATGCATCCATGTGTTTGTGTATTATTTGGTAATAGTCAAACCTCTTCTCTTTTCTGTTGCAGACTGCTCTGGGGCACTCTGACTCGAAGTCCACCAGCAAGTCCAACATGCTGCGGAATCGGAACGCTATTTCCACCTCCGTGGATGATCAGCCACACATAGGCAACTACCGCTTGCTGAAGACGATTGGCAAGGGAAACTTTGCGAAGGTCAAGTTGGCACGGCATGTCTTGACGAACAAAGAGGTTAGTTCAAAGGTGCTCCTCAGACTGTGTGGGGGGAACAGCTACTCTGCTTGCTTAAGAGACTTTGCATTGTACATCTCAAGATGGTGTGTGGAAGTTTTTTTCTCTAGATTAAGTCATGATTATAAACACGTTGGGCGCCCTTTTAAAGACTTTTAAATGCTACTTGCACCATTATTGTTCTGCCATGTTGCCTTGCTCGGTCATATTCCCACATTTGTGTAAGCTTGACTGGGGACAGGTGTAGAATTGGAAAGTGTATACTGCTTGTAACTGAACATTTAAGAACACAAAGTGCATGTATGTCCCTTTATTTGGCTTTGATGATCTGCCCAACCAGTTAGCTTGAAGGCTTCATGACTAGCAAAGCTGTTTGCCACAGCTCCACCTCCTAGCGCTTGTCTTGATTGAGGGAATTGACGTTTGATTTCAGCTTATCTTTTGTCTGTGCCTTTGTGGTGCATTATCTTCCATTGTATTTATGCATTTTATTTTTACAACCCATGATGTTCTAAACCTGGCAAAAACTGGCAGATGCAGTGTTGCAAACATTAAATCAATGTTTTCTGTAATGCAGATGCGCAATAAAGTTTAAGGCACACCTTCACGAAAGATCTCTTAACCCCTCGAGTGCGGCTATTCGGCCAATGGCCGACACCTGCACTATCTCCCCGGTGTGTCTGTCAGCCATTGGGGAGGTTTATAAAGGCCCCTCTGCACCAGAGGGAGTTCTTTATATTATGTGAAGCTCACACTGCTCAGGCTTCCCGAGCAGCATGATTGTTTTGCTTTTTTTTTTATTGTAATGGTGAATGGCGCGCAAGGTGCATTGACGTCATTAGAGTAAAAGTGCAAGTAAAACTCGCTAATGGACTTGTTTTACTTTTTGCTGAATCAGTGCTCTGGGGAGTAATTCAGCCCTGAGCACGGATTCTCTTGAGGAAGGTATTGTTGGAGAGGGGAAAATCTCCCCCCTTCCAATGGTACCTCTGCCCAGGGGATCTCTGCTTGGAGATCGCCACAAGCGATCCACCCACTAGCCACCAGGGATGGGGTAAGTAACCCCTTAGGCAAGGGCTTGAGCTTCACCCTAGCAACTACATTTTCAGTTTTTTTGCCCTGGGGGAGTGAATAGGGGGTAGATACTCCCGATCCGCCCGCACCCCCCATTAGACACCAAGGTAAATAAAAAAAATTAAAAAAGGGCAGCGCGTGCCCACTATGTGCATTCCCCACACCCCTAGTGAATTATGGTGACACTCTTTTCACTCCCCTAGAGGGTAGGCGGAGGGGTGATTGCCTCCATCATGCCATGGGGGGGGGGGGGGGGTCTACTCACCCTGGACATGACTGTTCCCCCATCCCAACAGGTGGACTATCTCTGTGTCGTCGCCCTCCCCCCCCCCCCCCCCCCCCCCACACACACACACACACTAGGGTCCAGGTTAAAAATAAATATAGGTATGGGGTCTGCCCTTATAAAATATAAGGGGTCTTTCTGCACCCCCTGGAGGGAAAAGGGGTAATAAACCACAATCTCCCCAGGGGGACAGAAGGCCCACTAGACACCTGGGGAACAAAAACATAGGGGTAGGGGAAGTCCACCATGGACATGGCAATGCCCTGTAGGAGAGTAGGGTCTGCTTTCTATGTTCACCCCCACTTTTTGCTTTTGCTTTACTGGTTTACGACTTAGATGTGGCTGTGGGCCTGCTAATCAGACCCACAGCCCTGCTGTTCTCTCTCTAAATTAATACTATGTACTTTAGGTGCATAACCCATTTGGATAGGATCACCTTATTGGCCCCTGTACAGTGTACCCTAGGTACCCAGGGCATAGGTGTACCCTAGGCCTACCAGGGGCTGCAGCATATATTGTGCCACCCCTGGCCTGGCCTTCCATTTTGACACAACTGGCTGATCACTCAGCTGGGGCAAGGTCGTGTAATCACCCCTTGCTTAGGTGTAGTATTCCTATACCTAACTTACATATAGATACATGTGTACCTATCAGTCACTCCTATGGCAGGCCTTGACAATCCTGGAGGCAGAGTGCTTGGTAACATGTGAGATGGTGCTCTAGCATGAGCTGAGCCTGTCTGCAGCTTTCGGAACCATGTCCTTATAGCTGTTCTATGATATAGCCTACCATATACTCTTAAAGTACCTTATAATCTTAGACGGTTATGGTAACTATGGTTTGGCTTTATCAAAACATGTCGTATAAGGTGTCTAACACTCGGGAATAATACCCCCATGCCTTTTCTGGACATGAGAATATTATTCCCCCCTTCTAGAGGGAAAGACATGTTAAAATCATACTTCAACTGTTAGCCTCTGACCAAAGCCTCAGCATCACAAAATGGATGCTGCTGCCACGACACAAGTCTGACCTCCTGCAGCTGGGAGTGATCCCAGCCAGGGAGGCCTGGACAATAGGTTTCCTGCTTGGGGAGGTGCTAGCACCTCCCCAGACAGCCCTTAGTGTATTGGGGCAGGGTGGGCTGAAAGGAATGAGACATGCCTGGGGCACACAAGGTGTTCCTTGCATAGTCCAGTTCAAACCGGCGCTGGGGCACTCCAGCCCCAGCTCTGGCGCGAAACTGGACAAAGGGAAGTGGGTGTAACCACCCCCTCCCAGGTCCCACCCATAAGGCGTGACCTAGCAGGTATCCCAGCCCCCCAGATTAGTATAAGAGTGGGAGTTGGGCCTCAAGACTTTAGATTATCCTGAACCTGCAAAACTGAACAGAAACTCTGGACCTTCGACATTCGACGAAAGAAGAAGACTGAAGAATCTCCCTTGTAGCCAAGGAGTGGCTACCCTGTGCAAACAGGCACCATCAAGTGACTACCCTTTGCTTTGTGAAACGTTCGACGAGGAACCGACTGCAGAGCCCGACCAGAGCCTTGATTTCCAGACTTCTCCGACCCTCATCCACATCTGCAGCAGAGCTGAGATCCGTGGAGGCGACGAGCGACGTGGGACCGGCTACCTGGGAAAAGTGGCTAGTAACTTACAGCGCAGCTTCTGAGGTACCCTCGAAGTTGTGCACCGGGGATTGAGAAGCCCCAACCCCAAGCACCATCTGCACCGAAGATCAGCCCCCCACACTCCACGAGTCCTGCGTGGGGCCCTTCAGCATTTTCCTGCTTGCCGCGTCTGTCCGGTTGCTTGCCCGCTGGCTAGTGGCCTCTGTGACGACGCACCCTGAAATCTTCTGCGCTGGTTTGGCTCCTCCAGACTGGCTCCCGCTTCTCTGCAAAGAAGAAGCACCCCAGACCTTCCTGGTCTGCACCAGAAGCAAGTCCTTTGTTCTTCGTGGGTTCCGCTTGCCAAGGCTTGGTGAGTCCTAGTCCAACTTCGACGCCGCCGACAGCAAGAGCCTTCGTGGGACAGCTCGCCTCCTGGTCCTGGTCGTCCTCGACGCTTCCTGGTCCTCCTGGCTGCAGCGACAAGCTTCACCTTCACCTGCAACTCTTCACGACATCGCCTGGTTCCTTCCTGGTTCCACGTGGTCACTGGCTAGTGACCTTGACTCTGTCCCTTCTGCTTGCAGGTTTCTTCTCTTCTTGATCCCAGCCTTGGGATCCACCGGACACTCTTCACTGACTGCCTGTCAGCATCTTTCTTCAGGCATCCATAGGAGTCGACGACGAAAACGACGCATCTTCACCCCTATGCACCCGCAGCCTGTGGGCTAGGTAACCTGGGTACTCCGGTGCTCATCAGGATAGTGACTATCCTAGTGTCTAGTTTTCAAGTCTCAACTTCCTAGCTACTCCGGAAGTGTCCTAAATCTATCTATTTCTAAACTGTAACATTGCTATTGACTTTTACGCATTACGCGTGAGTGTTTCCACTCTGCACACGAATCCCGTGGGCCTCCCACTTCCTAACTAACGCTAGTGTAGTGTAGCCCCAGCGATTCCCTAGGCCTAGGCCTATTCTATTTCCGTGACAGTGGTTCTTATACCACTTATTTAGTATATGGTTTGCGTGGCCCCTAGGGCCTAACTGTATTACTTACCTGTGTGACTTACTGTATGCATTAATAAGACTGTGTTGTACTTACCTCTAAACTCATAAAGAGTGCTGAGGGTTTGCTTAGAATAAATACACTTTATTTTATATATATATATCTGTTGTGGTGTCCTTTCATTTGGTATTCAAGGGATTATATATGGTATCACAGCTGGCTTCACATGCCATTCAGAGTTTAGCCTAAGACTGCTCTTGTCCATGCTACCACTAGGATAGCTGGTCTATAAGGTTGACTTTACAACCAATCACCATAAGGGTATTTGGACTGATATAAGGTGTACACTATAACTAGTGACATCATACATCAGGCCAACTTCTCACATGCCCCCTCCCCAGAAAGGCACAGACATTCTTTCTGCCCCACTTAGGGGCGGATTGGGGCAGTAGTCTAGATGTTTACATTTTCTGTCGGGTTTAGGGTGTTTAATCTCCCACAACATGAGAGGTATAGCTCTATACCTAAATGCTCACTTATCATAGTGATTCGTGTGTGGGGACACTTTATGAATTAGCATAGAACCTCACTAGTCTTAGATTAGATTGATTTGGTCCTGAAGAATTACCATGGATCTGTTGAGACTAATTTATCAAGAAACATGTCTACCATTTAGGTGAATGTTGGGGAACATTGTTTCCCAACGTATTCCCGCTTTGTCTTTTAATTTTAAACAGTGGTCCTCGTTATAAAGTATTCTTGGAGGGATAACGTACTCCATTTTAATTTTATGATTACCACTCTACAGATTCAGTCAGCACTGGGCATTGGAGAGTCCTCTCGCAATGGCACCCATTGACCTTGGTTTGATACGTTCCTGCTGCGGGCAGCAGTCCAAGCCCCACAAGTGGTGCAGCGTTTTTATCTGCTTAAGTGGGGTAACGCTGGGTGGTAGAAATTTCTTAGAATCCTGTGGATTCTGAAAGTTTTCATCACAGGAATGTATGGAAATGCAGGGCATCGTGGGTAAGAAAACCTCATGGGATCCACGCAAGGCACACCACCCTGGAATCCCCTAGTTGTCTAGTTTTAAGACATGCCTGTAGTTCATAGGTTTGCATGTGTGGAATCACAAAACTGTCCCAAATACCACAGCTACCCCGATAGCTGAACTCTCAGTGTAGCACTTTAGGGCATTTTTGTGTTGTGGTCTTGTGTCCCTGCCACACAAATGGGGTACTGTTCTTATCAGAGGGCAAGTGGGAACTCTGGGTGGTAGAAATGTGGCTCCCCATAGATTCCAGAACTTGTCTTCACAGAAATGTGAGGAAAATGTTTTTCTAGTCCAAGTTTGAGGTTTGCAAAGGATTATGGGTAACAAAAACCTGGTAAGAGCCATGCAAGTCCCCCCACCCTGGATACCCCAGGTGTCTAGTTTTATAAAAGGTGCAAGTTTGCTAGGTATCCCTAGATACAGGCTGAGCTATGCCCCAAAATCTACAGCTACTCACTTTGAGGGCAAAAAGGGTCAGTTTTGAGGGGGTAAATGTGATGTAGCTGTGTTGCGTTTTGGGCGGTTTTCTATGGCGTGTACTAGACTTACCCATGCAAGTGAGGTACCATTTTTATCGAAAGACATGTGGGAGCATAGAATAGTAGAGCATTTGTTATTGCCAATTGGATTTTGCTGCATTTGTGCCGTCCAAATGTAAGCCAGGGTGTAAGAAAGAAGACAAATCGTATGCTAGTACGGGTGCGCACAAATTCAGAGATGTACAAATTACCAGCGTTCTTTAACTCCATAGCTTGTGCCTATTTCAGAAACATAGGTTTTCTTGATTCCCATTTTTCATTCTACATATTTCACTGTTAGACCTAGCATCCTTGGCGTAGTTTCCCCTGTATTTTTGCCTTTCCCTCCTTTTATTTTGCTGTGTGTTGGACTTCGTTTTTGCTGGTCTAGATGCTTTGGGTACTCTGCCACTGCTGTTCAGTGCCAACGTGCAAGTGCTCCCTGTTAGACCTGTCAGCCCTTTGGGTGGTCCCTCCTCATCATTATTTATTTTGTCCCACTTTTGCCTCAAACCCTGTTTGAATTTTTCCTTTTTGGGAACCACCAGATTTTTTAGTGTTGCTGCAGATTCAGGGAGCCATTTTATCTACCCCTGGAACTTCTGTCTGAGGGCCTGGAGCACAAAATGGTGGCCACCTGTGACATCACCAGCACCCACTGGAACCTACTAGCACCTTCCAGAACATTCCAGAACCCCGTGACAGTTGGAGGCGGTTTAGAATGTTGGGAAGCTAAGACAGAGAGTTGGCAGTTGGAGCTGGCAGTTGGCACCTGACTGGTGAAGAGTGAGCAGCAGAAACCTGAAGGAGTGAGGCAGCAGGGGTGGAAACTTGTGCCTGGAGTGGGGTCCATAAACCCACCCTTGATACTAGTCCCTACTGACTGAGCCCAGCCTGAAGCCCTGTGTGGGAAGAAGCAAGAAAAACCATCTTAAGGACCTGGACAGCAGGAACAGGCCTTAGAAACCAAGAACAGCAAGATCCTGACCTGGATACTGGTTTCCCTGGAGTCCGACGTCGAGTAGCCTGGAGACCCGGAGCCCGAGGTGGAGAAGCGGCGCTGACTGGAAAAGCAGACGTCGTACCCGGAGCCGCCAGAGGTCGAGAGAGGGCGCCGACGGAGGTCGTGAGGAGTACCAGAGGTCGAGGAGGAAGTCACCCGAGGTCGAGTGAGCGGCGTCGACGGGGGAGTGAAGTCCGCCCTCCGGAGTCGCCGGAGACCGAGGTGAAGCGTGCCGGAGGTCGGGAGTGGAGATCGCACTCCGGAGTCGCCGGAACCTGAAGGGAATCGTGCCGGAGGTCGGGAGTGGAGGTCGCACTCCGGAACCGCCGGAAGTCGACATCGAGCCAAGGCCGGCCGACGTCATCGAACCTGAGGTCGCCATCGGACCGGAGCCGCCCGAAGCCGACATCGAGCCAAGACTGCCCGACGCCATCGAATCGGAGGTCGAGATCGAGCCGAGGCCGCCGACATCGAACCGGAACCGCCTACCGGCGTCGTCAAGAACTGACATTGTGCCGAGGCCGCCGACATCGAACCGAAACCGCCTCACGGCGTCGACACGACTCCAGCGGCGTCGGAGCTTCAGAAAAAGGGCAGTAAGTGGAATAGAGGGCGCCAAAGGCCCTGTGGAATCCTAAGAGACTACTCTAGGGGTTAGAGAGGTGCTGGAACCAGCTGGACTGTGCCAGGGGTGAGCTGAGACTAATTCAGAGGGGTTGTGTAGAGTGAGAGAGCCAGGTCTCTAGTAGTCCCCCCTTGATCTACCTCAGTTTAGGCCTCAGCCTTGTCCAAGCCAGGGAGTAGACACCCTCAAGCCTTCCACATCACCACAAGCTGTGCCTGGGTCAAATCCGCCCATAGTAATCTCAAATGTGATCTGATTCTATAAGTGTCACTGTCAGCTTTTAATTATTTATTGAGGGCACTGTATTTATTGTATTTAACCTATTTATTGCTTCACTGTATTTATTGTTCCACAGTATTTATTGTCGCACAATATTTATTGGTTTGCAGTATTTATTGCCTCAGAATATTTAATTGCCTGTATGTATTGCACTTATATTTATGCCTTAATTATTTATGATCACCCCTATTTATTGAATCATTAAGACAGTATTTATTTGACCTGCACTATTTAAAAAGCCTTGTATATTGTGATTGTGTTAATATTTATCTAATCAGCAACTAAGAGAAAAAGAAGATAAACAGATATTTTCATAATTTTTACGGTGTAGAGTCGTTTTTGGAACGGATGCACGCATGGTTATTGTATGGGTATGTCGTATGCTTAGCACGGTGCCTGATTCCTGACCACTCGAGCCAAGCTACCACTGTATGTCCTGGAAAGACCCCGTTACCACCAACCTCTTCAGGCGTGGGAGTGGGGTATTTCCAACACTCCCTCTGTAAATTGTTGTTATGGATTGGTGATTCCATGATTGGCATAGTTGATTTACTGGTAAGGTCCTTGTGCAGTGCACTGTGTGCTCCCAGGGCCTGTAAATCAAATGCTGCTTGTGGGCCTGTAGCACTGATTGTGCCACCCACATGAGCAGCCGGTAAATGTAACTCAGACCTGCCACTGCAGTGTCTGTGTGCAGTTTGGTACTGCCATGTCGACCTGGCAAGTGCACCCACTTGCCAGGCCTTAACCTTCTCTTTTCTTACATGTGAGTCACTCCTAAGGTAGGCCCAAGGTACCCCTGTGGGCAGGGTGCTGTGTATGTGAAAGGTAGGACATGGCCCTGATGTGTGTGGCATGGCCTGATAGTGAAATACTGGCAATTTAGTTTTTCACTATTGAAAGGCTATCTGTCCCATAGGATAGAATGGGAGTTTATTTATAACTTCTTATTTTCAATAAAGTTTGTGTACATTTTTTTTATAACCTCTTCTAAATATAACTTCCCATTGGGACAGGATAAGAAAATGGAGTTTAGTATGCCTGAACTAAGAATATAAAGATGTATCTTTTAGTAAGGATGCCTTTTATATTCAGGGTTTGAAAATACCACTTTTAGAAAGTAGGTGTTTTCTTGCTTAACCATCCAGTGTGCCTCTGCTAGGTTTGTGTATTGATTGTCTGGCTTTGGAGTGGCAGGGGCTGAGGATGTGCATTCTGTTCAGACAGCCACTTGGGGTTGGGGGGGCGGGGGGGGGGGTAGGGGTAGGTGTGTCCTGCCTTTCCAGGGTGAGTCAGGGCCGGGCTGAATATACCTGGGCTGCATTCAGGGGGAGGAGATTTCTTTCACACTTGAATGGGCCAGGTCTGCCTTGGACAATGCTGTGTCCACCTCCTGTCGGGCAGCTGCACCAGAGGGAACAGAACTAGTTCTGGCTGGGCAAAGACACTCTACCTCCAGAGAATAAAGGATTTTGTACTATAAAAAGTGGGGCTCAGACCTCAGAGTTTTAGATCACTTTGGACTTAAAGAAGGAACCTCTGCCAAGGAGAAGAGCTGGGAGAGAAGTACTGCCCCTTTGCTGTGTGTTGTCTGGGGCTGGCTAACAGTAGCTGTTTCTGCCAAGAAGAGGAACTTTGTGTTTAACCTGTTTGAGAAAGTATCTCCAAGGGCTTGGAAGTGGAGCTTGCCCCCCTCCCTGTTCAAGGGGTCTCAGAAACAGCAAAGTCCTCACCATCCTTCTGGGCACCGTATCTGTAACCACTTGTTTCTGTCACTGAGTCCGTCGCAGGGTTCCGTGTCATGAAGGCACCACAGAAGGCCCCACCGCATTTCGCACCGCATTCTTGGTCTCACTGATGCTGCCTGGTCGATCATCACTGAGCCATTGCTTGCACAGTGTCCTGTGGGCACCGCACCACCACCCTGCCTGGTTGTCACCGACAGTCGCTGCACGACCTGACCATCGACCGGCTCTGTCACCTGCAGCAAAACCTGCCAGTATCGCATCGAGCACCGCCCCACCCTGTATCGTAAGCCTTGCTCTCACTGATGCCGACTGGATGATTGTCACCGAGCTGCTGCCTGCACCGCGTCGTGAGGGCACCGCACCCTGCGCTGCATCCATTTTGCAACGCAACGGCTGCCCCTGGCCTCAACGTGTCGGCCGCAACGAGAAAGTATTGTTCACAGGTCTGTCAATGCTTTACTTGGCCCCTACCACTACTGTTGGCTGGCATTGTTAGACTCTGTTGGTTTCAGCATCGCGGTAGCCCCGGACGGAGCTACAGACTTGGAAGAACTGTGTTTTTCAGCTATTTTAGAAGTGTATCCCCCTTACCCTGACTAGAAAGAAGGGTCCCTACTTGGGCAAAGGTGCAAACCCTTGCCAACTAGAGACCCCCCATTTCTAACATTCACCATATGAATTGGTCTGTACTCTGTACATAATTAAAACCACTACATGCTAAAGCTCAGTTGTTGACTCTGGGCACTTTGGGCCCCTAGAGAAACTCCAAACCTTATAGATTCCCTCAACCATAAGTGTCTAGTGGACGTAATGGTATATTCTCCTGAATTGGATCTTTGATCAATTCACAAGCTTGAATCATTCCCCGTCATCGAAGTTGGGAGTCCCACGGTACCATAGTAAAACAGTAAGTGTCATTATTATAGGCTATAATAGCCATGAACAATCACTTAAATAGCCTATCTATGTCCTTTAACAAAAAAAAAAGGAACCAAACTCCAGCAAATCAGGCGATAGCACCCTCTAGAATACAGAGAGGGGAGACTTCTTCTATGACTTCAGTAAGACAAGGTACAGAGATCTTCAACTTCTGAGGAGGATCATGATACACCCTCCATTTCTCAGAAGAGATCTCATAAGAGGGAACCAGGGGACATCCGAGGAAGGCGGAAAGGCCCTTAAAAAATTCCTATCCTGGGTCTGCCAAGAACAGCACTAAGAAGAACAAGCATTTGCTATGCAGTAGGTTTTGCAATTGCGAGATTTTCAGCTATTGGCATTGTAAATGACAATGCTTTTTATTTATATCTTTAAAAACCTGCATTAATAAAAGGCATTATCTGAAAGAGACACGTTAGTGATAGATTCCTTAACTTAGAATATCCCCAGGCGTCAGACTGGATCCGGAAAGTTTTACTTAGCAGTACCCCTGTGCGTCAGTAAGTGGCGTCATGTGGCTCCGCGTCCGTCGCTGGCGTCGTAAGCGACGAGATGACGTCACGGAGACTACTTGGGCGCCACCCATGCGCGCTGACGTCAGTTCTTTCTTTCTCCGCGCCAGCAAGCGCAGATCCGGATAGAGCACGTACCGTAGTCACTTTTTGACTACTCTTTTGAGACTTTTTGTCTCCCCTTTTTTCTCCTGGTGCACATAGGGATGCCTGGCTTTAAGTCTTGTGGGGTCTGCCGTCGCAACATGTTGGTGGCGGACCCCCATGATGTTTGCTTCTACTGCTTGGAGACCGAACATGACTCCCGGTCCTGTCGGGACTTTCGAGCCATGGCCCCGAAGGCCTTGAGGAAGCAGTGCCGAAAGCTGCTGGAGGTCCGGCACTCGTCCCAACGCCGCTCCAGGTCCAGGGACCATTCCCGGGACCACTCGCGGGGCCGCAGTCTTTGCTCCTTGGATTCCGGTAAGGGCCGACATTAAAAAGTCGAGGAAGCATGTTCGCTCTCTGACGTCCCCCCGTCGGTCCTCTGATGCAGACGAGGGGGACAGGGGCTCTGCCCCTGCGGCTGCTTTGGAGCCTGGGAGTCCCGCGGCCTACCCGCCTTACCCGGGTCCGTCGGCGACTCCCGAACAGGTGCAAGAGTTTCTTGCCATCCTGGACCGCATTCTTATGCCTCGGGCTCCCGGGCTGTTCAGATCCTGTTGGCCCGCCGGCGCCACCGGCTGATCCAGCCTCAGCGCCACAGGATCCTACGCCGTTGGCTCCGGCCCCGGCGCCGCGAGTTCTGGCGCAGCCGGCTCCTGCCCCAGCGCAGCCCTCGGCTCCACCTCAGGTGCTGCAGTGGGTGCCGTTTGTTTCTCCCCCCCCCCCCCCCCATGCCCTGATTCCAGGACCATTTCGTTCCTGCCTGGGATCTGCATTGGGAGACTGCGCTGGCTCGGCCCGGCCGGCGCAGTTTCCGATGCCGCTTGTCCCCTCTCCGGCTCCGGCTCTGCCGCCGTGACCGGTTCCTCCTGCAACAGAGGTGGAGGATGACTGCGAGGGGTCTGAGAACCCTCTTGCCTGTCAATGTGACTCCGAGCAGGACTAGGTGGACGATCTGGAGGACGCCGGCGACCTCGATGTCTCTTCTGACCCGGGGTTTCTCCCCCCACCTACGATGGAGGAGGGAGCTTCCTACACGATGGTGCTTCGTCGGGCTGCTGAGGTCCTCAATCTTGATCATCCTACGGTAGCCCTCAAAACTAACCTCCTTACTGAGGTGCTCCAGACTGCTTCGACTTCTTCGGAGCCACTGCTTCCCTTCAACGACGCCCTCACGCATGTCCTGTTGGGCACTTGGTCGCGGCCGCCCACAGGGGTCCCTGTGGATAAAAATGTTGCCAGGCGTCACCGCCCGACGCCTGGTGACCCCGAGTTTCTGACCACTCATCCCACGCCTGAGAGTCTGGTCATCCAGGCCTCGACGTCGCAGAGTGCCTTTCCCATGGCTGCACCGGATAAGGACTCTAAGAAGCTGGAGCAGTTTGGTAAGCGGTTCTTCTCGTCGGCCAGCTTGGGGCTGCTATTCCCATGCGATGTGGAACACGGTTGCTCAGGTGTTACCTCGGTGTCCTGAGGAGGTCCATGCTGTGCTTTCCCAGGCGGTTGCTGAGGGTAAGGATGCGGCTAAGTTAGCCATTCGGTGTGGTTTGGACACCGCTGACTCGTTGGGCAGGATGATTTCTCCGACTGTGCGATGCGTCGCCACGCTTGGTTGCGATCCACTGGGTTCTCGCCTGACGTCCAGAGCTCGCTCATGGACATGCCCTTTGATGGCACTCGCCTGTTTGGCGATAAGGCTGACTGGAGCACTGGAGCGCTTTAAGGACTCGTGGGCCATGGCCAAGTCCTTGGGTCCTTCCACAAAGAGCCCTGCCACTCCAGGGTTTCGTTCCTTTCGTGGCCAATGCAGGGGCGCCCAGGCACGTTCCTTCAACAAGCCTGTGCAGAACCAGCCTCAGCGCGTCCGCGGATGCGGCTTCCGCAGGGGCGGCTTCCGGGAATCCGCATGGGGGGCAGTCCACCTCCGCCCCCGCTGCTTCAACCTCCAAACCCTCCTAATCCGAGCTTTGTGGAGCACCCCACGCCGGTGGGTGGCATGGTCCGCCACCACCTCCACCACTGGCGTGATATCACAACGGACGAGTGGGTGTTGCAGATCATCCGCAAGGGTTATTTTCTTCCCTTTCAGTCTTCCCCTCCAGCCATGCCACCTCAGTGCCACCGCATGTCGGGGGATCACTTGGTGCTTCTCCAGCAGGAAGTTACGGCCCTCTTGGCCAAGGGGGCCATCGAGCGCGTTCCTGGGCCTGAAGCTGGACGTGTTTGTTATTCCCTCTACTTTCTGGTCCCCAAGAAGGTCAAAGGGGGCCTGCGCCCCATCTTCGACCTCCGGAACGTCAATGTCTTCCTCCGGAAGGAGAAGTTCAAAATTCTGACTCTGGCTCAGGTCCTGGCTGCCCTCGACCCGGGAGACTGGATGGTAGCGTTGGACTTAAAGGACGCATATTTTCACATCCCCGTCCTGCCGGCACACCGGCGTTTCCTGCGGTTCACGGTAGGCCAGGAGCATTTTCAGTTTGCCATGCTCCCTTTCAGCCTTATCAGTGCCCCTCGGGTGTTCACGAAGATGATGGCGGTGGTCGCAGCTCACCTGCGCAGGTCGGGGGTGTCAGTCTTCCCCTACCTCGAAGACTGGTTGTTGAAGGCGGTCTCGCCCCAGGCAGTCGTCAACCACCTCCAGACTACGGCCGACCTCCTGCATTTGCTGGGGTTCTCCATCAACGTGCCGAAGTCGCACCCGAGTCCCTCTCAGACTCTCTCCTTCATCGGAGCGGTTCTGGATTCGACGCTGTTTCGGGTTTATCCTCCCGAGCAGCGAGTCCGGGATATTCAGGCTATGATTCTGATCTTTCAGCCTCTGTCCCGGGTTTCAGTCAGGATGATCCTCTGGCTCCTGGGCCTGATGGCCTCCTGCATCCTGCTAGTGCAACATGCCAGATGGCATATGCGGGCTCTGCAGTGGGACCTGAAGTTCCAGTGGGTGCAGCATCAGGGCAACCTGTCAGATCATGTCCAGATCTCGGAGGGTACTGCACGCAATCGCAGTGGTGGCTCACGAATCCCGATTGGGTCAATGGCAGATCCCTCTCCCTTCCCCAACCGGAGCACACAGTGGTGATGGATGCGTCCCTCCTGGGGTGGGGAGGCCACTTGGGAGAGGCGGAGATCAGAGGACTCTGATCTCCGGCGGAGTCCCGGCTCTATATCAACCTATTGGAGCTTCGGGCGATCCGACTTGCACTGAAGGCATTCCTTCCCTCTGTCCGGGGAAGTGTGGTGCAGGTGTTGACAGACAACACCACCGCCATGTGGTATTGCAACAAACAGGGCGGGTGGGGTCCTGGCCCTATGTCAGGAGGCTCTGTGCCTCTGGACATGGCTGGAACATCAAGGCATTACCTTGGTGGCTCAGCACCTGGCAGGTTCTCGGAACGCCAGAGCGGACGAACTCAGCCGCCGGTGCTTGATGGATCACTAATGGCGTCTGCAGTCGGACGTGGCGCAAGGTCTCTTTCAGCAGTGGGCAGAGCCTTGGTTAGATCTGACATTGACAACAATATAGTTGAATTCCATAATTGATTTTTACAAGTTATAAGGAATTCATGTTGTGGGGTGGTCGGCGTTTCAAACCCAATTATTGGGGTTCATCTTCAGGACAATGGTGAGCAAGTTGGTTTGAAAGTTAAACTACTTGTAGAGTTATGGTTTAGTTCCTAGATGCTCCAAAAATCAATTATGGAACTCCACTATATTGTCAATGCGATGTCTTTTTAACCACTATCACTATCTCACACCACGCTTTTTATTATGTGAGTACTCAAAAAATTGAATTTGTTTAAACAAATACCCGTCATCTTTTTGACCTACATGACCTTTTACGTACTTTGTCTTTTGCTCCCTACGGAATTGACTTTACTTCTTGGGTCACCTTTTCTTTAGGACCTTTAGGCCATACCTGAACCATTGTCCTTAATTATTTACTCCTTAAAGCGAGAGAGTTGTGAGGTTGCTGCACGACTGAAATGGTCCCTGCCCCCATCCTGTTAATGTGCTGGGGTTAATCGCCTTCGGTGTAGAGTGAGAGACAGTAAGAGAAACGGAATAACGAAAGTAGTGTTCACAGTCGCAAGTCTACATAACACCTACCTGTAAAAACCAAGCACTGGTTTGTGGTGGTGGGACACGACGCAACACTCTCCGAGAAGGGGACCTCGAGCGTGAGGCAAGGACACAACGTGAAGAGACACAGCGCGCATGCGCTGCAACGCTAAGCGAGTGGGCGGTGCCTAAGGGACAGGGCGGTCACCAACCCCACTTCCAAAGAAACCCGACAGAAAACCAACGACTATAGCTCTCGCAAGCGAGCAGCGCATGCACTGCAACGCAGGCGAGACCTATAAAAGGACAAATCTCCTCAGACTGCCAGATCTGACCCCGTTATATGTTAGACCTACACCTTCATGCATGGAGATTGAGCTGCATGAAATTATTTTAACTACTCAACAATGTTGGATGATATCATTCATGCGGCCAGACATGCCCTTCTACCCAGTCCATCCATGCTGGAAAACATTTGTAGTCGGATGAGATGCCTGACACACTGAATCTATGCAAGCCAAACTTTCAGAGATGTTTTTACCTCGGATAAGTGCAGTTAGTCTAAAACATGAACCTATAACATTTGTTACTCAGTAAAGATGTTCTCATTGCTGCACACCAACCACAGTGTGAAACAATCAAGTTTCTTAGCAATGAGTCAATTTGAATCACTGCAGTATTATCTTCATGGAGATACCCAATAAGATTACAAAGGGGGCAAAATAAGGCAGCCAAACCTTGCCCTAACAGTGATGCTCTGCGCCATCTTCCATGGTTATCCATTAATCCCTATCAAATCTTCTTTCACTTCGCATATTACCCTCTAGCTTTCATATGTCAGAAACCTGGAGGAAGATCATGGTATCCAGGGCCACAGTATTGGAGTGTGTTGAAACCAGTCACTGATTGTAAAATCCAGTCAACTCCGATTCAGAAAGCCTTTAAAAACTGAACTCTTGAGTGTGTGAGGTAGATTGAAAACCAGGGAGAGACACCAATTAAGTACTATAATAGAAAGTTATAATCAGAGTTTCTAACTTTAAAACTGAGCTCTAGCTGTGTCTAAAAAAGTTTTAACATTTGACTGCACTTCAAAACAAGCACTGGCAAAGCGAACAGGTCCCGCCTTTGTGACCTATTGGCTTTACCAATGTTTTTAGCCTTTTTTTTTTCATTATCCTTCTGAGATGGACCGGCAAACAAAAAGCAACAGCTTAATTCCGTCATGCTTTACTGCATTAAAGCAGCTGCTGTACTGCATGAAGAAAAGATCAAAAGAATAAACCAGCATTGGCAGAGCCAATAGGTCTCGCATTTGGGACCTTATAAGTGTTTAGTTATCCAGCACAATATCCTTGGTGCAACTGTTGCATGGCTAAACACTTATAAGGTCCCAAAGGCGAGACCTATTGGCTGTGCCAATGCTTGTTTCTTATGTTTGCAGTGGTTGTGTTGGCGTGGGGTGGTCCTCGAGTACCGGAAGAAGATAGCACTACTTAACAAGAATTGGCAAGGCCAATATATCTGACTGTTTTGTATTGTGATTTTTTTTTTTTTTTTGTAAAACTTTATTGTTGGGGAGCTGACAGGCCCTCACTGTTTACAAACATCAAAAATATATTTTTGGTCTCAAAAAGCATGCATTGCAATAGTAGTGCCTGGCACTGAATTTAACTACTTTGAGTGTGGATGTGCTTCTAGTGAAAGTGCAGAATGCCGCCGGTGACATGGAATTTTGGCAATGGCTGAAGTGAGCTGACCCACTGCCCCAAGATATATTCTGTAGCTGGCGGAAGCAACATACGAATGACATAGCAACAGGCCAATAGATGAAAAGGGCTGGCTGAAAGCCCCAATAAGTACATTTGCTATACCTATACTTTTAGTAAAATCAAAAGGTCTAACACCAGACCTAATGAGAGAATGTGTCCTCATCACACAACCTTAAATCTAGGTCACGCGTGAGAAACATGCCAGGTCTAAGTAGCAAGTGCATATGGTAAAATGAAGACATTAAATAGCTTTTTTTATCAATACTGAAAATGTTCCTAATGTACCCCACACCTTGAGCGTTAGGACGCATAAATTAAACATGCTAAGTATGGATAACCTCTGTCCAATGTAAGAGCAAGAGTGAAATGTTATCTTAATCTGACAATGGTGAGTCCGCTGTTATAGTTGTTTGAAATGCAAAAATAATAAAAATATAGTCGGTCACAACCCAAAGGCAAACTTTGGCAACAAGTCAAGCAAAATAAAAGGGAACCGCACAAGGTTGCACATTCCTATAAGCACTATAAACAACGTGGATGTATCATACGTACATCAACGTATTATGCCTATGTATAGCATTATATTGAAGTTATTTTCATTGCTAATTCTACCACTACCAATTCACTCTTTAGGGTTCATTTGCCAAGTGCCAATGTTATGATGTGACCTACCATGCCACATAAAGGCTGTGCACTTTCTTTGTGGTCAAATCCATCCATCCATCCATTAATCAGCAGCCCATTCACCCCTAACTATTGATTCAGCTTCAAGGGCTTAAATATATTCCCAGCGGTCTAGATTCTGGAGAGTATAAATGTGTATCAAACTTGCAGACATATGTGGTCTGTGTAAACCTATGACCTCACTGTAGACTTTGGCCTGTGGGGCAGAGTGGGTGATGCTTCACAAGGAAATAATGTCCAGGATTCTTCCATGAACTTTTAAGGGTAATAGTCGCGAGATGCCAAGCGCCCTTTCAGAATCTTTGCACAAGGACGGGGGACATGTTTACATTTGTCCTGACTGCACGAGCGGGGAAGAGAACAAAAGGGCTGTAGAAACACTGAAAAACATGAGAAAATCATCAAAAAGCATCAAACGACAGACGCCCCTCAGCAAGTGCAAGAATGATAATGTTAAAAGTAATGCGCGGGTGCTGTGATTATACCCAAAGTTAAGGAAAAACAAGCATTGGCCGCTTGCACGGCGGGAGAAGTGGGAGTTGTGTGCGCGCACGGCCAATGCTTTCCAAAAAAATAAGGATGCGAGCTTGAAACAAGCATTGGCCACAAAAGTCATCGCGATCACGATCGCTGTGGAAGCGAAAGTGATCACGATGACGCGCTAAAGGCGTTCCTGAGTGCTGCTGGTTGGCCTAGCGCATGGCGGCTGCGCGCGTGCACGCTCACGTGCACGCAAGCGCTAGGCCAGCCAGCAGCACTTAAAAAACTCACATACAAAATGTCTCTCCGAGCCAGCGCATGAGCTGGGCTCAGCGAGACCTAAAAATGGATCAGGACGCTTGACTGTGTTGCCCTGTAGGTGCATGCATGATTTAAACACGCATGTCTGCACCTACAAGATGACGCAGCCTAGGGGCCGCACCATCACGTTTATTTTCTGCTAATGTTAATTAAGCTGAGAAGCAGACAAATGACAGCTTAGAGCAACATGGAGTGGAGCAGAACAGCAATGAAGCACGCAGATGAATGAGAGCAACATGGGAGTGGGACAGAAGGAAGGGGACTCGTGCAGAGGTTCCTCTGAATTGATCAGGTGTGGAAAATTCTAGGGAATGAGGAGTATGAATGTTTGTCCAAAAATTTTCCAGCAGAGCACATTATGCGAACAGTGTGGCTGTTAGTTCTATTCCTGCAGTTCGAAAAAAATAGATTCTCCAATCAGCGAGAAGCTGCTGCAAACTGGAACAAGAAATAAAGCGCAGGCAGCGGGAGTAGGAGGGGGGGGGGGGGAAGAATAGTACCCCAGTTACGTCTGGAGCAGCGGATGGGCACTGATGAAGTTGAATCAATCTGTGCTTGGTCCATGCTCCCCAGCAAATTTCGAAAGTGACATTTCGAGTGGATTAGCCAATTAGGCGCGCACCACAAGAAGAGTGACACTGAAGCGCACAGATGGTAAGCAATGGACTGGCTCTAAGCCCTTTTTAGGTCTCGCCTTGCGACGCAGCGCATGCACTGCTCACCTTGGCAAGATCTATTGTGTGTTTTTGGGCGGAAGGGGGACAGGACATGTGCACGCGTACGGCGTTGGCACAAGAGACAGCAGATGTGCCCGTACGGAGGACAGGAGATGAGGACAGGAGATGTGCACGCACGTGGCGTTAGCACATCTCCTGGTCGCTCGCTCCCTCGCTGTCCGCGCCTTCATTTTGTTGGTGGCGCTTCAAACTGTGTCCCCAAGCTGGGCCGGCGACAGAACGCGGGGGCCTGCTCTCAGCCTTGGACTGGCCGCATTAGGCTCTGTCGGGGCGAGTGGTTGTGGTCACATGTACATTTCACGTTACCTCTTAAATGTGTGATACCAGCAACGGCCTTGAGGGCAGCGATTGTAGTGTCCGGTGTGAGGCCGTGTTTCAGCGGAAAGGAAGGTGAATATTCCCAGACTTGGAATGCTGCAACAACAAAAAAGTCAGTACGAACAAAAGCCCAACAATGTGGGATTGATGTGGTTAATCGTGTAAACGTTTGGTCGTGGTGGCATCCACCACAAACATAGCGTGCACTCAGTCGCTGTTACCTGTATATTTGTGGCAAAAAGTGGTGAGGTATTAATCAATTAATGACCTCCTATCCCCCTTGCCTGCTTGGCTGCTGTTCCTGGTATGTCTGCAATGCCCGGGCATGTTCCCTCTTACAGGGTGTCTCTGTTGCCAGTTTGTGTGTGTGCGCCTTTTGCTGGCTTTTGTTTGGCATTTTGACAATCAGTAATACTGTGACCTTTATATTCTTTTGCCCCCACGATGGTGACCTTTTTTGTTGCACTGCGCCCCAGCCCGAATATTTTGAGGGTTCTTGGCATTCCTTAATTTGCTTAGTTGTCCAGAATAGAAAGTAATGTGGCCCAAAGTTTCCTTAGGAACCTCTGCTTCACTCCGCCATCTTACTTCCTTTCACTGTCGGTCTTGCAAGTTCTTTTTCGATCCTGTTTTCTCCCTTTTGTCATTGTTTTCAATAGTCTCTTTGTCCTTCTTTCTCCCCATCTCTCTATGGATCAAAATCTGATGAAAAAAATTCCCTGTCCCCAAAAATGAGTGCTGGTGCCCACCACTCGCAAAAATGTGAAACTGGTTCTGGGTCTCTGGACATGGACTAAATGGGATTATTCTTGTATAATAGGGACGGACTGGCCTAGGAGTTCTGGAGATTGTCTTAGATTCCAGTTTATCAAAGGCTAGCTAGGATGGAGTAAGGTACATGTCATTCATGGCAGGTACCACCCTTTGAGGTACCCTCCTTTCATAAAATCTTCTAATTTTCCCCTGTATGCTAACAGGGCGACTTTGTTCAATTGGAAGATTTGAAGATAACCAGTACCTCTAAAGGGCTATGGCACACAACCACATGGTAAGCTTTCCTGATGTGACTAAGCTAGACCCATATGTACCAGCATGAGAGACATGGACTTACCGTGACTTCTCACTATTTTCCTGCAGATCCGTCCACCTGTAGGACGTTGTGTTTCATGTTTGATTGTCAAACTTTCAGATCAGTAGCTCCTCTGCTGCATGTTGCTTACTCTGACAGTCTCCACTGTCTGTGGGACAGCGTGGGAAAGCAGCCCTGGACTCTTTCTAGGCTCCCTACACCAGTGGTGCCCTACCCTGTCCTGCAGTTCTTCAGCTGCAAGCACCCCACCATGCAGAAAACACAAAGCAAAACACCCATTTCATTATAGCAAAGGAAACCAGCATTTGCAATGCAATGCAATAGGTCTCACTTCTGTGAAAGTTTGAGCTGTTCGCATTGTAAATGACAATGCCTTTTATTTATGTGTTTGAAAACTTGCAAGAGGTGTGTAAACATGCACTCTGTACTTAAAGCCTTTGCTTACGAGAAGCAAGGCTGGCAATAACTGCGCCTCTTTTACTGCCAGCCTTGCTTCTCGTAAACGAGGGCAATCTGTACAAAGTGCGTGTTTACGCACCGCTTGCAGGTTTTCATAACACATAAATAAAAGTCAGTCATTTACAATGCCAATAGCTCAAACTCTTGCAAATGCGTGACCTATTGCATTGCAAATGCTTGTTGTATACTTAGTGTCTCGCGAGCGGGATAAATGTGCTAGCATGTGCTCTTTCAGACCCGACCCAAAGTGTGGGCTACTTTGTGCACACATTTTTATACAAAATAGAGAAGCAAAAGAAACAATTTGGAATAGTCCCACTAAATATAGGACATATGCTCATAGATCTTTATTATCAGTGTAGTTGGATAATTGGGCTTTCCTGCCATTTTTCAACGTGTAAGGCAGTGGCCTATGAGAGTATGTTAAAGGCTAAAGGCGCAGGAGCCTCATTTTCTTACATGAGGAGCCATATAGCAAATGCAATAATCTTCACACTGAAGATACGTGATCGTTCCTTTTCATTTGGAAGATGCGCCTGACTACAGCATTTGATGAGCAGCTAGGGCAGTCCTGCATACAGTGAAGTAGCATTACCTGATTTTTTTTATTTTTAAGTCACCAGCAAACACCCACGCAATTGGATATTGGGATAGGGCACTAACTGTCAAAGTTTGAAATTTTTTTAGACGTATGAGTGTGAATGCTTAAAAAAAGGAAGATTGGCAAAAATAGGTTCGGTTCTTTACCCTGATTAGGTGTTCCAGGATGAGGACCATTGTTTTACTATGGTTTAATACAAGATAGTTACCACCAGATATTCACACATCAATATGTTCTGTATAGATTAAGCTGGAAATACTAGTCTGGACCTCTAGAATTGTGGATGAACATTTCTTAAAACCTGCGTAAGAAAAGTAACATGTTGCACTGCTTGAAAACTTGCAGTAAGTTGAATTCAACACTGAAAAGCAGCTCCCCCACTGATGATCTCCCGGATACTCCTCACTCGAGGCTTCTGTTGCTGTTGCAGTAGGACTAACAATGTGTCTTAATCCACTGCCTCGAATGGCCACAGTGCCAAAAGACGTGCACTATAAAGCACTGTACCTTCTTCAATTTGTGGACTGATTTCTGCATTGTGCATGTTAAAGGATCACGAATCCTCTGCTTTACTTTTATAGCATTCGACCCCACGTCCTACAATTGACTGATTTGAATTCTTCTGTGCTGAAGCTTACCCGTCTATTGCAAGAGAGCAAATTAGCTAGGCCTTCAGATCCTCATTGGTAATGGTTTTCTTCAGGTCTGTAAAGGAAAATATTTAAAGTGAAGCACCTTTATACTATAAGTACTCGCAAACATTTTCCTAGGCTAGGGGCCAAAGTTTGGTGTGTGATGTGCCTGAGGGCCGCATTGATGCCAGCATGGTGGTGGCCGGGGGATGTGGTTGGGTGGGTGATTGACGGTAAGGTAGGTGTAGGCGAAGCCATGGAAATACATGTACTAGCTGGATTGAACAATGTGAAAACAGAACACCTGGTATTAATCCTGGCTTTGCCACTTTTCAAAATTGTGTGATTCTAGTCAATTTAATTTCACATTCCCCGCTTTTTCACCATACAAGAGGACTCTAAATGCACGATTTCAGGGTGTGCGCTGTACAAACCTGCTCATGTGTTTAATTTAATAAACTATAATGTTCATAGTCAGAGTAGGATGAAGAAGCAAGGTTTCTAAATTCATGTTTGAAAACTATCACTTTTAAATTAATAGTGCTCAATGCACTGATATAATAATACTAAGATGCAAAGGATCTGCATTTTGAATAAAATACACCTTTTGAATTTTGAAGAGACTCCTAATTTGATGCTTTTGCTGAAAGATGTCTTTAAAAGTGAAGGTGTTTCTAAAGTTAAACGCAGGACTCCCAAATTACTTAATCTCTTATACACCAATGAACCTTGAAATAAATAATTGCCTGCCTACTTAATTTATATTTTTTTTCGTGCTCAGTGTAGTAAACTCGACCGCGGCGGGTCCCGGCTGATTGAGACGCCTTCCGCAGCTGACCAAAGCTCTATTCACTAGACTTTCATCCATTGACTCTGATTCCCCGCTGATGCATTCCCGGACGCGGCTTCTCAGCAACACGAATTGCTAGACTTCAGAAGGATTAAACTCCGATTCCCTGGATACGCCAATACAAAGAACTACACGGCTCATTACGCCCTCTCAGCACCGCCTCACCATGTCAACCCGGTCTTGATGATGATCCAAAGTAACTGGATCGAAACGCCGTTGACCTGTCGGCGCAAGCTTTCTTCATGTGGTTCTCTAAATAACTGCTTATTAACTATCAAAAGTTGCGGAATTTTGACCAGAACCACTGATTTTATTGTATATATTTTCACTTCACCTTTCGCCGTTCCTTGCTGATTTCACTTTGTCACTTGCGTCGCCACACCGTTGTGTCACGAACATACTCGAGCACCAAGTACAATTCGGGGTGTTCATGCAAATTTATTTTGCCCGCAGTGCTGTTACAACTGTAACTTGTCCTTTTTATTTTTATCTTGCTTTGCCCTTGTCACTACTGTTTGCTAAATATGATGCCATGCGCACATTTTTCAAAAACCTACTGAGAGTCACCCCTTCGTTCATATAATGTCTTGCACATGCATTCCTAACTGTGTTCTTTAATGATACCAGTTGAGAAATTGTTGCTTATTCCACAGTGGAGTAAACAGCAGCCCAGTGCTCCTGTTGATCAGGAGGCCGTATTTAAAGTTCAGGGAGCCACATGCGGCCCTCGCACCATACTTTGAGTATTCACGCCTTATACTCTTCTGACTGAAATTGCAAAAGTTCCATTTGATGCCAGGCAGCGCTATGATTTAAGGTTGGTGAAGAAGGAAATCCCGATTAAACCTTGGTAATGTGGAACCAGCTGTTCATTCATACTGTGGGTTGATGAGCTATGTACTGATTTCCATAGATTGTCACTCGGGCTCATGCAGCCTTTCATTTGAATCTCAGTACCCGATTTCAAAATCCTTTTTGAATTATTTCACTTTTGTTTCCTAAATTTATCCCGTAAAAGTCTTATTATTGCATACTGTTGAATGGAGTGTTTTTGTTTTGTTTTTTAAGATTGCATCAGGCCAAGGGTTCTTAACCTGTGGTCCGAGAGACATAATCTTGGGGTCCGCTACTGTTTTACAAAAGTAAATAATATTAAAATCAATAAATGATAATTAACAAAGTATATACAAATAGCAAAGCAAAATCGAACATTTGATTTTTTTTTTTTCCCTATTTGTTTTTTTAATTAGCCTTTATTAGAATATGTGCTCTTATACCAGAAAAGTTTAAGCCTCATTGGAAAGTGTGAGTGTAGGAAGGTGAAGTATTATGTGGTGATGCTGGTTAGGCTTCACCATGCAACACTCTCACAAACCCCAAAGATGGTCCTTGGATTCACAATACCAAATCCTTAGCTCAGGCCGCATGGCAGAGAGGCAAAGAGCAGTCAGGCTTTACTAGAGGAACATGTGTTAAGCATTTCAGAGTCTAATGCACAAAAAGAGGGACGGCGAGCTTAAGAAAAAGAAGTTCAGTACCCGTGCTCCCAAGGTAGTACGTCAAAATTACTAGAGAGTAACTGTTCCTGTGAGTAAGTGTTAGCCTATTCGGCAGCGGAGAGTGTGAGAATAAGGAAGGAAGTTGATAGTAACCTATCTTAATAAATGAATATAAGGTTGGGAATTCCTCAAATTTGAAGAGTTGCCCACGCACACCCGTTGGTGTCATGCTTCATCATTGGCGTTTTTCTCCTCGTGAGGGTGGCCCTGCAGTCCCTCATGGGCCCCGTGGGAGGGCTCTTTAGTGTAGATCTTTTGAGAGGAACGCCACATTGGTGAGTGTGGGTATGTGGGGAGTGTGCAAGTGAATTAAAAATAACGTAACGGTGCGCTTGGTAGTATTTATTCTTGGGTCCGTTCGGTATAATTAAAACTAGCAAAAATAACTTGTGTACCCTTACTCCAGTGAGGGGGGTTGGTTAGTTTTTTCGTAGGAGTGGTCCCAATTGAATGGGTTCAGACACACCTCGACCACTCACCTTATTCGGGTCAAAATAACAGGGTATATTGTTTCTCTTTCAAACTCCTGTTTAACGTTTATCTGTGCACTTTTAACTTTCTTTCGGTCCTGATTAAACGCCATGGGATCCAATAGGGACCAAGAGGGCGTGAAACATGTCGACCCCACTATTAATTTTTAACACCATTCACTTATTTTGAAAAAAACTAACCGACCCTCCTCACTGGAGTATGGGTACACAAGTTCTTTTTCCTTATTTTAATTATACCGAACGGACCTAAGAATAAATACTACCAAGGGCACTATTACGTAACTTGCACACTCCCCACATGCACGCACCACTGTGATGGTATTCTCAAAAGATCACCGCTAAAGAGCCCTCTTGCGGGGCCCATGGGGAACTGCAGCGCCATCCCCAGAAGGAGCAAAACGCCAAATGATGAAGCAGGACACCTCAACAGGTGTGTGAGGGCAACTATTCAAATTTGATGAATTCCCTTGCATCCCATCTTCTATTCATTTATTAAGACGGGTTCTCGTCCAGGGGATACTCATCAATAGTCATAATCTATGAATAATCCCCGCCCACGTGCGGGATCCCGGAGCATATAGAAAATACATATATATACATATATATGCATATGTGAAAACATACATGCAGCCTAAAATGTTTCAAACATGGCAAAAATGCTGAAATTACATAGGTTTGCATTGTAGTACCCCTAACCCATAAGGAAAAAAGGAAGCACTAAACCAATTGTCACACAACAATGCTTTATTGCCATAAAGCAAACTTGTAATTGCAGGCATCTGCCTGTAGGCTGCAGTAGAGTATCAAGAAAACAAAGAAAACTGACACCTTGCCTTTAAGGCATTAGAGTAGGGGGACGTGCCTTTAAGACCTGCAGGAGACCCCCTGCTCCCATGATGCACCGCAGGTGACAGTTAGGTCAGTTCTTTTTTCCGGCTCCTTCTATGAGGATCCTGGAGCTTGAGCTCTTCAGTTTTTTGACAAAGTTTTTCTCTTCAGATTTTTTCAGAAAATTCGACGTTTTCTGGCTCCTGAAAGCTTATTCTGCTGGTTTTCTTAGTATATTCTAATTTTTTCCCGTCAGAATGCCTGCTTTATTCAGGAAATGCCCTTCCTGTGGCAATAAGATGGCACTGGCAGATCCACACTCTGTATGTATTGTGTCTTCCAACTTCACACAATCCTGACCGGTGCCCCCACTGCCAGAAGTTTTCCAGGTGCACTCTGCGCGATAGAGAGCGCATAAAGCCAGATGCCCAGCTGGAGAAGGAAAGAAGCCGTCTTGAAGGCGACCATTCATCCTTAAAGCCACCGTCTTCAGCTAGACGACTTCAGAAACGGCGACGTACCACCTCTCCTGATCCCAAGAAGACCAAGGTTCGAGGAGATTCGCCGTCGATGTCGAAGTCACTGTTTAAAAGACCCAGGACTGCTTCTGCGTCAAGAGATCCATCTCGACATCGAGATTCTCCGCCGCATACAAGTAAGTCGGCGTCGAGGCACAGCACTTCGGGCTCGAAGGCTGTTAGTCCGATGAAATTCGGACAGTCTCCGTCGACGTCTAGGCTTCCGTCGACGTCGAGACACTCTCTGCCGACCTCGAGGGGGTCAGCGTCGAGAGCTGCGACGACGTATATCTCGCCGCAAGTGGGTCGATCGACGTCAAGGCATTCGACGTCGAGGAGATCAGCCTCATCTCGACGTCATGGAAGATCAACGTCAAACACCGGACAGCCGGTGAAGGTCGACGTCAAAGTCGCCAACTCGACGGTGAAGGCCGAAGTCACCAGCTCGACGACGAAGGTCGACGTCGAAGTCTCCGCATCGCCATAGGCGGTCGGTGTCGAGACCACCGTCGAGAGCGGAGCGGCATTCCCAGCAATCGGCACCGATGGTGACACAAACATCGACACGTAGAGACTTTCGACGTCGAGGGATCGAACTGCAGCGGTCACGGAGGAGATTAGATCTAGATTTTCATCAGGGGATTGATCATCATCTCCAGGTCTACATATCGTACAGATTTCTCCGGAGAAATCCCCTAAGGCTACAGAGAAGTTTGGACTTTCACCTCGCTGGTTGGAGAATGTGGGTACAGGTGACTGCAGAAGCCCGGGCTTGGGCTGTTCTCGCACGTACTCGCCCTCCAGGATTTCTCCGCGTAGAAGCAAGTCTCCTCCTGGTAGGCCAAGGTCACCTTCTCCACGCCGGTCACGATCCAGGGATCTGCCTCCTCCTCACAGAAGGCCCAGATCTCCTTCTAAACGCAGATCACGGTCCAGGGCTCATCACAGTGACCGTCTCCACAAGAGGCGACGCACCAGATCGCCCACCTTGTCTTCCTCCACAAGTTCCTCGGTCCGGGACTATTCTACGACCTATTCCTCCACTCCTCCATCACGAGTGTCTCCTATTGATGACATCACTACTTTTTCTGAGGTCCTGGGTAGAGGTGCGCAGAAATTGAACATCACATTGCACACCCCTCTGGCTCCCATATCAATTATATTTGATACTTTACATCACCGTTCAGCGCCCAGACCTTTGCTACCGTTGGTGCCACGGCTGTTGGAGCCAGCTATGGCCACATTTCTCACTCCTGCTACGGTGGGCTCTGTGCCTTCAAGGATCGCCAAGAAGTATAAGGCTCCTGTCGAGGATCCCTTATTCCTAAGATGGACCCGCCAGCGGACTCGGTTATTGTGGCGGCTGCCATGAAGTCCCACTCGGCGTCTGTTTCCTCTTCTGTCCCCCCGGAGAAAGACAGTAAGCAAATGGATTCCTATGGCAGGAAGATGTGCAACACTTCTGCTTCATACATGAAAGTGGCGAGTGCTTCAGCCCTTCTGGGGCGTTATGATCGTTCACTTTGGGATTCACTCTCCAGATTCGCTGAAAAACTTCCAAGGGAAGACAGACAGAATTTTAACGAGATTCTCCTTGAAGGTGGGCTTGTAGCCAATCGGATCATAAGTGCGGCTGCGGATGCTTCGGACCTCGCCGCACATGGAAACTCCCATGGCATATGCTCTCGACGTTCAGCCTGACTGAGGCTAATGGGCCTCAAGCCCGATGCTCAAAAGAAAATTCTTAATTTGCCTTTTAACGGTTCGTCCTTATTTGGTGCTCACGCTGATGACCAAATGAACAAAATTAAAGCAGAGATGGACACCGTTAAGGCTGTTGGACTGGAGAAGCACAAGGAATATCGGAAGCGCTTTTGTCAGGGCGACAAGCGCTCCTTTCATCAGTGTGTTCAAACACCTCAATGGTCCTCTCAGAACAAACAGAGGCCCCAATTCCAACAAAGGGGATGTGGCAGAGGAGGAGGGAACGCTAAACAGCAACAGTCCTCCACCAAGCAGCCTTCCAAACAGTGAGGTCGTACTTCCTCCGCGCCCGTTCGCCTCTCCGGTGGGAGGAAGTATCAGTTTTCACCTGGAAGAGTGGGAAGCCATTACGAGAGACAAATGGGTACTGAATATTGTACAGCATGGCTAATTGCTTAGGTTCAAATCTCCCCCTCCGCAAGTACCCCCACGGAAGCAGCACCTTCCTCAAATTCAAAATCGGCTTTTACTGGACGAAGTAGATACTCTCCGCTCCAAGAACACCATAGAGGAAGTACCACCCTTGCAAAGAAATCAAGGAGTATCCCCCCGCTATTTTCTAGTTCAAAAACGAGGAGTAGTCCAAGAGTACAGACCCATCCTC
Organism: Triturus cristatus; assembly: GCF_964204655.1. Lineage (NCBI taxonomy): Eukaryota > Metazoa > Chordata > Amphibia > Caudata > Salamandridae > Triturus > Triturus cristatus. Next base: position 740,046,006 of record NC_140592.1, read on the forward strand.
GACCTGCGTCTGCTCAACGGATTTGTCAAGAAGGAAAAGTTCAGAATGCTAGCCCTGCATCAAATCTTCCCGCACCTTCACCAGGGAGACTGGATGTGTGCCATCGACCTGCAGGACGCCTATTTTCATATTCCTGTCTCAGTGAAACATCGAAAATTCCTCGGGTTTCAGATCTCTCGTCAACACTTACAGTACAGCGTTCTGCCGTTTGGCCTCAAATCCGCCCCACGGACATTCTCCAGGTGTATGGCGGTGGTAGCTGCCTTCCTCCGCAAGCGGAAGATCTTCGTCTATCCCTATCTAGACGACTGGCTCCTGAAGAGTTCCACTCCTGTTCTACTCCAGAGCCATCTCTCGTTCTGCCTCAATCTACTACAGTCATTGGGATTACAAGTCAACTACAAAAAGTCGGTCCTCAGGCCCACTCAGCGGATTCACTACCTGGGCGCCTCTCTGGACTCTGCAAAGGCAAGCGTGTGTCCTTCGGAGGAGAGTTTATTATCCATGCTTCAGAAATGCCACACGCTTCTCAACACTGCATTCCCCACAGCCAGGCAAGTGTTGTCACTTCTGGGGTCGATGGCTTCGTGCATTTACATCGTGCCGAATGCACGCCTTCACATGCGTCCTCTACAACAAGCGCTAGAGGATTAATGGTCGCAGAGGTCAGGTTGCTGGGAAGATCTGGTCTCTCTTCAACAAGCCGCCAGAGACTCCATCAGATGGTGGATGAAATGCTCCCATCTGCTTCAAGGCGTCCCCTTCCATCAGACGCCTCCGACACAGACAGTGGTCACAGATGCCTCCATGCAGGGCTGGGGTGCTCATATGGACCAGCTTCGGGTACAAGGTCTCTGGTCCACTACCGAAAGAACTTATCACATACATTTTTTGGAGCTACGAGCAGTCCATCTAGCTCTCAAATCCCTGTATCCTTCTATCCAAACCAGCCACGTTCAGATTCAGACAGACAACACAACTATGTTCTATCTGAACAAGTAGGGAGGCACCAAGTCACCAGTCCTGTCTCTGGAAGCTCAGTCCATTTGGCGATGGCTACTTGCGAAAGGTCTTTCAATCATCGCAGTACACCTGCCAGGAACCCTGAACGTGCAGGCAGACGGTCTCAGCAGAGACTTCGTAGAAGCGCACGACTGGGTGCTCAACGAAGACGTAGCCCAAGAGATCTTCCGGCAGTGGAGAGTACCGGATCTTTTCGCAGACGTGGCAAACAAAAAAGGCCCCGTCTTCGCCTCCAGGTTTCCCCAACAGGGATCACAGGGGAACGCACTTTTGATCAGCTGGTCGCAGACATTGCTGTACGCTTTTCCTCCTCTCCCTCTCATACCAGCGGTCCTACAGAAATTCTACAGGACCAGAGCAAGGATGATCCTAATAGCTCCGGAGTGGCCCCGCCAGTGGTGGTATCTGGATCTCCTCCAGCTGTCAGAGGTGCCACACCGGAGATTGCCTTGCCTGTCGAACTTACTGACCAAGAACCAGGGGAGTGTTCCATCCCAACCTTCCCTCCCTTCGATTGACGGCATGGCTCCTGAAGTCATCCAGTACGGACATTTAGATCTTTCGGCAGACTGTATGAACATTCTGCGAGAAGCAAAAAGGCCCTCCACTAGGAAGTCTTATGCATTCAAGTGGAAGAGGTTCTAAATTTGGTGTAGAGATCGCCCTTGATCCAATCCAGGGTCCAAAAGGTCTATTTCTAGATGGATTGTTTCCTGCATAACCTTGTCTTATCAACTGTCTCACGGTTCTACAGGTTAGACCAAGAGCGCACTCTACTAGAGGGAAAGCTTCTACTGTAGCTCTCCTTCGCAACGTTCCCATTTCTGAGATTTGCAAAGCGGCAACATGCCGCTCTATACATACCTTTACACGCCATTATTGCATAGATTCAGACGCACAGGCCGACGCCCAGGTGGGGCAGGCCTCTTTGAGGAATTATTTGCATAACTGCTATGCGAATGTGATGTTAATGCATGTTCTAGATGCTTTATTGCTCGTCCGAGATTTTGGGTATGGGCTTGCTACTCTGTTCATAGATTATGACTTGATGAGTATCCCCTGGATGAGAAGGATTAGTTACTTACCTGTAATCCTAGTTCTCATCCAGGGATATACTCATCAAAGTCATAAGCGACTCACCCACCTCCCCGGACGAGCATTCTCCTCAAGTTATTGTTTGATTGCAGATCTACTCAGGTGCGTGTACACCGTCAAAAAGAACTGACCTAACTGTCACCTGTGGTGCATCATGGGAGCAAGGGGTCTCCTGCAGGTCTTAAAGGCACGGTCCCCCTACTCTAATGCCTTAAAGGCAAGGTGTCAGTTTTCTTTGTTTTCTTGATACTCTACTGCAGCCTACAGGCAAATGCCTGCAATTACAAGTTTGCTTTATGGCAATAAAGCATTGTTGTGTGACAATTGGTTTAGTGCTTCCTTTTGGGTTAGGGGTACTACAATGCAAACCTATGTAATTTCAGCATTTTTGCCATGTTTGAAACATTTTAGGCTGCATGTATATTTTTCACATATGCATATATATGTATATATATGTATTTTCTATATGCTCCGGGATCCCGCACGTGGGCGGGGATTATTCATAGATTATGACTTTGAGTATACCCCTGGATGAGAACTAGGATTACAGGTAAGTAACTAATCCTTACTATCAACTTCCTTCCTTTTTCTCAACTCTCTCCGCTGCCGAATAGGCTAGCAGTTACTCACAGAAATAGTTACTCTCTAGTGATTTTGAAGCATTTCAGAGTACCAACATGGACGATAAGTAATTGACATGACTTGTAAGAAATCCGACCCCAATTTTAAAAAAAGCAGATTTTATTTTAGTTTAGCCACCAAAACGAAAGTGATCAAATCCATATAACCGGAGCTAAAGATTTATTCTTGTGACTCCAAGGACCATCTTTGGGGGGTTTTGAAAGTATTGCCTGGTGAAGCCTAACAAGCAATTCCACATAATTCTACGCCTTCCTACAGTGAGGCTCTAAACTTAAAGTAATTCACAACACAAGTTCTGGGAAAACAGTTCTCAACTTTGAATGTTACTATTTTGATATTAGACTGGAGTACAGTTGGATCAATAGATTGCCAAAGATCCGTTCAGGCAAATGATTGCTAATCAGTGCCTTCCTTCTGTTGTATCTTGATGAAGAAAAAGATCTATAAGTTAAAAAAAAGTTTGCATGTGACTATTTTATGTAAGAACCTATTCACTCCACCCATCCCAGAATGTGAGTTTAGTCTAATTTACTCAAGACCTTGCCCTCCATGTGCTCCCTGAGGCAACTTGATTAAATAATATTGGTAGATCTATCTTGTTCGGTGCTTTTGTATAGGTCCTTTTGCTGGATAACTCTAACATTAGATTCCTGACCTTGTAATGCTGACCAGGTACCAGACTGAATCCGGGGGGAATAAATCACACAGAAGTGCACCCATACACTAGGTGGTACCGTGCAGCTCCACGCGGACTCGGAAATGACAGACCGTAGCTGCATTTAAGTCTCATCACTGGACGCTGATGTCAGTCTTTCCTTTCTCTGCCTTCCAACACAAATCTAGAGCTTTGCTCCCAAATTTGTTAGTTTCCCCGATGACTTCTAAACCATATCAAACCAGTGTAAGGGACTAATGTCCCCACCCAAAACGACTTTGTTTAAGAACCATATTATGACTACAGGAATAAGAGCTTGGTTATGGACCCACACAAGGTGCATCTTTGGTGTTTGGCTTCAGTCTGCAGCTCATTTGTCATGCACTAAGTGCACCCTCGTCCGTGTGGAGGCAACAAAAGAAGTTGTAACCTTCGTGTAAGCCCAGTTCCCATCCAAGGCTTGGACGATGTCCCGATGCTATTCTTTCATCCATTCAACTTTGCTCTTGAAGTCCTCCAGCAAGTCAAAGTCTAAGGGTAAGAACAAGACTGTGAATTAGTATTTGATCTCATCTCACCAGTATGATTCCAAAGAAGGTAGCGCAAGGCTTCAATATGTCAGTCGCACCCTTTTGAGGTTTCTGGTTCTAGTACAGATTCTTTAGCTATTCCCTATGCGCCCTGAATTTCCCAGATCGTTGAAAACCCCATGCAGATCAAGGCCATGATGCTGAGTTTTGGTGTGCTTCCAGCTTCCTCTGGTGTGCCTTCCTGCCCAAATAACAGCAGGATCCCACAGTGGTTACTGCTGGCAGGTCCACACAGGCACCAAGGCGCATACTGAATGCTCTACAGATTTTTACTCGAGCTCTGAGATCCACGCTGTTACTTGCTACACCGTGCCACCAGTGCCAAAGGGTGAACCGATGCAATGCCAATGTCAGACCCCAAACTGACTGGCTTGTTCCTGACCAGTATTGCGATAGAAATGTACTGATGGGCAGCCTCCATTTTGCCACCTGACTGTAACTCAGCACCTCTGCCATGTTGTACCCACCAAAAAAGGCTCCATGATTCCTTAGATTCTGACTCGATCCTATACCAGAGCAGGAATCGCCACAAGATGTTGATGAGTTTAATGGGAATAACTTGCTCCCATCTCCCTATACTGGGGATGTTTTGTACAATAATTTACAAAATTCCAGTAGGCTTGACAACTCTCCTTACCCAGAGCTTAACTCGTCACTTGGGTCACCAATTTAAGATAGTTTTTCTTTTGCAGTGGTGTTCCGGAGGGCAGCCGAGGTAGTAGATTTAGAACTCCCCTCGATTCAGTCAGGATTTATAAAGCACGGTTAATCACCCGAAACGGTATCCAGGTGCTTGCAGGTCCTGGAGGCTTATTCAGACAGCCAGAGCTTGAGGGCCATTCTAATTCCAGAATTGCGGTGATTGTCCGGAGGTGCGTGTGGAGGCTGTTCCAGATCTTTACTGCAATGTGGGAGGAGGAGCGCCCTCCACTTCTGCTTCGGTAGAATGCAGGGGTATGGGCAGGTGAAAGGGGGCAGAGTGTCGTCGTCTTGATGGTTGGTGGAAGTTCAGGTGGTGGTTAATGTAGGTGGGTTCTTGTTTGTGTAGAGCCTTGTGTGCGTGGGTCAGCAGCCTGAATTAACATTGCTTCTGTATGGGGAGCCAGTGAAGTTGACTGAGGTGGGGTGTGATGTGCGTTTACCGGGGACGGCCGTCGAGGACTCTGGCTGCGGTGTTCTGTATGGTCTGAAGACTCTGTAGGAGGTGTGTGGTGATACCTGTGTAGAGGGCGTTACCGTAGTCCAGTGCGGTGCAGAAAGGAACAAACTGACTGCAGCGTATAGGATTGGTGCTTATATGTGCACTGCTTCGTCACTTCTAGGGTGTTGTGGAGACAGCCACATGGTACCACCTACCGGCCTGTGGGAGCAATGCTGTGTGAAGTTTTCAGGGTCTAGTCTGGCTCCTGGGTAGTATTCTAAGGTGAGGAATCGGTGGTTAAATAGAGTAGCCACTAGTAAGACTGTGACTGAGGGTAAATAACTTTTTCTAATATTTGTTTTGTTCTGTAGTATTTTGGGATTCTAATTAACTGAAGTCAAACTAGACTGGACATTGTCTATGCCAGTATTTTGTAATGTTTTAAGGTGAATGATGGTATATGGTGGCTGGTAAGGTTGCCATTATATACTTTAGTAAGTCTTGCCAGTTGTACTTATTGCTGGCTAGAAACTGTTAAACTCTATCAAGGATGTGTATTGATGTGTGTGTGCACCAAAGGACTTTGCTGTTTGTTTTGTTTCACTAGGTTGTTCAGCAAGGTTGTAAATTGGTTGGCTAGGGTTGACTTCTTGTTGTGTGCACCGCATTGTTGTATATTTCAAGTTGGTTATGCATATTTGTGAGAAGAGTTTATTTAAAATGCATTTTTTTAACATACTTTATTGAAAACCTTAACCGTATTTAAAATGCATTTTGATAGAACATTCCCTTGCTTTTTATGGACCGGCAGCTTTTCCAGCATATGGGCCCCTTTTTAGGTCGAGCCTAGCGCAGCGCACATGCGTTGCTCTAATGAGAGGCTTCTTGTGAGCACTCCAAACTTCCCCAAAACTTCTGGTGTGTGGTTTTGTCAACTCCCACACATTCCATTGGCCTTTGCGTGTGGCTTTTAATAATAAAAGCTCGCAAATGGCCAAAGGCGGGTGTATGTCCCACCTTTTCTCTAAATGTTCACTCTCATAGCGTTTTGGTGTCTGGAGTGAGCAGCATTGTGGCAGCTGCATTCCTCCCTTGTTGTGGATCAAGTTACTAATGAAACACAGCGCGGTCGCTTTCACTTTGCGGCCGCGCTTGTTTGTCATCCTGTCAAACCGCCTTCTATATATCTTGGGGCTTCAGTGGTTCCAAATTAATCACACCGGTTGCTTGAAGTATTTTTCCCTAATCTGAGTTTAGCTTTCGTGTAGCATGTGTCATGAGAGCGCGGTACTGTTAAAAATATTGCCGCGCCTCTAACGAGTCTTTCATCCCATGGGGACTTCGGCTAATGAGTTGGAGCTTTTGAAAATCAGCCTTAGCTCCTTTTAACACACAGCAGCGGGTTTCAAAGCCATTTCAGAGGCTCAGAACGGCTTTCCCGGAGCCGCGCCAGGCAGACTTTGCCACCTCTCTGAAGGCCTGCGAGTAGGCCTGCTGTTCCACCGGCCTGCAAGCATTGCATGGGCTCATTTCATTCCCCCAAAACAGCGATATGGTCATAAAAGCAGCCTTCCAGATGCCGTTCAGTGACACGTAGCAGCGCAGTGCACGAGGCTACAGGACACGCCAGGGCATCCTTTATCGTGGATTTTATTGTGCAGCGGCTGAAAAAAGTAACACCGCTGCAGGCGGCTGGCTGGGAGCGCTTTGTGTCCGGCACAAGGGCCTGTGAACAGCAGACGCTAAACATCTGACTGCCGCTGCGCAGCAACATTACTAATACCTGCCACTAACCGTACGTTAAAGAAAATGTTCATCGCCGTGCAATTGATTCATGAAGGGAAATTCCATGAACATTGCAGTCATATTAAATAATTCACATCTTTAAATGGCGGGCATATGTTGACGGGAAGAAATGTCATTATTCACTAGCCCTTTCTTTATTCGTTCTGTACTTGTCAAGTGTCCCTTGCCAAGTGTCCCTTTGTTCTGTACTTGCCAAGTGTCCCCTTGTCATGTGTGCTACCTTTTACTTATAATCGTTATTATTGCTCTTCTCTATATAACCCTTCATACCAGAATATTGTTCTGTCTAAGAATTGTAAGTGACACGGTAGATTGCCCCATTTGGCGGTACTCCGTTTTACAACTTCGAAACGATGAAGAGTTAAATCCCTTCTGCCGAGATTAAAACCTACGAATTGCAGATCACACCACTTCTCAGTAGAGAGCTCTAAACTCTCCTTCAGCCCATCCTATTTCTGTGCATGCGTGACCGGCTTCACAAAGAAAACAGAGGGACTGTCCGGGGTTCACAATAAAACCGCAGCCTCCCTGATAGATGGTGGGGGGGCTCTTGGATTGTTTGAGGACTTTGTTTGGGGAGGGAGCGGGTCACCGGCAGTTCGTTTTACCAACGCAGGTTCTTAATGCACATGGTTTTACCCGGACTTATTTCAATATTGCCTTTCCCTTGCGCCTGCTATGGCACATAGTATCGTAGTTACGGTACTCCTCTGAAGGGCCCAGTACTACCACAGCAGTCCATAGGGAATGCATTCGACACTTGGATGCCTCTCGACTCGCTTCTAGGTGCTTCTCTGCGGAACACGCACTTCTCCAGTATTGGGGTGTCTTTCATAGATTCACATGCTTGAATATTCCCCGTCGTCGAAGTGGGAGTCCCACGGTACATAAAGCAATGTAGTAATAACCCAAGCCCATTAGGCATAAAAGAAAGAAAAACCATAGAGTTTTCACAGATAGACAACTTGTCACATCTATAACATATCACTGTCGTTATGTTCTAGGCCAAATCCAGCCAATCCGGCGTCCGCACCCTCTAGAACCCTCTCCCCAGAGACTCAGGCTCTCAGATTTTCTACCGCACGTCGTGTGAAGGGAGTCTCCCTGAGCTTGCTCAGTTTTTTCTTCTCATACTTCACAGAAGATTGGGTTTATGATGTCTTCAACCAAGAAGTCCCTCTTCAGACCTTGTGGGAGCTGTGGTAAACTGAGACTTCATTCTGAAGATCCTCACAAAAAATGCATTTATTGTTTATACCCTGAACATCCGGTAAAAGACTGTAAAATTTGCAGAACCTTCTCACAAAAAACTTTGAAGGACAGAGAAGGGCGTCTCCTTCTGTGGCTACAGAAGTTAAAAACTTCAGAAAATCCTGTTTCTGATGTGGAGAGTGTATCTTCCATCCACACTGCTCCCTCTCTGAGAAGGTCCTGTGACTCTCAAAAGGTTTCTCCTAGACCTAAAGTGATGACGAAACAGCATGGAGAAAAGATTTCTTCACAACCTTCTACTTCAAGAGGGGTGATTTCCCCCCCCAGGAGTCTCTCTGTTTCATTGACGCCCCCGAGATCAGATTCTCAGGCGTCTAAGACTCCATGTGCGCAGTTTTTACCTCAGAAACTGCCTCTCTCGTCGACGAGCTCATCTACGCTTCCTCCGTCGACGAGAGCTGCCATCGTCGCATCTACGTCGACGACCTCGGCATCTATGTCTATGAAGCCAACCATGATCATGTCGGCGTCTTCACCGTCGACGCTGGTGTCAGTTAAGGTGAGACCCATTTCATCGACGCTACCCTTAACTTCGTCGTCGACGACTATCAAGCAGAAAAAAACGTCGTCGTTCGAGGGGTGCTTCGTCGTCGAGGGGTGCTTCGTCGTCGAAGAGTGGTTCGTCGTCGACGGCAGCTTTGTCGTTGGCGGGTGCTTCGTCGACGAGGGTGGCCTCTTCGGCGGTGGCTCTGCCATCGACGGTAGCTCTGCCGTCGGCGGTGGCTTTGTCGTCGGCGGTGGCTTTGTCGTCGGCGGTGGCTTTGTCGTCGGCGGTGGCTTTGTCGGCGGCGGTGGCTTTGTCGGCGACTTCAACCTCTCTGCTTCAACGACGGCATTCGTCTCTGGATACCCTGCTGCCACTTAAAACACCTGTACAGCCTCCTGAAGTGCTGTTTTCTTCTGACAATGAAGACTACGAGGATGATAGATTTCGGGCTGCTCGCAGTCCTTCAGAACTTCTAATTAAATGTCAGGACTCGGATGACGAAGACTTGCAACAAGATGATTTCTCATCTTATAACACACGTCCAGTTCAGGAACCACAAATGGCACAATTGCCTTTAAGTCTGATTTCCAATTTACAGTAAATGCTGGATGATTATAATCGCTGTTTTCCGCGGTCTGGCCATACCACTCCAACGCCGCAGACACCTCAACAACCTGTTTTTCCTAGGGAAATAGTAGTCACACATCAGTGCCCAGAGAACAATGTCTTGGAGTTCCTCCAATCCAACTGGAAGATATTGTCGAGGAACAAGATGATCGCGCTGACAAGGAGGAAGGTGAGCTGGATGATGCTTCTCTCCTTTCTGACTGGGACAACTATCAGATTCAAACACCTTCTCCCGCTGATCCAGCCCCTTTGGATTCTCCCCCAGTTGACATTGGTGGTTTTCATTTGCTCATGGAAAGAGCAGCGAAAAGATTTCACCTCCCTATGACAACCAGAGAGGAGGATTGTTTCTTATATGACTTTAAGGACCAACCTCAAAAGCAGGTCCGCTGCATTCCGATCATTGATTTTATATGGCAAGAGGGCCTTAAATTGATGCAGACTCCTAATTCGATTCCAGCCATCCTTCCTAGGATAGACAAAAAATACAAGGCTCCTCCAAATTCTCCAGCCTGTTTGACTTCACAAACAAAGCCTGATTCTATTATTACTCAGGCAGCCCAACGCCGATCTAGGAACCCTTCATCTCCTTTGTCGGCACCTCCAGATCGCGAAGGTCGACGGCTGGATGGTATAGGGAAAAATGTTTCCACTATGGCGGCAGCTACGGTTCGAGTGGCCAATTCTTTGGCGATCTTGGGCTGCTACGATCGCCAGATGTGGTCGGACATTTCATCTCTGATTAATCTCATTCCTGAATCATCCAGGCCAGAGGCTTTGAAGATTCTCCAAGAAGGAGAAAGAATTTCTTCGGAAATCATAGACTGAGCCATTGATGTGTCTTCTTCTAGCTTCCGTCTTTTGGCTGGTGCTGCGGTCCTCCGGCGTCAGGGCTGGTTACGGGCTACGTCCTTTCGTCAAGAGAAGCAAACAAAAATCCTGGACATGCCTTACGACGGCGAGTCCCTTTTTGGCCAGCATATAGATGATGCCCTTCAAGCCATCAAGAAGGACACTGACACAGCTTGTGCTCTAGGATCTTTACAGTTCAAAAAACAGCCTTTTCGAGGCGCAAGAGGTCGTGGTTCCTCTTCTTCCTTTTGTGGTAATTCCAACCAATACAGGCAAGGACAAAACCGCTATTCCTCACAAAACCAGCAATCTTATCGGCAGCAAAATTCTTCCAACTACAGACAATACAGAGGCAAATCTTCCTACAGAAGAAAGGATTCCTCAAAGAAACAATGACTCTCGCTACCCTCAGTCACGGACTCCTCCAAAACTTGGAGGTCGAATCTCCCGCTTCTTCTCCAAATGGTCGCAAATAACCACAGATCAATGGGTTCTCGATATTGTGCGCAGGAGACACGCTTTGGAATTTATAAAGATTCCTCCAAATACTCCACCAAGAGGTCCTCCTCCTGCACATTTGAAAGAGCTACTGAAGCAGCTAAACATTTTATTGAGAAAGGGCGCGATCGAAGTGGTGTCAAAACTACAGAAGGGCAGGGGGTTCTACTCAAGGTTCTTCCTTGTACAGAAGAAATCGGGAGAATGGCGTCCCATTTTGGATTTGCGAGCCCTGAACAAATACATAAAGACACAAACTTTCCGTATGTTGTCCCTACAAGAAGTCCTTCCTTTTCTCTCTCAATGAGAATTCATGACAACACTAGATCTACAAGACGCTTATTTTCATCTTCCCATATTACCACGACACAGAAAATTCCTCAGATTCAGAGTGGCCGGACGAGATTTTCAATCCAAGGTCCTGCCATTCGGCCTTCGTTCTGCTCCCCGAGTGTTCACAAAAGTCCTTGCACCGGTGGCGGCTTACCTTCGCCTTCAGGGAGTTCAAATCTTTTCCTACTTAGACGACTGCCTTCTAAAGGCGAAGTCTTTCGAACTAGCGTCCAAACAAACTCTGTTTTGCAGATCCCTTTTCCAGTCTCTGGGCCTCACACTGAACTTAGAAAAATCTCAGTTGCACCCAGCTCAGAACAGATTGTTCTTGGGAGCCATTCTGGATACCACTCTAGGAAAAGCTTTTGTGTCGCACGAACGACGACAACGTCTTCGCGATCTAGCGGCCTCTATCCATCTAAAAGAGTTTGTTTCTGTCCGACAGTTGAAATCTTTCCTAGGGATGTTGTCATCCTGCATTCCTCTAGTCCCTCTCTGCCGCCTGAAGATGAGACCTGTCCAAGAAGAACTGGACAAGCAATGGGCTCAGGTCTCGGGCACTTTCAACGACTTGGTCAGTGTCACCCATCGCTTAAAAAGAGCTCTTTTGTGGTGGACTCCCGAAGATCATGTCTCCGTGGGGCGTCCTTTTCTAGCGGACACTCCACAATTTACCCTCACCACCGACGCATCTCTCGAGGGTTGGAGCACCCACTTGCAAGGCTTAACTGTGAAGGGCAAGTGGTCTGTTCATCAAAGGACGAGACACATCAACCTGTTAGAATTACTGGCCATCTTTAAAAGCTTTCAGTACCATCATTCACGGAAGCACGGTGTTGATCCGGACGGACAACACAACGTGCATGCACTATATCAACAAGCAAGGAGGCACGAGGTCCGTTCTGTTGTCCCTTCAGGCTCAAAAGATTTGGGATTGGGCGATTCAACATCACATTGCCCTCACAGCAGTACATGTTCCGGGAGCGTCCGACATTCTGGCGGATTCCCTAAGCAGATCCTCCACGACCAATCACGAGTGGGAATTGCACCAACCCACTCTGGATCACATATTCCAGCTATGGGGTCCCCCCCGAATCTGGATCTTTTTGCAACCTATCTGAACCGGAAATGCCAGTTCTACGCAAGTTGGCTTCCCCAACCAAAGTCATGCGGGAATGCCTTTTTGATGAACTGGTCCACAATTTATGCTTGCGCCTTTCCACCAATTCCTCTAGTCCCCAAGGTTCTACGGAAAATGAGGAAAGAACCCTGTCGGCTCATCCTAATATCCCCCCGATGGCCTCGACAAATATGGTTCACGGAGCTGCTGCTACTGTCTCAGTGCGAACCAATCATGCTTCGTCCTCTTCCGAATCTTTTGTCCATGGAACACGGTCAAATTTGTCATCCCGATCCTGCGTCTCTACACTTAGCGGCTTGGAACCTGAGTACATGCGAATTTGTGAATTTGGACATCCCTTTGGAGTGCAGAGAAGTCTTAGCAAAGGCTAGAGCTCCTTCTACTGTAAAAACTTATAAACTCAAATGGAAACGATTTTGTTCATGGTGCAGTGATGCCAAAATTCATCCCATACATTCAAAACCAGAGCAACTTTTACCTTTCTTTTTGCACCTAGCAAAATCAGGCCTTTCATATGCTACCCTTAAAGTCTTTTTAGCGGCAATCTCACGATTCCGTCAAGATGGCTCTAACTCCCTTTGCTCGTCAAGAGTAATGCAACAGTTCTTCAAAGGACTTTTTCGGATGTTTCCTCCGATACGTCGGCCTCCTCCTCCTTGGCATTTAAACATTGTATTGGCACAGCTCATGAAATCACCTTTCGAGCCAATCCATAAGGTCAGCCTCAAACATGTCACGTGGAAGACTTCTCTTCTCCTAGCTCTTACATCCTCACGCCGGGTCAGTGACTTGCAAGCATTTACCATTAACCCACCTTTTCTTCAATTTACAAGAGACTCTGTCCTGCTTCGCACCAATCCGGCCTATATCCCTAAAGTGCCATCTGATTTCCACCTCAATCAGCCGGTTGTTTTAAAAACGTTTTTTCCTAATCCTCAAACTTTTGCAGAAAAGTCACTTCATTCTTTGGATGTCAAGAGATGTCTCAAATTTTATCTTCAAAGAACTGCTGCCATTCGTAAAAATGACCAACTCTTTGTCGCCTACGGACGCATGCGACAAGGTCATCCTGTCACCAAACAATCTATAGCACGTTGGATATCCTCTGCTATTACCTTTTGCCATCAACAAGCAGGAAAACCTCTCGCTGCTGCCGTGAAAGCGCACTCCACAAGGAAGGTTTCTTCTTCTACTGCGCTTTTTGCTGGAGTCCCTCTTCAATCCATCTGTAGAGCGGCGACTTGGTACAGCAGACACACCTTTACGAGACACTACTGTCTGGATGCTGCAGACAACACGGACACAGCCGTGGGACAAGCAGTCCTTCGTAATCTTTGTAAATAATGTGAGCCTCTGATGCTTCCCTCCTCCTGCATACAAGGTACTTTTATTTATTATGTATATTAGGTGTGTGTATATGTATGTATGTGTGTATATATATATATATATATATATATATATATATATATCTTTTATATGCATATAGTCTTCTGCACTGTATATGCTGTTGTTTTGATTCTTATGTACCTTGTATTATTCTGCTTCACTACTCTTATTCAAGCATGTGAATCTATGAAAGACACCCCAATACTGGAGAAGAACAAAAGTTACTTACCTGTAAACTGTGGTTCTCCAGTATTGGTGTCTTTCAAAGATTCACATGCGACCCACCCACCTCCCCTCAGAGGCTCTATTGTGTATTTGACTTTGTCACTCTTGTGCTACGAAAATCTGAGAGCCTGAGTCTCTGGGGAGAGGGTTCTAGAGGGTGCGGACGCCTGATTGGCTGGATTTGGCCTAGAACATAACGACAGTGATATGTTATAGAGGTGACAAGTTGTCTATCTGTGAAAACTCTATGGTTTTTCTTTCTTTTATGCCTAATGGGCTTGGGTTATTACTACATTGCTTTATGTACCGTGGGACTCCCACTTCGACGACGGGGAATATTCAAGCATGTGAATCTATGAAAGACACCAATACTGGAGAACCACAGTTTACAGGTAAGTAACTTTTGTTCTTTTCTTTCTACGTACATTTCATAGTTACTTATTTTGCATCCTGAGTACTCCGATGTTGGCAGTTGTATAATTGGAGCAGAGGGAGGCAAAAAACATACTTCTTGGCGCTCTTCCGAGGTATGTGGTACTATATTATTTAAGGTTCACACTGTGTGGGCATGCCAGTGGAAGATAATGTACTGCATTGCTAAACATTTATAAGGTCCCAAAGGCGAGACCTATTGGCTATGCCAATGCTTGTTATAGTTCTGGTGTTCTCTCGGACCAGAGGCAGTGGTCTATTGCTGTATTACGCTGTTTATTATTTTATAGTGGTGAGTTGTTAGATTTTGCCTATCAAGGTTGAAGTTGGCTAAACTATTATTTTGAGGTAGAATATATTGAATAGTTGCCACCTATATCCTGTCTGGACCATTGCTGTGAATATGTGTGGCAAATAACATTGCTGTTTCGTTCGTTATGCAGACATGCATTGTTGTCCATTGCTGTGATTTGGGTGGCTTGTTTGCTTATTTTGTCACTTTGATGATTTCCTATTTGTATGCAGTTACAATAAGTTTACTTGAAGAATGAGGGGTTGTTAGAGTGTAGATGATACAGCAGGAAAACTGAAATGGATGTGCTGTGACCATGGTAAACGTTTAGTCAACTGTATTGCTTAGTCATGTTGTGCGTGTGCCAGCTTGATCTGGATGTGCCGCAGAAGTGGAAAACACTTTGTCAACTGTCGCTTGGAACTGTTCCATCTGCATAATGGGGCTAGAGGTTACCAGGCTTGTGTGGTGATGTGTTTACTGAGTAAGAATATAATTGTTTTGGATGTGCTGCCCATGTGCAACGCCCAAATAACTGTAAAGCTGTTTCTTGCACGTTATTGGGCCAAGTGTTTACAGTGAGCACTGTTGGTGTGATGCATGTGTGTTCTATATATGAAGATCAGCTAAATGTAGTATTTTTCAGTGAGGGAGAAGCACTGACTGAAGCAATGCAAACTTTCCCCTCACAAATGTATAGATTCCGCATCTGCCATTTGGTTGGGGTCAAGGCCATAACAAAAAATGAACCTTTGTGACCTTGGTTTCTCTCCTCTTGACTGTGAAGCATTCAAGGTAGCGAAATCCGACATGTGGAACCCACCTCCTGGGCAGGGTCGCTCACGCCCCTGTCCTTGAGAAATGCAAGCTGCCCTGTTGAGCAAGGTCTTTCTGGTCTTTAGTATGGCTTAGGAGAGATTTCAGGTAGTTCGAATGTAAAAAAAGTTGCTTCTACCAAGAGAATTGAGGTTCAGCTTGGGCAGCCACGAGTCGCATGAGAGAGTCTCCTCGCTTGGCTGCCTAGATGATGAATCGCTACCAACCTGCCTAGCGGCTGTCTTTTACTGGACTGTGCTACTGCCCAAGACCGCTCACATTTAACCCTAGAAGCTCTGTAAGAGAATCGTCCCCGTGCGTTAAGCTAACCAAAAAGACACTAGCCTATTTACCCACATCTCAAGTTAAAACTCCAAGGATTGCTTACAATACCACCAAGTTGGAGAGTGTTTGATCTGGAACTGCTGTTGAAGGGTAATGCTTAGTCCATTGTGTGGTTTGGAGCACTGTTGCGCGCATAATTGTGTCAAAGGTCAACTGGCTTTGGGCAGTTTTCACCTCTGCATAAGAAACGCATCTGTGTGAACGTCATTAACCTTGCAGTGAAAAGCTTTCTTATCCAGTATTGGATCTTTCATAGGTTTACATGCTTGAATCATCCCCGCCGTAGAGGTGGGTTTCTCACAGTAAAAGAAATATACGATATAATTATATATATATATCTATATATAATCTACTGGCGGTCGCCAGTAGATAGTTATAGTTAGGACCGTGTTTCCATAGGAAATCCGCAACATTCTATTTGGAATAACTTTGGCGCCGGTTGACGAATCCTCGTGAAATTTTCAAAATAGGTGGGGCGCTCCGCTCCTACCCTGAAAGTCTCGGGGGGATTCGTCAAGCGGGGGCTGAGAAAAAAGGGGGGTCCCAAAACGCGTTTTCCCCATAGGTCCTTTAGTCCGAGCTACAGCCCGAACGGCAGAACAGAATTACTTGAAATTTGGCAGAGAGGTAGTCCTCAGGTCCGAGATGTGCCTTTTGCAGGTCTGGTGTAAATCTGTTCAGTAGGTCCTGAGAAAATAGCTTTTAAATCAATATATATATCTGTAAGCGCGCTCCGTGCGCTTACGGTAAGCTTACCGTACGCGTACGGTACCGTGCGCGAGCTCAATTCTGATTGGTGGTTACATTACTGTAAACATTCGAATCGGTCGAAATCAGAAAGTGTCGGCCGCCATTTTCTGTCTCTCGCACTGAAAAACAAAGGTGGATAACGTGAAAAGGGGGCAACGGAGAGAGTTGCAGACCCCCTAGCGTTTGTCAGGGCGTCCACGAAGGACCAAAAAGTACGAAAAAAACATTTAATTTTTTTTAAAAAACGCGGCGTGCGCGTACGGTAAGCTTACCGTACGCGCACGGCAAAAAAAAAAACGAAATAACAATCACATTTATTAAATAAATTGAAGGACCCGCAAGGGAAAAAAAAAATGTTACTGTGTAAAAAAAAGGCGAGGCGCGCACGGTATGAACTGCGCAACAGCGCGCGCACGCAGGGTGTGCGCACGGTGAAAAACCAGAAAAAAAAATAAAAAATAATCACATAACTTAGCATTTAAAAAACCGTACAAATTCACTGAAAAAACCATGGGTTTCACACACGTTATAGTTAGGTTTAGCATTTAAAAAACCTTGCAAATTCACTTAAAAAACCATAGGTTTCACACATGTTATAGTTAGCTGTACATTTCACTCGTAAAAAACCAATGAAATTCCACGTTATAGTTAGATCAGGTAACTATAACTTGCGCGCCACTTCGTTCAGGAAGAAAAAACTAGCTGGCTAACTAAACAACAAAATGGGTTTACTAAATGTAACTCTTGCAAGGCTTGCAAAATTGGAAAAAACGTGAAACACATTGCTGAGCCAAATGGAAATACTATAACATTAAGTAAAAGAATAACTTGCAATACCAAATTTGCCATTTACATCATTGAATGCACCTGCGGTCACAAGTACGTAGGTAGTACTATCTGTCCACTCAAAAAGCGTATTCTGGAGCACATCCGAGCAGTCAAGAATAAGGATACCACATATGCAACTGCCAAAGACATGTTAACATGCCAAAAAGGAGATTGGCGAGCGATGTGCTACTATGGAATTGACACTATCATGCTAAATGAACGTGGTGGCGATAGAACTGAAAAACTGCGACAGTTGGAATCCCGCTATATTATCAGATTACAAACTAAGACCCCGACAGGGATGAACAATGACGAAGAACTTTACGTGCACTTGGCATAGACTCAATTTCCCTCAGCCATCAATGTCACTCTGAGATAACAGCATTTATCCCGTCTCTTTTATCCTCCCCTTTTTCAGTTTTTCTCTTTCTCACTTTTTCTTTCCCTCTCCCATGTACTTCAAGCACTGATTCTTTTTTCTCTTTTTTGACACTACACAGTACTCTCTCCTACTTACTCTTTACCTTCTGAGTCCAGATATTCTGCCGTCTGATAATACCTTGTACTATACAAAAATACCAGGCTGAATACGCTCTATGACCCACATTGTTGTTTGTATACCTTTGCGTTTTAGGTACTATACCATGACCTGTTGATGCTAATTCATCTACCTGTTAATCATAATATATGATCGTTTTTCTTTTAGTTAAATTGCACAACATTGTTTTGATTGCACTACATTTCCCACAATGCCATACTACGGCTAGTTGGATGTATATATAGTGCCATAGAAGAAGGACTCACTAACCGTGAGCAAGGCCGTTAGGCTGAAACGCGTTGGTTGAGCTGTGTAAACAATAAAGCACTGTTTGAAATTACCTCCTTCCCGAGTGCCGCATCTTTGGATAATTAATGTGGTTTTCCGTGGCCAGGATCCGGCCCGCTATGCTGAGCACCCGCTGATAGTGTGCCCCGGAATTTGGATCCCTTTGTTTTGAATATATATATATATATATATATATATATATATATATATATATATATATATATATATATATATATATATATATATATATATATATATATATATATATATATATATATATATATATATATATATATATATTCTATATCTCAGTAGTAAAACATATTATAGTATGCCATAATGGACTGCACAGTCACTGTAGTAGCCCATTCCTGTCCTTTTGTAAAAGGAATCAAAGTTGGAACACAGCCAATCAGGCTCTAGAACACTCCACAGAGAGGCAAGTCCCTCAGATTTTTTACCGCACGTTGTGTGACACGGAGTCTCCAAGAACTCGGCTCAGTTTTCTTTCATCTTTTGGATTTTGTGAGTAAAGAATGTCTGATACTTCAAAAAAAGGATTATTCAAGTTTTGTGGGTCATGCTGGAAGAAGAGGCTGCATTTTGATGATCCCCCACAAGGATTGTATTTATTGTCTTTACCCTTCTCATAAAGTAAAGGGCTGTAGGATCTACTTCACCGTCGAGTAACATCTCGTTGACGCTGCAATGGAAAAGGCCTTATTTGCAATTTACTCCAATCTTGTCATCCAGGTTCTCGTCGACTATATCGTCGCTAAAAGGTTTTTACCCCGACCCTTCTTGCATCTCTCCTTTGCCTCCTAGTCAATTTTTGGAGGAATCTGAGGATAATGGGTTGTTCAGGCCGGCCCGCAGCCCCTTTCAACTCCACGTGAAGTTCCAAGAAGAGGAGGATGAGGATGACTATTATGGTACACACTACCATCAACCTATGGTAAGGCCACAAGTGTTGATGCCTCGTCAAGAGCCTATGATTCAAATGCTGTGGCATTAGTACAGGACTTGTCAGCTATGCTGCAGGATTACCATACACTCTTCTCTACTGCAGCAGGTTCTGTTGGAAAATAAACCTCTCCTGCGCCTGCTTTAGATTCAGCAGCACCTTCGGTACCCGCAACCGAGGCTCAGGATTCTTTGTCTGTGCCACAAGATCAGAGGCCTCAGGATGATGACGGTGATACCGTTGCTGAGGAAGGTGACCTTCCTAAGACGCCTACTACCGTTGATGAGTGGGAAGACTACTTAATTCCGACACGTTCTCCACTGGCTCCTCAGGCAGTTGATTCTCCACCTGAGGATATTGGGGGCTTTAATGCCATTTATGGAGAGAGTGGCAAATCGATTCCACTTTCCTATGCCTGTTAAGAAGTCTGACTGTTTCTTATATGAGCTTAAGGACCAGAACAGGTAATCTGTCCGCGCAATTCCCATCATTGATCATTTGTAGGAAGAAGGCGTTAATATCATGAAGAATCCCCTACTCAGTGCCGGCAATTCTTCCTAGAATCGACAAAAAGTACAAGGCCCCAGACGATGCTCCTACATGTCTGGCAGGACAACCCAAGCCGGATTTAGTAATTTCCCAAGCTGCACAATGCAGATCTAAGAATGTTTCAGTGCCCATAACTGCGCCACCTGATAAAGATGGAAGGCGGTTAGATAATATTGGAAAAGATTCACCACCATGGCATGTGCTTAAGTCCATGCAGCAAATTCCTTAGCCATTTCAGGGAGATTCGACTGCCAAATATGGTTTCGGGTTGCTCCGTACCTTGAGTTTTTGCCGGATGACAAAAAGCAAGAGGCAAGGAAGATTCTGCTTGAAGGGGAAAGGGCATAATTTGAAATTGACATCTGAGTATTTGGCTTCTTTAGGTTTTCGGCAACTAGCTGGGGGGGGGGCAGTTCTCTGTCGCCAAGGATGGCTCAAGTCTACCACCTTTCTTCCTGAGGTACAAAGTAAAATATTAGACATGTCATTTGATGGGGACACACTGTTTCGGAAACACATTGACGATGCCTTACAGGAGATTAAAAAGTACTCCGACACAGCGAACGCTTTAGCTACGCTCCAGTACAGAAAAAAACCTTTTCGAGGGACCCGTGGCAGAGGGTCATACTGCTTTTGAGGGAGCTACCAGAAATACCAGCCACAGACTCACCAATATAGATATAGCTATCGACCACAACAATCATATAGAGTCCCCCTGCTGCTGCTTACTCCAGACAGCAAAACAGAAGAAAGCAGCCCCCTCAGACCAGAGACCATGCTAGAAAGCAGTGACGCCTCCCTAGCACCTGCAGCAATTCGGCCAGATATCAACCCCAATGCTGCAAATATTTCTTTACATTTCGACCAATGCTGAAAAATCACTTAGGACAAATTGGTCCTAGACATAGTAAAGTATGTTCATACCCTGGAATTCGTGAAGATCCCACCGCCCCATCCGCCTCTAAAGAAGCCTCCACTTCATCTCAAATGTCTCAGAAAAGAAGCCATGATTATGCTCCAGAAAGGAGCTATAGAAAGAGTGCCTCACTCTCATGTGAGGAAAGGTTTTTATTCCTGTTTCTTTCTGATAAGGAAAAAGTCGGGAGAGTGGAGGCCAATTCTAGACCTAAGGAAACTAAACCAATATCTGCAGAAAACGTCCTTGCGCATGGTCACTCTCCAGGAGATTCTACAGCTCCTCAATCATGCAGATTTCATGACATCACAAGATCTTCAGGCTGCATATTTCCACTACCCTATTCATCCCAAACATCGAACGTGTGTCCTTTTTGCTGTGGCAGGTGCTCATTTCCAGTTGAGAGTTCTCCCTTTTGGTCTGCGATCAGCACCAAGAGTTTTTACCAAGTGTCTATCTCCAGTTGCTGGTCATCGCAGGCTGCAGGGCCTGAAGCTGTTCCCTTACCTAGATGACTGGTTAGTCGTTTGTGAAAGCACTGTCTTTTTGATAAGCCTCAAGAGCAACTTCAATTTGCGTTCAGATGTTTTGTTCCCTGGGGCTAACTCTCAATTTTCAGAAGTCAGTTCTGCATCCGTCTCAAAGAACGCTTTTTTTCGGAGCAGTTTTAGACGCTATCCAAGACAAGGCATTATTTTCCACAGAAAGGCAAACACATCTAATGTCTCTGGCAACAAAGTTAAGAGGAAGAAAGTTTGCTTTTGTGAGACTGGTAAAATCTCAACTGGGCATGATGTCCTCTGCAATTCTAATGGTACCTTGCTCTAGTCTTAGACCAATACAAGAGGTACTAGACAAACGATGGCTTCAGTTGACCGGATCGTTCGCCGACCTGGTGCAGATAACTCCAGTCATGCAATCAGCTCTCCTTTGGTGGCTGTGCTCAAGCGATCTCTCAGTAGGGCTAGCTTTCCTTTCTCGGACACCGGATTTCGTCCTCACTACAGATGCTTCTATAGAGGGATTGGGTGTGGGGCTCACCTTGAAAATCTCAAAGTAAGGGGAAAGTGGTCCAAAGCGCTTTCAAGAATGCACATCAATTTCCTGGAACTTCAAGCCATTTTTCGTGCCCTGCAGGCTTTCCTTCCAAGGATTCAGTGATCCTCGGTCCTGATAAGGATAGAAAATACCACATGCATGCATTACCTAAACAAGGAGGAACACGGTCCCACATCCTATCACAGGAAGCATAGGAGATATGGAAATGACTTCTCTCTCACCACATATCTATCAAAGTGGAACATCTCCCAGGGGTGAAACCCAGTCTGGCGAATACCTTAAGCAGGACTTCAACTCTTGCCACGAATTGGAGCTGGATCAAAAGGTTCTCAAGTACATCTTCCAGATGTGGGGCATGCCCAACTTCGATCTCTTTGCTTCAGAAATGAATCGGAAATGTTAATTCTTTTCCAGCTGGGAACTAGTAAAAGGCTCGTAGGGATATGCTCCCCCCCCCCTTTCCTTTAATCCCAAGGCTTCTGATGAAGGTTCAAACGGAGCCATGTCGAAAGATTCTCATTGCTCCACGTTGGCCGCGTCCGCACTGGTTTACAGAGCTTATCCTGCTCTCAGAATGTAGACCTTATAGCCTTCCAGTATCTCTAACACTGCGCAGGGGCCAGATTCTCCACCCACATCCAGCCCCCTGCACCTGCATGCGTGGTTACTGAACTCGCTGAATTCAAGGAGCTAGATCTGCCACAAGACTATAGAGACATACTTGCTAAAGCGAGGTCACCGTCCACGATTAAGACTTTCAATCTCAAATGAAAGCGTTTCTGTTCATGATGCCTTAACGATGTGCACCCACTTGAGTCTTCTCCGGATAAAATTTTACCTTCTCTATTCTCCCTGGCTAAATCGGCCCTTATGTTCACATCTATTAGGTTGCATCTAGCCGCCATCTCCACCTACAGGCGTTCTTCTGGAGGTTTATCTTTGTTCAACTCGACTGGTTAACCAGTTTATCAAAGGACTTATCAGAGCATATCCTCCTGTTAGAGCTCCTCCTCCTTAATGGAGACTTAATGTAGCTCTGGCGCAATTTATGAAACATCCCTTTGAACCAATTCCCACAGCTGAACTCCAGTACATTTCCTGGAAAGTTGCTCTATTGTTAGCTCTTACTTCCGCTAGGAGAGTTGGTGAATTTCAAGCCCTTACTGTTAAGGAGCCTTACCTTCGCTTTACTAATGACTGTTCTTCTTAAAATGAATCCTGCTTATATTCCAAAGGTAAAAGACACACAATTGAAGGACGGAATGCAGAACAAATCAAAACATTCCCCCCCCCCCCCCCCCCGTCAAGAGATCTGGGTTAAATCCATCATTCTTTTGCTCACCATGCCACCCCAGTTTAGACCTGGCCATATGCAAATCAGTCTTGACCCTGTACCTCATGGGAACAGTCCAGCCCGAACTGCCAGGCCAGGTCCTCCCTGGACTGGAAACAAGCATCCTAGGACCGGATTCGGGGTTTCACCCCTCTTCAGCCAGGATAGCTTGATTCCAGTGGCACAGTGAGCCCAGGACCCACGTCTGGGCATACCTGGCGCACTTAGGGCGAGAAAGCAAAAACATCAATTTTACATCTTAATGAGCCGATTATTCTATGTACGTTCTTTCCTAATTACCCGGCTGAAAAGGCACTGTACACACTGGACATAGAGATGTCTCAAATTTGATCTTTCACATACTAAATCCATCCGGAGATCGTATCCATTGTTTGTGTCCTATGGTGCACAAAAGCCAGGTACGGCAGTGACTAAAGCAACAATTGCAAGGTGGATTGCAGCGGCTATTCAATGTTGTCCTACTAAAGCAGGCAGTCCATTTTCTGTCAACCCTAAGGCTCTTTCCACGAGAGCAGTGTCCTCCTCAGCAGCACTTTTTGCTGAAGTGCCAATGGATAAAATTTGCCGTGCCGCAACATGAAAGAATGTGTGTACATTTACACGGCACTACTGCTTGAATTTGGCTATGGAGGCAGAAGCAGGTGTAGGACAAGCAGTTTTACGTAACCTTTTCCAATAAGGTAAGCCTCTGTTTTGGAGATGATGATTTCCTAAATGTTAAATTCAGTGTATTTGCTTCACATGTCTTTGCTGATTTATGTTCTCTTAATGCATAGATGCTTTTCATATTGTATTGCATATGTCATATATATGTATGTATATATAATATATTCATGAGGATACCAATTTGCCATTCATATGAAACCTACCATCCTCAAATTCCAATGGTTTAACTGCCATCTATTCTGATTCAAGCATGTGATTCTATGAAAGATCCAATACTGGATAAGAATACGAGTTACTTACCTGTAACTTCAGTTATCCAGTATTAGCATCTTTCATAGATTCACATGCGACCCACCCTCCTCCCCGGAGAGGCTTCCCTTATTGCTGTTATATTACTCTTGTCACTTGTCATGGAAAATCCGAGGCTGCTAGAGCCTGATTGGCTGTGTTTCAACTTTGGTTCCTTTTACAAAAGGACAGGGATGGGCTACCACAGTGCCTGTGCAGTCCATTATAGCATATTATAATATGTTTTACTACTGTTGCCATTTAAAAAAACCTTAGAAATTCACTGAAAAAAAACATAGGTTTCAGGGACGTTATAGTTACTTGGACATTTGACTCCTATAAAACCAGAGAAACTCTCCTGTTATAGTTAGTTGAGCTAACTAGAACTCGCGCGCCCGCAATGCACTGGTGATGACGTCAGTGATATCATGAGTGATGTCACTGACCATGTCATGAGTGATGTAACGTGTGACGTCCTCACCAGTGCATTACGGGCACGTGAGTTCTAGTTAGCTCAACTAACTATAACGGTCAAATTTCTCTGGTTTTAAATGAGTCAAATGTCCAAGTAACTAAAACGTCCCTGAAACCTATGGTTTTTTCAGTGAATTTCTAAGGTTTTTTATATGCTAATTTCTAACTATAGCGTGCCTGAAACCTATTTTTTTTTTCCAGTGAATTTCATTTTTTTTTTAATGCTAACTTCGAATTGTAATGTTCATTTAACCTATAGCTTTTTCCGACACCCAAGAAGGACACAACACCCACTGCCACGACCCTAAGGCCTCCCCCCCCCCCCCCCCGTACAACCCCTCTCCCTACTACCACCAAGGCAGTGCAGAACAGGACAGCGAACCCTCCAAAAACGGCATGGTCCCTTAGCCATATAATAGCTCAATGTCGGGAAATGTGGCAATCGTTTCTTCAGTAATTTTGAAAAAAAAATTTAAATACTAATTTCTAAGTTTAATGTTCCTGAGACCTATGTTTTTTTGTATATTTCATAGGTTATTTAAATACTAATTTCTAAATAGAATGTTAATAAAACCTATGTTTTTCTCAGTAATTTTTGAAAAAAATGATATTTTGTAACTTTAATATCCTAAAAACTGTTTTTGTATTTTTTTTTATTTATTTAATGTCTTGTTGTTTTTTCAATATTAAACTACATACAGTATGAAAGGGAGCCCAGCCCAGAGCCACATCTGAAGACCAACACGTCATAGACCTATTGATCAAGCAGCTCCGACACCCAAGAACGCCACAACACCCACCCCCACCCCCAGGACCTCCCACTCTACCACCGAGGCAGCGCAGAACAAAGCAGCAAACTTTCCAAAAACGGCATGGCCCCTCAGCCACACAATAGCTGAATATTGGGACATGTGTGAATAAACTATATGTGAAGGAAGCAATTCACCCAATGCAAAGTGTAGCGGTGATGTGCTGGACACATCTCAGTATGCAGAACACACACCTCTCCATGTGCACAAATACTACTTGTGCTTGTAGTGTTGGGGACAGTGGACCCAACCATGTTACGTCAAACACTAGGGACGATCTCATTCATGTAGATGTATCGTCGTCCCCCCCCCCCCCCCTTCCCCTGTAAGCATAAGCGTAACTGGAGTGGGCTGGTCCGACATACGACACTTCAGCGTAGGATTGTGAATAAATAGGCCGGGGCGTGGTTCACTTGTGAACTGTGAAGACCAACAACTGTGCCAGAGCGGCAGGCCTCACCCTGCCATGAGGCCGCCGCCATAACCACGGGTTTCCTTGACACACGCTCCCTGCGAACCCAGCGGCACAGCACAGCAGACTTATGTCTGTACACACAACTGCCTTCGATCTACACTGCGGACAGCAGGCATCACAATTCACATGGAGTAGCGATTGCACATGACGCAGTCCAGTACGGAAGATACATTGCTCCCAGTGCGGCCCTGAGCGCCAAAGGTACTACTAACTCAGTGCACCATAAGTCATTGCAAGGAAGAGTGAACAGTCATGACAGCAGTGAGGCATACTATCACTCAAAAATCACCCAAAAATACTTATAATATAAAAAAAACAGAAGAATCGAAGTACATTAATGATTACAATCTAGTAATTTTGAAGATGTGGAATGCAAATATGGACATACAATATGTTGCAGATAACTCAATTACTGTTGCTCGCATACTATCCAAATAGAAGTCCGTACCTGGAAAACATATGTCTATATGAAATACTGCAACATTATAGTTTTAGAAAAAATGTTACAGAAAAAATAAATGAAGGGAATATGCTGTAATTGGATCTGATGGATTTTTCTTAAAGAATGCCAAAGGAAATTTGATTAATCACAGGAATTTAAGTTGCGATACTCCAGATAAGAGAGAATTTTTCTATTTAGCTCTTCTGCAACTCTTCAAACCTTGGAGGACTGAAATGAAATTACTTGGAGATTTTGACGCACATGCTGAGTGCTTCAGGTGCCACTAACTCACTGCATCACAAGTCATCGCCATGTGAACTTTTTAAGGCAGAATTCAGTAGGCAAAAGACATTTCTCCCATTGCAGCCCGCTCGGACGACGCATCATCGCAGGGTGCACACACGCTGAGTGCTTCAGGTGCCACTAACTCAGTGCACCACAAGTCAATACCACGTGGCCTTATTGAGGCGGAATTCAATAGACAAGACATTGGTCCGAGTGCGGCCCCCCCGGACCACGCATCATCGCAGGGTACGTACACGCTCAGCGCCAAAGGTACTTCTAACTCACTGCACCACAAGTCATAGCCACGTGGACTTATTGAGGCAGAATTCAACGCAAGCTGCAACTAACCCTGTTCAACACAAGCTGGCGACACGTGGTGCCACTAACCCTGTTCAACAGAAGCCGGCGACACGTGGTGCCACTAACCCTGTACAACACATGGTGCCACTGACCCTGATGAACACAAGTCGCGACACGTGGTGCCACTAACCCTGTTCAACAGAAGCCAGCGACACGCGGTGCCACTAACCCTGTTCAACAGAAGCCGGCGACACATGGTGCCACTAACCCTGTACAACACAAGGCGCGACACGTGGTGCCACTAACCCTGATGAACACAAGTCGCGACACGCGGTGCCACTAACCCTGTACAACACAAGGCACGACACGTGGTGCCACTAACCCTGTACAACACAAGGCGCGACACGTGGTGCCACTAACCCTGTTCAACACAAGCCGATTCCACATGTGGAACTGTGTCCTGAGTCCTGAATGGCAGTGACCCCAAGTCCGTGGCAGCAACCACAGCACCAGACTCCCTTTGATCAGTTAGGAATATTTCCATATGAAAGGCCGGCGACACGTGGTGCCACTAACCCAGTACAACACAAGGCACGACACGTGGTGCCACTAACCCTGTTCAACACAAGCCGATCCCACATGTGGGACTGTGTCCTGAATGGCAGTGACCCCAACTTCGTGGCAGCGAACACAGCACCAGACTTCCTTTGATTAGTGATGCGTATTTGCATATGGAAGGCCGGTGACACGTGGTGCCACTGAACCTAAACTACGCAGGCCGGTAGAGCCACCAACCTATGCATGTGGCTATGGGCCCTTGCTCACCGCTACCTCTGGCCTACACTGGGGTCAGCAGGGCTCACAATTCAGATACAGTCGCGATTGCAGATGACGCAGGAGGCAAGAGACATTGCTCTGTGCGGCCCGTCCGCACCAAGCAGCATCACAGGCTCATACACTTCGACAGTGTATTCTATACATATTTCATCTTTTCATGATACGCCTACACGGCGGTCAGTAGGGCTCACAATTAAAATTTAATGTTGATTCATTAATTCCAGAGTCCACTAGGCAAGTAACTATCACAGGCTTAAAACCTACATAATATCCTTTTAGTATCCTTGCTTCAAGAACTTTTTTTATATCAGTTATAGCTTTAGTACAATCACCAAATTCATCTTCAAGTGCAAACAAACACTCAATAACAGTCTACACTGCGGGCAGCAGAGCTCGCAATTCGAATTTTTGACACGTGGTGCCACTAACCCTGTTCAATACAATCCGATCCCACATGTGGAACGGAGTCCTGAATGACAGTAACCCCATCTTCGTGGCAGCGACCACAGTTCCAGACTCCCTTCAGTTTTATTTGTTGTTGTTTTGTTTAAATAAAATGTTTTGTATGTAAATCTATACATGACTAAGATTCTTGTTTGTCCAACCACACAGGGACCATTCTAGGCCCAAGAAGGTTGTTGGGGGTATGTTGGTAATGTGGGAAGAGGGTGCGTTACCTGCTGATGTGGGGAGAGACGGCGTGAAAGGGGTATCTCTCACAGAAAGAACTCGGTATGTTTTCAGAAATGCCTCGGACAGATTCCAGCTGACGGACTGAATCACAAAATGGCTCTTCAATGCTTATGTAGTGTGACTTATGAACAGTTCGCACCCAGGCTCGCAGAGGGACAACTGCGGCCCGTCCGCACGACTCAAGACGCAGTACTACGAGCCGTCCGCCCCCACAGGAACAGCAGCGTACTAGCTCGCAAAGGTAGAGAGCTGCGAGCCGACGGACTGCTTCTAACGCTATAGCTGTGAAGTGGTGATGTTGGGAAGAGGGAGCGTGAAAGGGTTATCTCGCACAGACAGAGCTCCGGTATATTAAATTGCTCCCGGGACCTTTCTTTTATATTTTCCCTCGATGCAAGAAAGAGTGCTTTCTGGACCATGACCTTTCTCCCTACCAAATTTGGCGTCATTCCGTTCAGCAGTTTGACCTGTAGCCTTGTCTAAAGTTTCCTATGGAAAATCCATTGAGAAAACACGTTTTCACACCCCCACATAGCTACCTGTTGCAGGCGTACTCGCTGTGTATGTATATG
Source organism: Triturus cristatus (assembly GCF_964204655.1). Lineage (NCBI taxonomy): Eukaryota > Metazoa > Chordata > Amphibia > Caudata > Salamandridae > Triturus > Triturus cristatus. Next base: position 740,074,751 of record NC_140592.1, read on the forward strand.
TGTGTGTATATATATATATATATATATATATATATATATATATATATATATATATATATATATATTATCTACTGGCGGTCGCCAGTAGATAGTTATAGTTAGGACCGTGTTTCCATAGGAAATCTGAAAATTCTATTTTGAATAACTTTGGCGCCAGTTGACGAATCCTCGCGAAATTTTCAAAACTAATGGAGCGCTCCGCTCAGCTCCTACCCTGAAAGTCTCGGGGTGATTCGTCAAGCGGGGGCTGAGAAAAAAGGGGGGTCCCAAAACGCGTTTTCCCTATGCATTTTCCCATAGGACCTTTAGTCGAAGGTACAGCCCGAACGGCTGAACAGAATTACTTGAAATTTGGCAAAGAGGTAGCCCTCAGGTCAGGGATGTGCCTTTTGCATATATGGTGTCAATCTGTTCAGTAGTTCCTGAGAAAATTGCAGTTAAAAGTACATAAATATCTATAAGCGTGCACCATGCGCGCACCTTAAGCGTGCGCGAGCGTAATTGTGATTGGTGGTTACATGTCAGTCAACATTCGAATCGGTCGAAAATCAGGAAGTGTCATCCGCCATTTTGTGTGAAAAAGAAACGTGGAGAACGTGAAAAAGGGGGCAGGGTACAGGGTTCCTGACCCCCTAGCTTTTGTCAGGGGGTCCCTGAAGGACCCCGAAGGGTGAAAAAAACATTTTTTTCTTTTTTTTAAAAAAATTGTGAGGTGCGCGCACCGTCGCACGGTGCGCGCACGGCGGAAAAAAAATCATTAAAAAAATAGAATTAAAAATCAAATTTAAGTGTTTAGATGTTAAGTGGCTCTAAAAAGAGCCGTTGTGTTAATTGAGGAACAGAGGAACAAAAAAATGAAAAAAAAGTATGGGGTGCCACATGTGTGCTGCTGTATCTTGCTCTCTATTAGGGGAATGCTGGTGTCAACATAAGAGAAAAGAGCATTGCACCGTATATGCACTTGAACAGAGGGTGCATATCCAGAGGAACCGAAGCAGGTGAAGCTGCCACCGCCGATGAAGTACTCGGCTGATCTGCCGATGATGTGCTCGGCTGAGCTGCTGCGGATGTGCTCGGCTGAGCTGCTGGAGGGTTGTCTCTAGCAGCTCGTGCAAAAGCCACAGGATGTACTCCTTTAACGTGCCTGATCATAGTGAAAATACTAAGAGTATTTATTTTTAGGATCTCCTCTTGATAAGACAACACCACAAATAGTGCAGGTGACTTTTGCAGCATTCACCTTCTTCTGCCCCTCTGGAAATGTAAAAAATTGCCATATAAAAGAGTCTTTCTGTTTCCTCTGTCTCTGTAGCGCAAGGGTCTCCTGCTCACTCCTAGAAGATGACTGCTGCTCTGCCATTCTCAAGTACTGGAGTACTGGAAAAGCTGCTCAGCTCCTTCTCCCAGGGAATCATAAGAAATAATGAGGGGAGTGGGTGTGGTGTTGGAAGTTTCTGGAACTGAAACTACTATAAACCAATGAAAAGTGTTTCTTAATCGCATGACTTGCCGTGCACGCACGGAGCACGCGCGCATGCGCGTACGGAGCACGCGCGCATGGGCGGACGGAGCACGCGCGTACGGAGCACGCACGCGCGTATGGAGCACGCACGACGTACGCATGCGCACGTGGAGCACATACGAAAGCGCGCACCGTGCGCGAACGGTCAAAAACCCTTAAAAAAAGTGTTTATAAGTTTATAGAAGATATTAACTATGCTGTTCAACTTTATCCAAATAAAAAAAAAAGAGCTGAGCCATTCCATATTACAGGATACAGTCAATCTAGAACTATATACATAGGTAGCCTATTGTAAAATAAATATTTAAAAAATATAATAATACATTCATAAATTAGCATTTAAAAAACCTTGCAAATTCACTTAAAAAACCATAGGTTTCACACACGTTATAGTTAGGAATTAGCATTTAAAAAACCTTGCAAATTCACTGAAAAAACCATAGGTTTCACACACGTTATAGTTAGCTGGACATTTCACTCATACAAAACCATTGAAATTCCCTTGTTATAGTTAGTTCAGCTAACTATAACTTGCGCGCCCGCAATCCACTGCTGATGACGTCACATATTACATCACTGATGACATCACTGATGACATCACTGATGACATCACTGATGACATCACTGATGACATCACTGATGACATCATCCTTGTGTAAGAGTGGCAGACCTCCTCTTATCCGAATATAAACTTTGATACACACATTGAAAAATACAAACTAAGGTTTTGAATACTATAGAGATACCAATACCAGTTAGAACAACCTATTCAGTAATTCCAAAATCTACATGCGCATCCACTCATTCATCAACACTTCTATATAGTCACTCATACATGTACTCAGTCATCATATGTACTCATACACCTATACATCCTGTTACACACCTACACTCATACATAGAGGTACTCACACACATACTCACATGCAAATAAACATCCATTTACTTGCATGTACAGCTATACACACACCAGTACACTAACTTTTACAGAAACGTACACATACTTACTCTCTAAAACAATCACTTCTAGAAACACATACTTATTTATACAGGAACTCTTCCAATCTCTCACATATCCTCACTTGTATACATCAATACTCACATATACTAGTTCAAAACATATGGACTTACTCATAAAGACACTATTGAGACAGTCATTCACTCTCTTACTCACCCATACACACACTCATCCACCCATACTGTCCTGCTCGAATTTCAATGGTTTTGTACGATTGAAATGTCCAGCTAACTATAACGTGAGATTTCGTCAAAGAAAAATATTTATTCACAACAGAATGGCCAAACGCCATATATATATATATTATTTTTTTTATTTCTACTGTGAGACTCCCACCTCGACGGCGGGGAATGATTCATGCATGGGAATCTGTGAAAGATACCAATACTGGATAACTGAAATTACAGGTAAGTAACTCGTTTTCTTATTGGACTGAGGGGTTCTGCTGCGTTGCACTGCTGATTTCAACTTACTTTGTGTTTTGTTTGATCTGATATCTTGCGCTGATCTGAGTAGAACAAGGTGCAATTCACGAAAACAAGTATATAATGAAAACATTTTCATTATATTGTCTATTTTGGTTTTATTATAAAATTGACTGTTAATATTGAGTGGTAGTTTTGGGGTGTTCCTTCTGGGATAAAAACAAAAAAATTGGCACAGTGCTCACATCTGTATTTGTTAATGTTAGCCCCAATTCCTTTATGATTTTCCTTGCCGGATTACTGGATTGAAATAAATCTTGTTTCTGTTTATTTTCTCAAAGGTTGCTGTGAAAATTATCGACAAAACCCAACTTAACTCCTCCAGTCTTCAAAAGGTAAGCTCTAGTTCTAACCTGTATTTATTGGTTTATGTATTCCTTTAAAGTGGCCTTTCTACACAAAATTTTACATCGATTAACATGAAAATATAATTTTGGTTGAAAGTGTGGTGAATGAGTAAACTGATGAATAGTCAAATTTTCATTGAGACTGGCTTCTGAACTTTCACAGACCCGGTATCAGTCCAGCTTACAGTTCAAGCTTGTAAAGTGCACCTCATCATAACCTCTTAAACAGCGTGCATTTTATTTATTTACTCCCAGATTCTTTTCCAAGATTATTTTACCCAGACTGTCTGGTCGTATACTCCTTCCCACACTCAAAAGAATGTTATCTGGCTGTGGACTTAAGAGCAGGCCTTAATTCAATAAATGCTATTTCGCAGTCTTACCTTTGTTGTCCATGCAGATGTACTGTATAGAGGTGCTGTTTTGTAAATAGTGAATTAAGCTTTTATGAACTTGTGTTTTGTGCACTACATAGGGATGGCGGATTTGCCCTGTAAAGCTTGTGCATTGTGGGTTGAACATAAGATTGTCTTCAACAACAATGTGTTGTCCTTTAGGTACACCTTTGCGAAACTAAATATCTTGCAACCCTTTTATTATCATGCCTACATCATGAATATAATTTTTTTTACGAGTATGAACCAACGATGCTACATATCTGTGAATTGTGGTGTATCTTCTAAACCCAATGTCCCCAAGGAACGTGAATTGATTTTATAAACTAAACATGCTTTTTGTGCTGTCTTTCTAGATTGGATCATTACAAGAATTATACTACTGTACCTCTTACAGTGTAGACCCACAGAAATGAATTTCGATGTGTTTAATTGCTGATTGTAAGAGTTTTTTTCAAATGTTTTAAAGTGCTTTGCTTCTCAAACTTGCTTTCTCCTGTAATTTGTATTTGGTTGTCTAAGTCTTAGTGCAGGAGACAAAGAAGCAATTTGTTACTAACCTAGACCTTTGCTTATATTTGGTGTTGATTTCTGATGGAAAGATCTGCAGTCCAAACTTTTCAGTTGATACTCCACTGCTGTTTTTTTTTTTTAAATACAAGGTCGTAAACAAAAACTCAATTTACTTGAAATGATTTCTTTGCTTAACGTAAAATACACTTATTCCGGTTTTGTAGATAGTATTCTGTGGCTGTATTGTGCCATGTCTTCAGCCGAGTCTTATCAAGATGTGAACAATCATGTGTACTTTTGACCAAAACTGTTAAGTTTCAAAGATAGCGTACTTTAAGGCACGTTTGACATTGCAGACTGCCGTTTCTAGGTGGGTGGGTGTGAGTTTGTTTGCAGTGCACCTCTGTCTAGGCATTCATTTGAGGGATGATGGCCCATGTGACAGCGCAGTTATTGAAGACCTCAGGTGATTGGGTTTTAAGGGTGCCCTACTCAGATTTTGAACTTTTACGGAACTGAATTCAAGCAGTGGTTATCTGAACATGTCAGATAGCTAAGAAAATGAACAGTCGTACAGTCTATTCTGTCTGTCTCACTGCTACTTTCCTCCGTTGTTAGTGTAGATCAAACCTGGTTGTCTTCTGGCTAATATTAAGGATGATAATAGGTATTTTCAAACATCGGATCAGCCACTAAGCTCGACTAGGAAATCAAGCGGTATAAGCTGTTAGAAAGCAGCAGCGTTGTTGATGGTAATTAGTGTCGGATTTCATTTGAATACATGAATTTGTTAAACATTTGTCCCTATTATAGGCGAGTCCCAGTTCTGGAAATCTGTTAAATTCAAAAAACGTTTACCTGCGTGCGTCCCAAATTGGGAATTTATAGTTACTGGAACTTGGCTTCTGTCTACAAAGGTGTACAGGATCTTCTACTGGTGGGTGGGTGTCACTCAGGCCCACGTGTACTTCATTTGACAAGAGTTTGCTTGGTGTAATCGACACCAAACGTTTTGTACAGCAAAACTAAAAGTATGATTTTGAATTTGGAAACAACGCTTAAATAGAGTACAAAAAATAAGAAATTGTGTTTTTTCCTGGATTTAGTCATGCATTTTCAGGTTGACAATTAATCTGGAGGCTCTGCTTTAGACCGCACCGAGTTTCATGAATGTTTAAAACACTGTAAGCTAGGTTAAGAATTTTAACGTAGAATTCCATGTCTGTAACTGTTAGGCTGAAATATATGAAACTTTGTTTCACCCTCCACCAATAACACCTATTCTCCCTGTTCCACCACCCACTATGTACACAGTTACAGAATTCACGCTCATGTTCACGCTGTAATAAAGCCCATTAGATTGCAATGTTTGTTGCCTAAGCCTTCCACTATTTTCCGAAGAAAATTGGATTAGTTGCAGTTTTCCTCTGGTATGAATGAATCAACACGGACTGAGACACATTAATGTAATCCGTTTATTACACTTTAAATAGGAAAACATGTACAGTATCACTGTTACAGCACATTTTACTATACTTCTACATTGTAGATGATGATTTAGGAGCGAAGGCTTTAATTAGAATGCAGGAAGATATTGCACTCTTTCACTCTATAGGTATATGAAATAGGGTACATAATGAGTACGCCATCAGTAGTAAAGGGTTCTGGTGACATTATTAACCATGTAGTCAAAAGGCGAGTGTATTCAGAATATCCCCAGAACCCAGAGTCAGTAATATTGGACCATATTACACTTTACCTGGTATGTGTGTTCTATTTTTTTTTTTGTGGCATTTAGCTTGAAAGCTGTTGGTATTGAACAAAAGTGCCTTGCTTGCAGCTCCAGTGCCATTAGTGAAATAGGGAAGTCCTTTGTACTAACTGTTTTCTGGAGGTGCGAAGGGACCCACCAGATATCTTGAATTTTGTAGAACTGACCAAATCTTTGATAGGTACAGCAATGACCTGCCTACGGTCAGACCAGTTTCTTGATGATTTGGCTCGTATAGTTAGGCACAGGATTTCTTATCAAGTGTCTGAACCAGTACCAATGCTTTCTAAAGACATTCCTGTAATGCCTTTGGCATGATCTCACATGCAAACTCCTTGGCACTGAATTATGAACACTGTGATCTTGAGCTGGTTTTGGCCTCCTATAATTCATTTGAGCATATGGCTTCATGTTAAGTAGAGACCCCGACCTTGGAAACTGCTTTGATAGTTATTTAAACCCAAAGAAATCAGTAATCCTTTTTTCGACGGAGCAGGACATAGTCCATCAAAAGCAGAAGATTGTTCTTCTGTTGCTGAAATTGTTTCGCCTCACAGATCACGTAAGAAACGCAATATTGACAAACATGTATACAGTTATAAATCTTAAATGTTTATCTACTTATTTGTGTACAATGCTACCAACCCTTTACTTGCTTTGCACTGTACAGTGTATACTTCTTCACAGCATTATGGGCTACGGTACAAGATTTCCATCGTTCTTGTTGGTTAGGTATTTAACTGAAATTAAGTGTTACAAATAAGTCCTATCTCGTATCTGAAGTTCTTACTGTTCCCCACCTTTCCTACCCACTGCCTCCTTCATCCCACATGGACAGGATTCAATCCCACACTTGATCCATAGTTGGCCTGTGGATGGACCGTACAACACTTACTGCCCTGACACCTGATTGCTAAAGATGTCCCCTAACGCAACCCTTACATTTTGCTCACATCATAAAACCCCATAGAGTAACATATCTCGGAACCCAAGTGATCCATAGAATCATAGGTGGCTCCAGACATTACCAAACCCAGAATGATTCTTGGGCCGTCACCGCTGACGGATGCGACTCCTTACTAGTGTCTTCACCCGGGCGCCTGTCCATCCCTAACCATCACCAATCAAGATTACTTGCATGACTGGGTAGCTTCCCTGAGGGCTTTGGGACAGGCCAACTTGTGGTCCAAAACACCCCAAGGAGAACATGGGTTTGGGAAAGTTTCTCATACTCATTCCAGGGGTGGGTCAGTGGGGCTTGGTTTTGTTAATGTTTTTAACATTTTGTGTCCACAGTTTTGTTCCTCTGGCTCTTCATCTCTCTATCTCCTTCATCTGTGTTGACCCGCTCCTCCCCGCCCGACATGCTCACCCCTCCCGGGTACCTGAGCAGTACTTTCGACAACACTTAGCTGGACACCTGCACTTACCTCTTCATATGACTCCCAACACCCTCCACTGAGAAACGTGTGGGGCGAACTAAAATGCACACTTTTCCACCTGCCCCGTTTTATAGGCTTTGGCCCTCTTATACGGTCACCAACTGTCCATCAAGACCCCAGACTCCCTCTATGGTGCATGCATTGAACATACTCTCATTAAACACGAAGGGACTCAACCAACCATTCAAACGCAAAGTTGTGGCGTACTGCTGCTACAAACCAAAAGGGTTATCATCCTCTTACAAGAGACCCACTTCATATCTATCCATGAGGCAACATTTTACAGCCCTTGGATTTTTGATGTTGGCATCTCTTCGGCCCGCATAGAAAGAATGGAGTAGTAACGCTAGTTTTGAAAAAATCGGACATCTCAATCGTCTCACACCCACGATCAAGCGGGCAGATGCCTCCTCTCCAAGATGAAAAAACAGGGTTTAGAATTCTACATTGTAAACATATATGCATCAAATGACAATTCCTCAGAATTCTTGAGGGACCTAGACAGACATCTCTCAGACCTCCCAGACAACCTGGGTGGTATTCTAGGTGGGGACTTTAATCTACCCATTGATGGTAATTTAGACAAGATTTCAGCTCACAAGTTAATTGCTAATAGAGCGCACAAACAAATGATATCCTGCTGTAAAAATAACAATCTAGTGGATGTCTGGCGACTTCATAACCCCACTGGGGGCGATTATACCTTCTACTCCTCACCCCACTACTCCTTAAAAAAATAGATTATATCATAGTAAGTAGCTCGTTGCTTCACCTCTCCCACTCCCCGAAGATGGAGCCCATAGTGATCTCTGGTCGCATGTCTCATTTAAAAAAAATACTCAATGGCCCCGCACCACCACCTGGCCAATGGCGCCTGAACGATGACCTTCTAGACGATCCAAACAATATTGATAGATAGAGATGGCCATTACCAACTTCCTCAAAGAAAACGCCCCAAATTACATCACCCACGATATGCTGGGACGCCCTCAAGGCCACATTAAGGGGGATACTGATACATATCACAGCTTCTAAAAATGAGGTCATCTCGCACCGCCTCAAAGAGCTAAATCTATCCATCCAAAACCTAAGTACTCAACTCAGACAAACCAAAGGCTCGGCCCTCCTTTCCAAACTGCACACAGAACAGTATGAATATAATAACATTTTGAGTCCGAGACCCCTAAAATGGAATGACGTGATCAAAGCAGGTAGACTATGTAACCATCACAAAGCAGGTTAATCCCTCGCAAACTATCTAAAAACAGATCTCTTTTATCGGCCATAAGAAACCCAGATGGGATGGTCACCACATCCACCTCAGGCCTACGTGATGCCTTTAAAAAGTTATATGCGGATCTTTACAATTCCAGTACCCTCTTGACAAAATAAATGAATATTAGAACTCCTGTACCTACCCCAAAATCTCTCAGCAAGAACAAACTGGCTATTAACAAACTTATCACAAATGAAGTAATCCCCTGGCTATATGCTCCCTTAAAACCGGGAAGCCCTCTGGCCCAGATGGCTGCTGCGTAAAATTCTATAAAACGTTTGCCGATAAGGTGTCTGGCCCCCTGCATGCAGTTTTCAGGGTATTTGCCTCCACGGGCTACATCTCAGGATGGCTTCGGAAGCTACCACTATAGTGATCCCTAAGGGAGAGAAAAGCTATCTGAACATCAGAACTTAGACCGGTCTTCCTTATCAATATCAACTGTAAGATCTACGAGAAAATAGCAGCCTGCCGTCTACAGTCTGTTATCCAGTGACTGATCTCCAATCCTCAAACGAATGTTGGAGATCAGTCCCTGGGTTTGATAAGGTTTCCTGGCCTTGTCAACATGCCATACTACAAAAATACCACCTGAGTGAGGACTTTCTACACTTGATCATGACCTTCTATGCAGATCCGACAGCTAGGGCAAAAGTCAGTGGCCATCTATCCCAATCCTTCACTCTCTCCCAATGTACCTGCCAAGGATGCCTCCTGTCCCCATTCTTTTCCTACTGTTCGAGCCACTCATCGCCACCTTTAGGGACAACCTAAGCATTCCGGGTATCAACTTCACCTCTGGCAGACCAGTAGTGGCCGCCTATGCAGATGATGTACTACTGTTTATTAGCCATTCCAATCATCATGTAAGAAATAGACAGATACTCAAAAGTCAAAAGTTGTGGTCTACTCTCTAAATAAGAACAAAACAGAGGTATTCCCTCTAAATGTGCATTGCACAACAGTGGTAATTGGTGAATCTAGACTGAAGTGGCAACTGACAGCCGTTAAATACCTGGGCGTGTGATTCTCCATAGACCTCAAACACTGTCACACTGAACATGCAAAAAACACTGACTAAAACTAAAGAACTCCTTGCCACATGGTCTCCTAAAAATATCACCTGTTTGGGTCGAGCGGGATTGGTGTAGATGATGATAGCCCCGCTGATTAATTTAATATCTAGCATGCTTTCGGAGCAGTTATTCCCCCTCCCCGCCTTTGTCAATGGACACCACTATCTCCGAATTCATAAGGAAGGGGAAACGGCCGAGGATATCCATGAAAATCGTACAGAGAAATAAAAAGCTCTGGAGGTATAAATTTCATAAAAGCTCTGGAGGTATAAATATCCTGGACTACTTGCGCTATAAAAGAGCTTACTTTATTGCTCTGGGGGTGTGGTGGATCAACCCACAAGAACCCCCCCCCAAACCCCCCCCCCCCTTCATGGTTTAACATTGAGGCCCACCTCTCTGCACCACTTCCCTAGCTCTGCCCTTGCAGTCCACAACGTCTCAAAACTCCCTATCGAAGACTCCAACCAAATTATACTGGATATTGTAAAATCACTTCTCTCAGACAAACGCTTACGAACATGTGCCTCGACCCTAGCCTCCTTATGGGCATAACCGCTCAATTAGACTAGATGGGAAAACACTCTTCTGGGACACATGGGCTCAGAAGAGTATAAGTGCCATAGGATGTCAGGGAGAAGCCACAAGATCTTCTCAATTGCGTTGGCAGAATTGATAAGATCTTTAGTCTTCTCCCTTATGTCCTATGATGCCGACACACAAATTGTCATCTTGTTGGACTCTGATGTTACCGGAACTGGGGCAGGTTTCTGCGAATGTATGTAGGCAGTCAGTTCATGGATATCTATGAACTGCCTGAAATTAAACAAAGGTTTTGACCTTCATTGCCCAGCCATCCTTCTAGTCTCCTGCATGGTGGGCATCTGATTTAGGCCCACTTCCTACACCATTGAGAGTAACCAAGAACCTAGGATTTCTTATTAACAACATATTGTCTTACCTTGACTAGATGATTACAGGTACTGCTGCCGCCTATTATACCCTCTGGCTGATCAAGAAGATTCTACCTTTTATCCCAGCTAACTTAAAAAAAAAAAACGGTAGTTACCTCTCTGGTGATGCCTGAGACTGACTATTGTAACGGTCTCTATCTAAATGCCCATCAGCATGTCCTCCACAAACTACAAACTTTACAATATGCGGCAGTCCAAGTACTTCTGAAAATCCCAAAATATCAGTCCGTCTCTAAATCTATTAGAAAGCTTCACTGGCTCCCTGTAAGGCAGAGGGTTCTTTTTAAAGAACTCTGCACTGCTTACCGAGCATTGCATGATCAAGGTCCTGATTTTTTTTTTTTTAAACAGGCTCCACCTGGTACGTTCAGCTGGATCCTTATGATCTGCCTCCGCTTAATTGGTGTTAGTGCCCAGCTTCAAGTGTGCAACCTGGGGTGGCAGAGGCTTTGTGCTGGGAGCTACAAAAGCTTGAAATGATCTTCCTCCTTATATTGTAGCTATACCAGATCTTTTTGCTTTTATGAAATCCTTGAAAACTTGGCTGTTTTCCACTACTTAGATTTTTCTTAGGGCTACTTTTTTTCCTGTTCAGCTAGCGCTAAGATGCCTATGGGCATTCAGTCGCTCTATAAGAATAAATATAACATAACTTAGTTTCAGATCCTGTGTCAATCTGTTCCCCTTTTCAACTCTACAAAAAAACTTTGATCTAGGTAATATTGACTTCTACAAATTCCTATGACTCAAGAATGTACTAAGTTAAACTAAAAGCCCCTTGCAATCCGTCATTCCCGCTCTGTTAAGAGAAGAGGCTACACCACTTCCCACTTGCATAAACTTCTTGATACACATAACGTACAGGCTCTGAGACTATTCAACAGGAAATGGTTTCTCCACTCCCATTCAACGGACTCTCCCCTCTTTGACGAAACATCCTGGCGGAAAATCTGGAACTCCCCTTTCAAAGCCAAAATCACCTGCGCCCTAGCACAATCCAGCCTCTGGTCTATCCACAAAACTTACTGGACCCAGTCAGACTACACAATCTAGGGTCGAGGGACTCAATCACATGTTGGGAAGGATATGGGGACCGCCAACACATGCTCTTTTACTGTAAGATGACTCTCCCGCTGTGGACAAAAATTCAAGACCTGCTGCGCCAATTCTCAAAAGTACCAATAGAAATGGACGTCCTAACAGCCCTAGGACTACATGCCAACCCAGTGTTGGGGAATTTGGCCCCTACACCTTCTACTTGCGAAACTATTTTAAATCTCTTTTAATGATATGTGAATTGTTGTGTTCTTAAGTGTAATTTGTCTTGCTGCACTGTTGCGATTTGCAGAAGTCTTTTACCTGATCACCGCCCGCCCCGGTCCATCTCGGCTGAGTGCTGCTTGTGTGGAGGGCGTGGCCTAATCGTTCATCACAGCACTCCCGGTCAGGGGGCAAGACTTCCCACCCGATCCCCTAGATTAAACGGATGTGTACGCAACCGCGCAGCCGACGTGCTGAAGTCAAGCCCGTTTGTGCCCGTCCGCGCCCGAATGGGCCCAGGGGCCAGAAACCCTGATCATCCGGGGAGACAAGGGGGGATTAGATAGGAGAGGAGTTACGCAGGCTAGCCAAACCCACAGACACACTATGTAGACATACCTTAAATGTTGATAATATGGTAGCAAATTGCGAGCACTGCAATACACCCCTAACTCCTAGACAGAGTAAGAACAATGAAAAGATGCACCTAGCCCTACCAAACTGTCGATCCCTAACCAAACATAAATTTGAGATCCGTGACTTGCTTAGGGAACAAGCACTGGACGTTCTCTAATTGACCGAGACGTGGCTTAACGAAAATTCAACTCCAGACGTTCTGGATGCAATTCCCTATGAATATAAACTAGTAAGGTAGGACCGTATAGGGAAAACATATGGCGGTATCGCCATAATATATAAATCAATACTGAAGTGTGAGATAAAAGAAGCAGACCTTGTAAACTGCGAAGCATTTCTATTCACTCTTAGTAGCAGCAGACGACAACACCTTAGCGGGACTGCTAATCTATTGTCCGCCAGGTCCTTCATCTCAATTCATTAGAAGCTTAGAAGAGAAGATAGTACACCCAGCTCTACGACACAAAGATTTTTTGGGGTACTAGGAGACCTTAATATACATTTCGACAGTAATCATAACTCTGACGTGAATACAATATGCAGGGACCTATTGACACTTAACCTAATACAAAAAGTTGAAACTCAAACCCATCAAGGAGGCCACATCTTGGATCCCATTTGTTCCAAACATTACGGATATAAGGGTAGCCACTCCATGACCGATACCCTGGTCAGGCCACTATCTTATCCAATTTACTGTACCCTCTCATGGAAGGAAATCAGAACCACAGCCTAAGGAACTCACTAGTAGGAAGTGGAACAATTACAACCCTTCCACTTTCACCAAAGCACTGTTGGAAAAAAAAGCTTACGCTTGATAAGGATATTAACCTAGCTAACCGTCATCTGGAAGTATGGATCACTGAAGCACTAGACAAAGTAGCACCGTTGAGCACCAGGGTCCCGAAAAGACAAATGGAAACGGCGCCTTGGTTTAACAATGAACTAAAGATGGCCAAAAAAAATGTAAAAAAACTTGAGCAGATTTGGAGGAAGGAGTACTGTCATATCTCTAAAAACAACTACAAAGGGGAATTAAAACATTACCATGCGTTAAGAAAACTAGGTGCACTTTCTACACCGAAAGAATCGAAAAGGAAAAAACTCCTCCAGGGAAATGTTCAGCATACTTAAGACCCTTAGAACTCAGGAAACCAGAGAGGACTTTGCCGCCTCCACTGAGAGCTGTAATAAGGTGGCAGCTTTTTTCGCAAATAAAGTCACTAATATATATGACACTTTTCCGGTGGAAGCATGACTAGGAACAGGCCTAGGGTCAAGACTGATTTGCATATGGCCATGTCTGAACTGGGGTGGCGTAGTGGGCAAAAGAACGATGGATTTAACCCAGATCTCTTGACTGGAGGAGAATGTCTGCATTGTCCGCATTCCGTCCATCATTTGTTTGTTGTAACGCTTTTCGCCCCAAGTGGGATGGGTATTCCCAGACGTGGGACCCGTGCTCACTACGCCACTGGAGTCAAGCTATCCTGGCTGATGACGGCTGATAGCCAGAAACCGGTCCTAGGATGCTTGATTCCGGTCCAGGGAAGACATGGCTTGGCAGTTCGGGCTGGACTGTTCCCATGAGGCACAGGGTCCAGACTGATTTGCATATGGCCATGTCTTAACTGGGGTGGCGTAGTGGGCAAAAGAACGATGGATTTAACCCAGATCTCTTGACTGGGGGAGAATGTCTGCATTGTCAGCATTCCGTCCATTTGTTTGTAGGAACAGGCCTAGCCTGCCATAGCCAGATCAAGTTTGCAGGGCTGACACTGGACGAACTTAAGATGCCGGACATAGAGGAGCTTACAGCCATAGCTAAAGGAATTAAATCAGGATCTCCACTGGACCCAGCTAGACCAAAAATAATGATGGAGGGACCTATGTTAATCATGCCTTATGTCTCGGAGCTCATCCTGCGCTCCTTCCAAACTGGTGTCGTCCCCATCAAATGGAAACTGGCCATTGTCAAACCACAAAAAAATAAAATCATCATTAGACCAAACAGTGCTAGAAAATCTACGCCTGATCTCACTCATACCGTTTGTTGTGAAAATAGCACAGACGGTAACAGTCAGCTAGTTTGCCATTTAAGTAGGAATAATATCCTGCATCCTTCCCAATCAGGATTCAGGAGAGCTCATTCCACGGAGTCAGCGTTACTGTTGGCCTCAAACTCTGAGAAAGTACGCAGACGAAGGATAAACGGCAGCACTGATCCTATTGGATCTCAACGCGGCGTTCGATACCGTCTCCCATAAATTGCTCCTCCACAGATTAGAAATGTGTGGCGTCAAAAAGCAGGCACTAAACTGGCTGACTTCCTTCCTTTCAGCACGAAGCTTCCAAGAAGCACAACAAAAATTTGTGTCTGACCGCATTTCTCTGCCTCAGGGGGTCCCACAGGGCTCTATTCTAAGCCACTGGCAGAAAGTAGAGAAATACATTGTGTCTTATTGTCTCTTATGCTGACGATACGCAGCTCATCGTGCTGCTCTCACAGAATGACCAAGCAGCCTTACACTTTTCAGACTGCCTAAAAGAATTAGCAGATTGGATGTCTAACTACTGCCTCAAGTTAAATGGGAATAAAACAGAGGTACAGATAGTAGGCAAAACACCTTCCATCTGGTCAACTGCATGGTGGCCCGACACATTAGGCCAATTACCTACCCCGAAATCAGTAGTGAGAAACCTCTGAGTCTGGTTTGACTCAGAGCTGACATTTGAGAATCAAATACAAAAGATAGCTGGAAAATGTTTCGGGGCCATGAAAACTCAGTGGAAAGTATTAGATCTCCTACCACCGAGTGCCAGGAAAACCATCGAACACTCGATAATAACATCGCAACTGGACTATGGGAATGTCCTATACCTTGGAGCCACTATAAAGGGGCTTTCCAAATTACAGAGAGTGCAAAATGCGGCGGCACGTCTGGTACGGGGGCTCCCGAGAAGATCTAATACTAAGAAAGCCTTGAAAGCCCTACACTGGCTTCCAGTGGAAAAGAGGGTAGTATTTAAGGCAATGTGCCACTGCCACCGCATTCTGCGAAAGAAAGGACCCACATATTTGCATTCTCTAATCATCAAATATTCACCAGGACGCTGCTGAAGATCATCAGAAAAGGCTCTGGTGACTGTACCAAGAATCCTCAGAGCTAGAATGGGGGAACATTCTTTTAGACACCGTGCAGCGAGAATCTGGAATAGCCTTCCGATGAACCTAAGAATGGAACCATGTGAAAACAGTTTTCGTAAACCGCTAAAGACCTGGCTGTTTACACAACCCATTCAAGGATAGGACATGACTGGACACTCACATTTACAGATCTGGCATGCTGCAATCTATTCTCTTGGAGTTAGTTCACAGCGCGGGGACACACCGGTGGTGTAACCATGCGCTCTATAAATGAAATAAATAGATGTTTTCCTCTCCCTAGACACTAAAACTGTTCTCTTTGACTTGAAATCCATCAGCCCCCTTGCCTTTGACAAATGGTGTAACTTACTATGTTCAATCAGAGGTGCTGATAACATCCAACACTTGAAATTCGATGGCCCCAGATCCCTCAACGACTATGGGATGCTTTTGTCGATTACCTACAGAAGAACAAACTGCCATAAAACCTCCCTTTGTCCCCGCATCCCCTTCTTGTGGGGTGATATTTACTACTGATCTACTATATATTCTGAACTTGCACCCAACCCACCACTGCTCAGTCTAGTCGTACCCTCCCCTTTTTTCCCCCTAAACCCCCTACTCTCGTTCTCTCACTCTTTTTCTTTTCATGAGCCAGAGGACTTGGTCTGCCGTACATTCCGTTTGTCGTGACTGACTTGATCCACCAATTGCTAGATATATCCATCTCCATATCGGTTTTGAAATAACCTTTTGATTTTCTCCCAGCCATGTGTTATTTCATACATACTATTGTCAAGAATATTGTCATATAGAGATCAATGTTTTTTCCTTACCTCCTAGAACGCCTGGCGTGCATGGCTCTTTTTGTATTACTCTGTTTCTTGGTTATTTTTGTAAAATAAATAAAAACTATGGGAACTAAAAAAAAATCTTTTTTACATTTTTTTTGTTTTTTTGTTTTTTTTGTTTTAAAGTAATTTGAACTAGAAAATAACTCTTCCTTTTCCCGGTCTGCCTTTTCTTTAACTAAGGACTGGTAGCTCTATCCAGCCTTTTGCCCATGTTAAAAAGTGATGCTGTGGCTAGGTGGATAGTTTCTTCCTTATCTAGGTAATACACTCTTTAGAGTTGAGTGTACTTTTTACAATAGCAGTGGCTTTCTAGAGACTTGTTCCCATCGAGGATATTTGCAGGGTCCTGATGGACTCTACTTTACGTGTATTGCGAAAGCCTTACTCGCTGGATGTTTAATTCTGAGTAAACTACAGGTATATTCTGCATAACACTTTTGATTGCAGTTTGTTTGGACTTGTGCATAATTTTCTAGCATTGTAAAGCATAAAAATGCACCCCCAATCAGTTGATGTACTGAGACCAAGAAAACAGGGTAAAATCAATTATTTTCTGTCATTTCTAGTGCTCTTAATTCTTACTCACTCTTTCACAGCATCCACCCATTCCTCTGTTTCATTATCTACTATGCTTCAACATTGAGTGTTGAAAAACTTGTTGGAAGGAGTTATGGATAATTGGTGTCTAATGCGGAACCTGACACTTAAGACTCTCCTGCAGGCAGAGCCTACGATAAAAAAAAAAATCAGATTCATTTTCAGTAGCTTGGTGGTCCTACTTACTTGTAAAGTAATACTCTACCACCGGTGAAGGAAAGAGAGGGCTAAGTCATACATGCCAACATTTCAAAGCAGAAAAGAGGGACATAATGACAAACAATGTAGTGAATCTATTTTCCCTATTGACTAACATTGGAACGGAAGCAATTTTAGGCGTATAACTGCCCAAAGAAAGCCATATTTCCTGTAAAATTCGGGTGTCTCCTGCCTGAATCAGGTCTGTTGGTATGCAAGCTAAGTATATGTAGTTCATCATGATATATGGCTGGCGTAGTTGGTAAAGACCGAATAGTGCCTGGGGTTGTCCTTTCTGAAGCTGGTAGCCAAATGGCCAAACCCCATGCACACCACATTTCTGGTGGGTGCAGTAGCATTCTACTTCAAAGTGGTCCTTGCAACTGTTAGTCCGACTTGCCATCAGGGTTCCAAAATCTAATTTCTGTGTTCCTCCAAATGAAACAAGATATTAAGTTCATAATATGGACAAAACGTGCATTGCCTCTGCTTGTAAAAGACATCGGTAAATGAAATTCCTTGTGACAGATTAAGTCCGGGGGCGGGCTCACATTCTGTTTTTGTAGCCAGCCAACATAAGTTTTTTTGGTTTCTTAATGAATATGAATTACTCTTCCAAAGTTAAGTATTTTGACCTTTCTCTTGCAGTCAAAAGACTATGCTAACATGTATTTGCTCGCCTATGAATTGCTGTAGCATCATTGACGCCTGCTTAATATATTAATTGTCCTAGTATGATTGTTAACTATAATTTTGCGACCTCTAATAAATTATGGTTCAGAAGCATGATGTCAGTGAATTTCTTTCACTGGTTTCGATGCACATCAGATGTATCTTGTAATGTGCATGTTGTAAATAAAAGTCCATTGGCCAGATGTATAAAACAGGATAGGTTTGTTCAGGCCTATTGCCAAGGGTACGTTTAGTAGAAGATAGGTAGATGAAAGTATAGCCTCACCAGGAGCAGCCTCCCTGCTGCTCAGCCTGCATCCACCAACTGACACTCCAAACATAAGCAGGCATCCAAGCATTCCGTGACATCATCACACATTCCAACACTCATCCTGGATGGGCAGTAGGGAAGGCGCAGCTAGAGAAGAGGAATGGTAACCAGTCATTTATAACAGTGCAACAATTGTTCTCACTGTTCAGACCGTGTCAACTTAGTCCTATAATTCAGCATGGTTAGGTTTTATACATGTACCTGTGGGGATCAGATTTAAAACTGGTGACCACCGGTCAACACATTTGCAAAAACATGGCAGTTAATAATACTCTTGTATGCTTAGTTATCAGCTGTACACAAGTAACGAACACATGTACCACTCAGTAGCATGGCAACGGTTCTCTGGGCCCAAATGAAAGAAAGGGTAGCGGGCCTGCCCTACCATCTCTAGTCGGGTAGTAAAACTAGTCATAAATACCACGCAGTGAACCCCTGCAACTACTGAACTAACCATAGTGGTAATTACGCCCCAGTAAGGATTGTTCCGCCTCAAAGAACTATAGACGAGACAGACAAAAGTATTGAATCCTTAGATACCAAAACAAAAGCATACATAAGTCTGTAAATAATTCATGTATGCATAATGTGGAATGAGGCTGTGTCCGGGGGTCGGGCCCTAGTCTTTCAGACGCCTTTCTCCTTTCTTCCATGAGATTGTGGACTCTGCCTTAGAAAACAGACTGTTGGCTGCCATGTCTTTATTAACCCGAGCTTAGGTTTAGGGTACAAGTAGTATCACAGGGAGAAGAGAGAAGAATGCAGGTAAGGGAGATAGGGTTGGGAACTGGATGGTATCATACAGATACTGAAGTCTTGCCAGATAAGCAACATTTACTTCTTGATCTTAGCAGCAAAGTAACTGTTTTTTGATTGCTTCACCTGCCTTCACATACTGAAGTCGGTTAGAAAGAAAAACTGAGCAGAGACAGTGAGAATCCAACGGTCTTCTATCTAGAGGTGGGGGTGGTTTATAGAGTGGCTGGACAATGCAGTTCCAAGAGGACCCGTCCATTGACGCCATACATGACGAGCTTGGGGTGGAATTAATCTTTAACGGCGGACCACTAGAAAAGAGTCCACCAGCCAACAGGATAAATGATATCTGTTTGAAATAGAATTTCATATGCACTTTTCTCGATGCATTTGTTTGTTTGCCATCTACTACGTCTTGACTATTTAATCGTTGTTGCACCGACCAGAAGCTGATGGTATCACCCCCACTGTACAGAAGCAGACTCCAAGGAACTAATTGGGGAAGGAGACCATTAGGCAAATCAACCACAAATAGTGAGGTACTCACTTAATCCTCATCTTTTATTTCTGAAAAATAAAAATAAAAAGCACAGAACATTAAAATCTAATTGCATTATATAAAGCATAGCTGGGACAATCATGTAATAATGAGACTTGGCAGCTCAGCACAGTTTTAAAACACTTGAGTGACCCTAGTAACCCTCTTCTGCCCATTTCAGAAATGCAAAGCGTTAGGCTGAAAATAAGTAAAGTATAGTGGTAAAGGACTCTGGAGTGTGTTAAAACTGCCAGTAATGCCTCTTCTGCCACGTCTCACACGGTTTTGGGTTTCGTGGAGAGGCACAGATCATAGAGCAATTGTGTTTAGCCCTAGCATTAAGTAGTCCCCTCACTCACTCATCAGTATTCTACAACAATTTGGGAGGCTCTGGAAGGATAAGGTGAGCCTGTAGCCAGCAACCTTAACAAACAGCATGCACAGTACAGGAGCTCTGCCTGGATACCCGTCCCAACTGCGTACCTTCAGAAAGTATGGAAGTTGCTCCCAGGGCTGGGGCCTGTCAGTTGTCTTTGACCCACTCAAGCGGGATTAAACGCCAAGACAGGCCCAGACGGGCACTCAAACACACATCAAGACGATATGACTAATAGATAATAAGCTGGTGCACCATTGATAGCTGCGTCCTTGGTACCACTGTCGCTCCATATGTGTGCAAAGCATTGTGTCTTTCCATATTACCAGTATGCTTTGTACATCATGAATCGGTTTACTATTTAATGGTGCCTATTTATTATAGTCTGGTCTGATTAAAGATGTTGCATCAGCGGCAGGTAAAATGTTTGCACCAGTACAGATGAATTATAGAATATTTGGAAAGACCAGCACAATTGCGTGCACGTTTTAGAAGTTGCACGGAACGTAGGTATTTTAGTACTGGTTTAGGAGCTGCAGTTGGTTCAAATTGGAGACCAGACTAAAAGGGATGAGGACCCTAAAGAGAAAGGAACAGAACCTGGTGCAGACTAAACTTGCTCTTAAGCACATCTATATCAAACCAGAGAAACAATAGGCACTCCAATTCAAAGTCCTGCTGGTTCAACATCAGGGCACATTTTTGCATTCAAACATCTGCAATCCACACCTACTTGTGAGGCGATTGAGCGTAGTCAACTTTGAGGCTTTAATCTTCAATGTGGAAAGGGGAAACCTATTAAATCTGCTCTGCACCCATACACCAGTCCATCTGTACTTGCCATTGGTGTAAAATTGTTACTTGCTGCGAGAAAAGGCAAGTCGACTATTAGTAGGCTAGGCTGTCTGGTGTTCTGTTTGTTTTGTTTCTGGCCCAGTAAAGCTTTGTGATTGGCTCTGTTAAAATTAAGGTTACGTGTTAGACCTTTTGGGTTTGTTTGCCTAGTCAGCCCTCTTTATTCAAATCACCTGTTGGTAAATGTTTCTTAAAGTTGTTCGCATGTTCCCCCTGGCTCCATTTATTCTGCCTCATTTGGACCTTTATTTGATTCTTGCCTTTTTGATGTGGGCACCTTTTGAACCTAAGCAAAGTTACATCCTGAGACATGTGACTCTCAAGACTGTGTTTCATATTGCCACTACTTAAGCGTGGAATCAGTGACTTGCTGGCATTGACTGTCCACTGTCGTATACCACCTTTTTTCCTGACAAGTTGATACTTAGTGTTTTGGCTTCTTTTGTCCAGAAAGGGGATTCTCCCTTTTGCGTTTGACAATCCAATCTGTGTTTTTTCTTCCCACCACATCCCTCTTACTAGGGGAAAAGTCTTAATCAAGTAAATCCCAACTGTCTCTTAGGTTCTATATTGATAGGACGAAGGAGCACTGGAGGTATGGTCAACTTTTTGTTGGCTTCACTGGCATGAAGAACAGGAAGGCTGTCCTAAAATGGAACTTGTCAAGGTGAATTGTCCTTTGTATTAAGGTGCGCTAACCTTTGGCCAAAAAGGAGTCTCCAGGTGGCCTTTAGCCTAATTCCATTAGGCAAAGGCTGCTACCAAGTCCTTGGTTTGAGGCATTTAGGTGGTGTACATCTGCCAATATGCTGTATGGGAGTCCCTCCACTCCACCAAGCATTAGTATTTTGATTCTCCAGTCTGCAGAGTGAGGATCATTTTATCGCGTCAAAGCGACGAGCCTTTATCAATACAAATATTGTGCTCAAACCACCTTGAATAAAAACCTTCTAGGGCAGAAACATAGTGGAAAGACTGCTACAAAATAAATTAAATCAAAGTACTTGTGTACAAGTTTCGTGAACAAATTAAAGAGCACAAAAAATGAATCATTTTATGTTCTAAAAAAGAATCATCCTTTAATCCCATAAATCTTGATAAACCGACTGACTCTGTAAGCACTTAATCAACATGTCTGTAGGCTTCTAAAACCTAGTCAGTTTGAAATGTTATCGGATCCTGAAATCAATACTTTATGCATCCAATTGTCAATTTCATTTAAAATAATAGATTGTTTCTCAGCTGCAGCAGTGATTCGAAAGAAGCAGCACTGACTGCATCACTCTTGTTATCGAATACCCTGTATTGAACTCTTCTTTTGAGGCCTGGTTAAGCCCAGTCCCTTATTTTTGGCCCTGTCTGTAATGTCACAGTAAGCAAAAAACGGTTGCAATGTAAATAACTACCTTTGGTTGAAATAATTAGAAGGAATCTGTCCACCAGCGTGCCCTTTTGTCAGCAAGTTTCTCCATGTAGGACCTTGTGGATCCTGTTGGTCACTGTGCCAGAGAGACTCATTATTGCATCTTATTGTTGAGGCCCAAACAAGGCTGAAACATGTCCGAAGTTTAGTGTTTTTTCAAAAGTCCTCTTTGCCTAGCACTTCAAGATGGACTGTATTATGTAACAGGCCCAAGACAGATTTGGATATGGTGTAGGCCTACCTCCCAGTAAGCAAAAATGTGGTGAAACGGAGTACTACTGAAAGTAATTACCTGCATTTGAAATAAACCCAAAGATTTAATTGTCAAACCTTTGTTTCTTAAAATTGAAACATTACTTGTTTGCTTGATTCCTCAGTACCATTCACCACTAAGCTCATGAAAAAGTTGTGAAGACACAAGAACTGTACTATAAATGTGGCTCCATCATTGTTGGCTTTAAGGGAGCTTTTTCCCTTGAGTGATGTCTGAGTCACCAACTCTGTGTAACGATATTGATGCTCCCGTGATTGTTGGCTCTGAAACCTGCTTTCTGAGGAGCTTCTGTTCAGTATGGATGCCCAGTTATTAGCTCTGCCCTATGTAGACATCATCCGGGTGGCTACACCACTATGTAACAAATGTTTGTGAACGTGCCAGGTTTATGTTTTGCCTTTGGACACTGAGATTTAATGTTTAACTGTCTTGTGTCTTGCGCAGTTGAGGTAGTTGTTTTGGATAATTTCCAAGTCAGGGTGTTCATGAAAGATCTTCGGATTGTAAGGTTCTGCTTTGTGCATAGATGACTTGTGCCAAATGTTTCTCTTTAGATCGGGTTTTCGAGAGACAAACGTGTACTTCTCCACTTTATGCTCGAGATATTCTTCAACTCTGGACTTAATTGTTTCAGATTTGACTCTTAAGCCTTCTGATACCAAGCGACGTGGCAGAAAACTTTCCTTAATGTGACTTTAGGCTACAAAAGACAAGCAAGCTTCAATACTTATCCTCTGGCAAGCCATTAAAACTTTGTTTTTATGAAGATACAAGTATGCTCTTGGTTTCTTCTAAATGTTCATTCTTCATTCAAATAAGGAAATCTTTGTGCAACCTTTTCCCTCAATTCCGCTCTTCAGCAAAGAAAATTCTGTATTTTTTTTGTTCTGCCATAAGAATGCCAACATATTACAGGCTTTTTATGGCCTTTATTCTTTGGTGCAAATCTCAACATGTCTATTACCTGTTGGGTAGTTTCCAGTAGTCTGGAGTACTTCAAAAAATTTCTACATGAAGTATGTACAGACACACACAGTAAGTGCAGAAGGAACCCAAAGACTTTTAAACATAACATTCTTTTGAGTTAATCCACAGGTCAGCTGGTTGGGCTATCCACTTGTCTGTAGTTGTCGAAGATTGTTTTCAGTTACAGTTCAGACTCACTTTTGAGCTGGCCATGGTTACAATATTTTGGCTAACTTCTTGCCTTTTGTTGTCTGCCTTTGCGTACTTTTTGCAATCTACACTCTTTAGATCACCATCAAGACCTGCTGCGTTGTTTAAGCCAGTTTTGGTTTTCATACCTCAAAGTGAAGCTAGTCCTCACAGGTGGGACTAAACTATCAAAATTAAGTCTTCGTTCTTAGCATTCTTAATGCTGAACCAGACATAAGTTTTGAAGCTAACCCTGTCTTAGTATACCTTGGATTGTAACTTTGCTCACCTCAGGAAAATGATCGCCCAGCCTAAAGGTCTTATATTTATTGATTTTAGTTAGTTTATGTTGAGCTAAGCATGTTGCCAAGCTCCTCTTAAGAGTGCTTGAGAAAGAGGGAGAGACTCCTAATTGAACAGAATACTAACAATTTAATAAAGCGCTGTCTAAAACTTGTGTGAAAAATTGTTAGTAGGAGGAAACGCAATGCATTCTCAGGAAGAAGCGCAATGCATTCTCAGGAAGAATTAAAAATCCATACTTGAAGTGGTGGGTTTCTATATAGCTGCTGTTTAACTCGAAAGTCTCTCTGCAAACATTGATTCAAAACACCGAGTAAGCCATGTCACCCAGAAATTCCAGTGGAGAGCCCTCTGAACTCTAATGGTTTTCCACCATGTTTTTTCTCCTGTGCTTGGGTAGGCTGACCCTTGTGTTTTAGCATCTGGGATTCTGAAGGGAAATATAATGGAAGAGGTGAAAGTGGTTCAGATTTGGGTACTTCTCCCCTGAGTGGCAGTACACAGAACTTTGAATTTCATTATGTTCCAGAGATGGTATAATTTGATCATGTGACTCAGATGCAGGTCGAGTCCTGCCCATTGTTAATGTATCCTCTGGAATTTTAGTGAGCTCGTAACTTGCAGATATGAACTATGTTGGATCAGTCTAGACTCCAAGCCCTAGAGTTCCTGCAAGTATTATTTTGTGGTTCATTTGCAATAAAGGAGGCGACCCATCAGTGGCAGCATGCTGAGCTGGAAATTGGCTTTATTAGGCATTGTTGTAATTGGGTGGCTGAAGGAGAGCACAGGGAGAAACCAGACTCCCCGGGTATTTTTATGCTAGGTACTTCTATGGGTGCTTTGACCAATCGAATGCTAAAGGAGGGTTGGAAGAGTGTCATATTATTCAAGCCAGGGAGGTTTACTATCATCCAGGGTTGGATTTGACGTTTCCCACCTAAAAGCTTGCTGTATAGATCTTTAATATTAAGTCAAATGTGAATTTTAGAATTGTCTTTATACCTTTGGAATTGCAGCTAATGCTGATTGTTACAGTTAGAGGCTCTTCCATGAAGAACCTCTACACTTGAGGGACCTCTGTATTTGGATTGCTTATTCTGACTTGTTTGCTACAGTAGGTCAAAATAGATTGGATCCTCAAGTTCTGACCAGCAAATCCTAGCAATTTACATCAGCTGTCGCAAAAGTGTGCTGAGGTTCACTATGTTATCCGCAGCTGACTTATTGAGGTAAAAGGACTTCATGTCGGTTTGCATCCAACAATGGCATAATTCGTCCCTGTTACTTGTTAAGGTAGTACCTGTGTCCTATAAGATCTGAACACTGTTTGTCCACTGTACAGATTGTTGTGTTCCTGCAAAATTACTGTGATTTAATTTCAGCTCATAGGACCCTGCTCCGAAGCAGGACATTGGAAATTGGTCCGTGTTTAGAAAGGTTTTAAGTATTTTCCCTTTTTTTAGTGATTCGTTTATTTCTAATCTTTTTTTTATTTTTATTTTTAGTAAGAATCTCCTCCACTCTATTTGTACATCGTACCTCTGGTGTTGACAGAGATAGATAACTACGTTATAGTTCTCGATTAATTAGCTGGTGGGTGAGTCTCTGCAGCACCCCCATCTGCCCCACTAGCTCCTCATCCATGAATATCCCCCTAAACAGAGTCTCTTAAATGTTGTGCAGAGTGTGTTGTGGTCAACTCGTATGGACATTTCCTCTGAAGGAAAGATTCAGAGTGCTAGAGTCACCACAGTGAATCAGTGTTCAGTCAATCAGGGTAATTGTTAAGCACGCTACTCACCCGTGAGGGTCTCAAGGCGCTAAGGGGGTGGGGGTCCGCAGATCTGTTTAGCCGAAGAGCCAAGTTTTAATGGTCTTCCTGAAGGTGTTGCTACCTTTCTGAGGGCATATTGCCAGTAAATTGTCTCTATGAGCTGGGCTTGCCTTTGCCCAGTTCACTTTTGTTTTGTGCCAGCATACTCTACTTTCTAGCTGGGTCTTTTTAATTGCTCTTGTTCTATGGATATCTTAAATATCTTGTGTTTAAAGTCCAAGTTCCCATTGATCTGCAATCACTGCTTGTCTGTCGCACGACCTGAGGAGATCACCTAATCCTTGACCCACTTGTGTTTTTCTGCACTAAAGGATCTTGTTTAAATGCATTTCTTTTCCCTCGTTCTCATGTGATTTGTGCCTTTCTTCCATTTGGCTTCCAGCCAGTCACTTTGTGTTCATCAGGTGTTAACCTAGTTGTTGAAGTTTTAAGCATCAGTGATGAAGTAATGTTTTGATATTCGGACGAGGTCCTGTGGAAGTGAGCCTCTAAAAGAAGCTGGGTAGTGGGTATGTAATACTGGATTTTTGTTGTTGTTCCAAAGGCCCTGCCTCTCTGTATCTTGAACATTTAATTTCTAACCTTATTGTTCTATAACACAAGGAGAGGTCATGCTTGAATATCCACCTTCTGTTTCCTGAAACCAATACGTCTCAAGATACTGCCAGTTGGCGATTACAATCCTCTTATTGTGGAACCACGCCTAGTCTCAAACCATCCTGCAAACCCACGTCACTCGTAACTGAAAACCAGCTTTGTGGCAATTCTAAAGGCACCAGCTGCTGTCACTTTTTGCTTTCCTCAGAAGTTTTTTCTACACCCAATTGAGATGTTTACCATTAAGTTGCCTTCTGTGGCCTATGATCTCAGTCAATCTTATCAATGGTTGTTGAGCATTGGTCTTTTCAAGCCCCTGCTAAGCCAAACTTTCATACTATCTACCGGAGATAAACCTCAATGTGAATAGTTGCGTAGTCTGTAGCTATGCTGAAATCGGGCAAGCTTCCTGACCTAATGGATTAGGGCTGGGTAGTCTTTCTTTCATGCGGCTACCTGGTAGTCAGTGTCTTAGAGAGCTGGTGTGACTTTGTAGTTCAAGTCTGGCAGAAATCCCACTGCAGCATAGGAATTCCCGCGAACAGCCTGTCTGCGACTATCAACAAGGAGAGGTGCTGTTTTTCAGTTGTGTTATATACACGGATGTCAGTTATCCAGCATTCGTGAACTTTGATGGAAACATTAGTAATAAAAAGATAATACAATTTTTCATTTGTTAAGCCAAAATCATTACAATATTTCCCATCTTCCGTCACGCGATCTTCCGGTCTGACATTTTTTTCCACGTACTATGCTTGCATGATGTAAATGAAGTCACTTTTTTGTGCACTGTGTAGGACTAGTATTTGAGACCTCCCACTTTTTGCTAGTTATTGATTTAAAACGTCAAGTAAACTACTTCTATACCTTGGCACCTAATGCAGGGCATTCTTTTACCTACACTATGTTCTGAAAGATAACTCGGCAGTATTGATTTTACTAAGGTTCTAACAAGAAAAAACATGCTCTTAATTATGTAAAAGCTTCAGACTAGTTAAGCCTTTTACAGGACGTCTCTGGGAAGCCCCTGTCTGCAGAGGAAAGGTCATTTCTTTTATTTCTATGAAGCAGTGCTGCAAGAAACGAAATGTATTCCACCCTTCTGCCTTTATAGAGCGAACAAAACAATCCAACAGTATGCGACGACCACAAAGGGGCACATCCGAGGTGGTCTCGCTCTTTAGCCTTGGTTTCCCGTAGTGTTGCTCCTCTGTCTTGAGGCGGTCTGTGAGCCTTCTTGGCGCATTGCATGTTTTACATGGTAAGAGCGAAGTATAAAGTATGATGACATCTGTGTGCGACACAGCATTTTTCTGCGGATGGTGAAGATTTCTTTGCTTCGTGGAAAAGACCCATTAATTTTCCTGTAAATGTGTAAATGCCGGGAAACACCAGCACGGGTTTAGTTGTTATGGCAACCGCATTTGTAAGTTGATTGCTATGCTTTGTGGGAGCGCAGTGAATGTAAATGCTCAAAATATCTTAAAACTAGTGGCAACCGATACTGCAGAGCCGAGGCAGTTCAGAAAGCAGTGTTTTCCTGTTGCTTCATACTCGACCTTTTTCTGTTGCGCTTATCTGGTTCCTCTTTTTATTTATTTCCAGTAGAATTTGCTTGATTGCCCTTTTGTCCGTTGGTTTCCATTACTTCCGGTTCTCTGTTTCTTGGCTCCCTTCGTCGTCCTATTTCTTTCTCGTTCCCCTTCTGTTTCTTGTTTGTACTCTTTTGTTTGTAACCACTCCAATTCTGTGTCTTGGCGCGATCCATCGTCCAATTTCTTCTTTTTGGGTTCTCCTTTCTGTTACTTGCCTGTACGCCTCCCTTTTGTTGGCCTTACTTCTTTGTTGTCATTACTTTCAGTTCTCCGTGTCTTGGCTCCATCGCTTGACCTTCTGTTGCTTTTACTGATTTCCCGTTCTGCTTGTTGCCTGTACTATTCCGTTTGACAGACTTCTTTCTTATGTTGACTTTTCTCCCGGTTATCCATTTCTTGACTCTGTGTCCTCGTTCTATTGCTTTTTTCTGGGTTCCCTTTCTGTTTCTTGTCTCTATTTTTCCTTTGTTGGCCTTCCTCCTATCTTTGTTGCCATTACTCTGTGTTCTCTGATTTTTTTTGGCTGCGTCCATCTGCCTTCTGCTCTTTCTTACTGGTACCCCTTTGTGTTTCTTGTCTGCACAATGCCCTTTGTAACCTTCTTCCTCTTATTGTTACCATTACTACCTGTTCGCTCTCTTTCTTGCCTCCATAAGCCCTCCTTTGCTTTTCTCTAGGTCATTTGTTCAGTTTCCTGTCTCTGTTCCTCTATATGTTACTTCTTCTTAGCTCTCTGCTTTCTTTTTCAATTTCAAGCTTTTCTGTTTCCAGGCTCCATATTTCCCTTGCTTGATAATGTACTCGATTCTCTTTTCTTGGCCTCCATTTGCTCGTTGTCCGCTTTTGAATACCTCCCGGGTGATGAGAAAGTTGTAAGTTTATAGTGCATATACAAGTCCTGTCCGTGGTATGTTACAAAAAATTTGTGTTCTAAATATTATTTCCATTCTGCAGCTACAGGCGCCATGTGGGTGGTGGTTGCATTTTTATTGCCAGCGTCAAGCATGATACGAACAATGCTATTTGCAGTATTATTTGTATAGTCTCAAATTGGTTTGTTCACGTTCAGCAAAAATTGGTGTGTCGGTTCGTCCTTGCGCTGCTTGGCCATACTTTATGCGAGCAAGCATTGGCAAAGCCAATGTATTAGTCTACATATAAATAGAGAGAACTGTTAGGTTTGCCAATATTTCTTACAGGTTGTAGTGTAATGCATTAATGGATTTGATACTTCAATGAAAAAAATAGATACATCAGTATCATACATCCTCGGATCACTGACTGGCATTACCACCTCACGAGAGACTGAGCAAAACCCCAAAAATATTATGTTGAAAACCTCAGAATAGTGAAATGAGGCACCCTAGTAAGTAGCTTCTTTCCCCTTATCCGTGGATTGTCTGCAAAGAACCTTTGTTTATTTAAAGGGCTTCAGCTCCGCCACTGTCTTGTGTCTCAGCCCTGGCTGCTGCAGCTCGAGATGTTGTGGGCTCGGCTGGGCAGTGTCTGGTGTCTTTTCTCAGCACGCCCAAGTTGTTCACAGGTCTTTAAAGACCATTTGCATATTTACATACCTTTGT
This sequence comes from Triturus cristatus, assembly GCF_964204655.1. NCBI lineage: Eukaryota > Metazoa > Chordata > Amphibia > Caudata > Salamandridae > Triturus > Triturus cristatus. Next base: position 740,104,336 of record NC_140592.1, read on the forward strand.
AAACTGGTTACTAAGGCATAGTTTTTTTTCTGGTTCCAGTACCCCCTATACCCCCACTCTGTCTATTCTTTACGTTTGTATTTCACTTTTTCTGCCGTAGTGTGAGAGTGCATTTCCTGAAAAGAAATACAAAGTAGGGTTGGCAAAAGAAAAACAAGCAATGGCATAGCCAATAGGTCTCGCCTTTGGGACCTTATAAGTGTTTAGCCATGCAACAGTTGCATAACTAAATACTTATAAAGTCCCAAAAGCGAGACCTATTGGCTGTGCCATGCGCCCGTGCGGCCGCGAAAGTGAAAGTGATCGCGATCACGATCAAACATCAAAGCGGCCCTGCGGGCGCGAAAGTGAAAGTATTCGCGGTAAAGCTCAGCGCGCGCGCCCGCGCACGTGCACTGTAGCTCTAGGCTGGCCTGGTAGCACTTTTTGGAGCCCTCTCAATAAGTCTCGCCAGACCAGCGCATGCGCTGGGTCAGGCGAGACCTAATGACATCCATTTGTTGTTTAAAAAGCCTGCAAAGGCCTCGTCTTGACAAAGATAGGGGTATAAACAAAATAGTATGTATTCATTTGTAACCTGACTTTTCGGTCTTTGTTCCCTTTAATTATCAGTCATGGATCATTCAGGCAGCCTTAGAACACATTAAAAATGCTTTCTATTTCTATTTGCTGTTCCAAGTATGCACAGATAAGTGCTGAAAATAGGCTTTAGGTGACTGCTTATTTGTGTACAGCCTGGGACATCAATATAATGAGCTGAAAACCCTAATCACAAGACTGGAAGTTTGTTGCAGGGTGAGCACAATATTAATTTCCTCCACCCTCGATCCCTGAACAGGGCCGGACTGGGAACGCAAACCAGTCAAGGCAATTGAGTCGGACCGGCCGCTGGGGGGCGGGATGGGATACTGCAGCAGCTCTTGGTACAGGGGGCTGATGTTGCAGCATTGCTACAAAACTGCCCCCCCCTATACCAAAAACGCCCCTCACTGGTCCAAAACCGGACTCACCCTTCTGGCTCACAGAGAAAACGCCTGGTGCCCTCTATAGCCATTCCGGCCATGACCCTGAATAATGCCATGATAGCGATAGCTTAACTTATTTGCCCTTCACTTTCACACTCATCTTGCACTATCAACGATCACAGTGCACTCATACTGATCCCCATGCACTCACACCATTCACCCTGCACTCACAATGACCACACTGCACTTATGCCACTCGCCATGAACTCATACTGTTCTCCCTCCACTTACCCTGCGGTCACATTAGCACACCGCTCACTCTGCACTCACAGTGATCACTGCACTCACAATGCACTTGCGCTGTTCACCCTGTACCTAACCCAGCAGTCACACGGGCCCACTACTCACCGTGCACTCCAGTAGCGGTTGCTACCAGATGGGGGTGGTGAGTCGGGGGGCAGGGAGGAGAGGGATCTAATTTCTTTTTAAATGGCGGCAAAAGAGTGATTTTTTTTTTTCCAGCTAAATTTGAAGTTTGCTGCAAATGTTTTGAAGGAAAATGTTGGGGGATCAAGGCAAGCCACACCTCCCTGGACTCCCACGGATGTCTAGTTTTCCGAAATGTCTTGGTTTTTTAGGTTCCCCTTGATGTCTGCAAACCCGGGAACAAAACACAGGTGCCCACCTATCTATCACAAACCTACCTTGTTTCTCAAGGGGTTCACCTGGGTTTTTGGCCCCGGGCTCGACAGCCATCTTGAAAAGCGTCCAAACCGAGAAAGTTCTGAAAACTAGACACCTGGGGGGAGTCCAGCGAGGTATGGCTTACGTGGATCTCCCCAACATTTTCCTACCCGCAATCCCCCTGCAAACCTCAAGTACCTGAGACAGGCAAGGCCCAAAACGTCCTGAGGAGACATCAAAATGAACTATCACAAAACGACCTGGTTTTGAAAGAGGGGGTCACCTGGGTTTTTGTCCCCGGGCTCGGTGGCCATCTAGGGAAACCTACCAAACCCACACATTTTTTAAACGTTGGGCCGTTTCCTGTTGCGGGCAGTAGGCCTACTCACACAAGTGAGGTACCATTTATATCTGAAGACTTTAGGGAATGCGAGGTGGGTGAAATTTTGTGGATCCACGCAGATTCCAGAACTTTCCATCACAGAAATGTGAGGAAAATGTGTTTTTGTTTTTATTTTTTTACAAAGTTCGAGGTTGCCAAGGGATTCTGGGTAACAGAACCTATTGACTTTCTATGCATATATGCATTCCCAATGTAAGACAATGTGTAAAAAAGAACTCACTCTGAAAAATGTCCTACAATTCACAGCCTAGTAGAGTTAACCACAATTTTGGAGATGTGCAAATAGCTACTGTTTCTAAACTCTATATTTTGTTCCCATTTCGGAAATAGATAGGTGTATTTGATACCTATTTTTCACACTTTATATTTTACCAAATTAATTGCTATATACCCGGTACACAATGAACAAGCATTTGCAATGCAATAGGTCTCGCATTAGGAAAGTTTGAGCTTTTTGTATTGTAAATTGACAAATTTTTTATTTATGTGTTGGTATTGAAAATATTAAAATTACTAGATTTCTCATGTGCAATGTCAATAGTTTTAACTGTTGCAAATGTGACACCTATAGCATTTGTAATGCAATATGGGTCTGGCAATTGTTGTAGAAGTATGGCCAGCATCATCCCCGACTGTGAAAGCCTTGCGTTCAGTATCAACTTTTCTCCCAATACCTGCTTTTCAGGCACCCTGGTCTACAGACCCCCAGGCCCCTCGAGACAGTTCCACAAGGTCTTGCCCTCGATTCTAGCCGAAGATGTCACTACATTTTCAAACTACACAATGCTGGGCGACCTTAATTTTCATTTCGATACCCCCCCATGATCACATCGCTAGTGAGCTAGTGAATGACCTAGCGGCTCTTTAATTGGAGCAACTGGTTGATTCTGCCACTCATGCTAAGGACCATTTGCTGGACCCTGTGTTCAGCAACTGCTCTGACCTTAAGGCTGGACCCCCCATTGCTCTGCCATGGACAGATCACCTGCTCGTCCCTCTTCTATGGTCTACTTATACCTCTCCCCGGGTAACTCACCGTGAAAAGAATTTTAGAAACTGGTCAAAACTTTCTGTAGTATCCTGGTCCAAAAGCCTTGCCAGCTCACGCCCCTCCCTAAAAATGGATCTTAACGCAGCCAATCTGGAGTATGAAGAATGGATCTCTCATTCCCTTGAGACCATCCTCCCCCCCTCAAAAAATCACCACCAAACGACTGCAAAAATCTGCCCCTTGGTTCTCGGAGGAACTCAGGATAAAAAAGAGGGATTGTAGGAAAACTGAGAGACGATGGCGACTCGACTTTCTTTCAAGTGATAAAATACTGTATAGAAAGGCAATTAGAGCCTATAAAAATGAGGTTAAACTCGCTCAAGCTACCTATTTTTCCACTCAAATCCTACAGGCCAAATCTAAATCTAAGGACATTTTTCAAGTAGTAAAGAGCCTCATCCAACCTCCTCAGCCACCCACACTACCGGATAATACACTAATGCATTGTAACAACTTGGCAGTGTTTTTTCATCAAAAAATTCTCAATATATATTCCTCCTTCTCTGCCACTGACTCTCATCGGGCTCCTCAAACATGGCCCTGCTGTGCGGAACTTCCTCCCCAACCCATGGTTACCCTGGAATGTTTCCCCATGTTGGAGCAGGACGCCGTTGAGTCACTAGCACGGCAGGTGAAATCTGGATCTCATTGTGACCCTGCCCGTCCTAAGGCAATGGTGTCAGTCATCCAGACGGTCCTTCCCACCATCAAGGACCTTCTCAACGCGTCTCTCACTGCCGGCATAGTCCCAGCACCTTGGAAGCAGGCCATGGTCCGTGCCTTGTTAAAAAAAAAAACAATCTGGACACTGGCGATTTTAGTAATTATCGTCCCATCTCCCTGCTCCCCTGGATAGGCAAGATCTTGGAGAAGCACATAAATCTCCACCTTATGGCTTTCCTGGAGTCAAACCAGCTGCTAGATATCACCCAAACTGGCTTCCGACCAAAACATGGGACGGAGACTGCCTTATTAGCAGTAACCGAAGAAGCCAGGAGGATGATGGATCAGTGGCAGTGATCCTCCTTGATCTGAGCGCAGCTTTCGACACGGTTAGTCATGACGTGCTTCTCGGCCGTCTCTCTGAAATAGGAATCTCGGGCAAGGCTCTATGCTGGTTCAGATCCTTCCTAAGCAACAGATCTTTCCGGGTTTTTGAGGGAGACACTGTCTCCACCAGTAAATCTCTCAGCTGCGGGGTCCCGCAGGGCTCATCGCTTAGCCCAGCACTGTTTAATGTCTACATGCAACCACTGGCTGAGATCGTCCGCCCATTTGGCATTAAAATTGTTTCCTATGCGGACGATACTCAGCTAGTGGTATCCCTGGCACAGGAGAACAGTAGCCCCATGCAAAGAGGACTAAGGGATTGCCTGGAGGCTGTGAAAGTGTGGATGACAAGATCCTTCCTCAAACTCAATGGGGATAAAACGGAGCTGATGTTTTTGGGGCCTGCCACCCCCACATCCTTTGACTCTCTTTGGCCCTCCTGCCTTGGTACTCCGCCGGTACCCAAGGACAATATAAAAAGTCTGGGCATATGGCTGGACAAGGCCCTAACATTCAACATCCAGGCCACAAATCTGTCTGCAACCTGTTTTGGCCTACTTAGGATGCTTAGGAAAGTGCTCCCATTACTATCCATGGAGGCCAGGCAAGTCGCCGTTCATGGTTTGATACAATCCCAACTCGACTTTAGTAACTCCCTATACCTAGGTGCCCCCGACTATACCCTCCGCAAATTACAGACTGTGCAAAATTGTGCTGCCCGTACACTACTGCAACTCCCACGGAAAACATCAGCGAAACCCGGACTGAGGAAACTACACTGGCTCCCGGTCCGCCAAAGAATCTCTTTTAAAGCACTGTGCATTGCCCATCAGGCCTTCTGGGACACAGGCCCGGCAATCTGCCGGAACCTTATGACTCACTACCATCCTCCAAAGCATCTCCGCTCCAGCCATGCTTTTTTAGCGACAGTACCAAGGGTTAGGAGAACGCGGGCTGGCGGCAGAATGTTTTCATATAGTGTCGCCAAGCAGTGGAACTGTTTACCCCCTCAACTCAGTCCAACTCCAACCTTCCTTCATTCCGTAAACACTTAAAGACCTTTCTTTTCACTCTCCAAAATTAATTCCCGAAATGTCCCGGCTGCCCCTCATTCCGCTCTTCAAGTAGCGCTTGGACGCCTTCGGGCAGCAATCGCGCTTTATAAATCCACTTTTCATTTCATTTCATATTTACGTGACTTAGATGTATTGATATTACAAATAACAATGGCTTTTAATTTTTGCAAATAATTAATACTTAAATAAAAGTTAATGTAAATTATAATGGCAATCGTTTAAACTTTTGTTAATAACTCTTGTGAAGATTATGTTTAGTGTATTTAATTGCGCCTAAAATTCAAGAACAGAAGTTAAATATTATAATTTTTTTTGTGCCATTTGTAATAAAGCCTAAATATTGAATAGTTAGAAAGATAAGATAGTTAGAAAGATAAGATAGTTAGAAAGATAAGATAGTTAGAAAGATAAGATAGTTAGAAAGATAAGATAGTTAGAAAGATAAGATAGTTAGAAAGATAAGATGGATAGATAAGATGGATAGATAAGATGGATAGATAAGATGGATAGATAAGATGGATAGATAAGATGGATAGATAAGATGGATAGATAAGATGGATAGATAAGATGGATAGATAAGATGGATAGATAAGATGGATAGATAAGATGGATAGATAAGATGGATAGATAAGATGGATAGATGGATAGATAGATAGATAGATAGATAAGATAGATAGATAAGATAGATAGATAAGATAGATAGATAAGATAGATAGATAAGATAGATAGATAAGATAGATAGATAAAATAGATAGATAAGATAGATAGATAAGATGGATAGATAAGATAGATAGATAAGATAGATAGATAAGATAGATAGATAAGATAGATAGATAAGATAGATAGATAAGATAGATAGATAAGATAGATAGATAAGATAGATAGATAAGATAGATAGATAAGATAGATAGATAAGATAGATAGATAAGATAGATAGATAAGATAGATAGATTAGATAAGATAGATAGATTAGATAAGATAGATAGATTAGATAAGATAGATAGATTAGATAAGATAGATAGATTAGATAAGATAGATAGATAGATAGATAGATAGATAGATAGATAGATAGATAGATAGATAGATAGATAGATAGATAGATAAGATAGAGAGTGAGGGCGATAGATAGATAGATAGATAGATAGATAGATAGATAGATAGATAAGATAGAGAGTGAGGGCGATAGATAGATAGATAGATAGATAAGATAGAGAGTGAGGGCGATAGATGGAGTGTAACTTTGTAGAATATAATTATGTGGCACTGAGTGGTTTTGTGTGGAGTGCATGTTGATTTTAGTGGTGTGTAATTATGTGGCATTGAGTGTTATTTTGAGTATCTTGCATTGTTTGCATTGTAATTAATTGGCACTGAGTGTTATTTGGAGTGCATGTGGCATTGAGTGTAGTGTAATTATGTGGTGTGTAATTATGTGGCGCTGAGTGGTATTTGAAGTGTATGTGGCATTGAGCGCTGTGTAATTATGTGGTGTGTAACTATGTGGCACTGATTGGTTTTTGGAGTGTCTGTTGTATTGAATGCATTGTCGTTATATGGCATGTAATTATGTGGCTCTGAGTGGCATTCGGAGTGTATGTTGCCTTGTATTTCTATGGTTCCTTAAACCCCTAGAGGCAATTCTTTTATTTTAACTCAAAGGATGGTCGTTAAATGGTGGCTACGGAGAAGCTGTGTGCTGAAAGGCAAAGAGAACACGGGCATGAAAGTGAAAGCGAGGATGAAAATGGAATGAGTGTGGCAGGATGTTAGTTAAATGGTGGTTACAGGGAAGCTGAGTGCTGAAAGGTAAAGAGAACACGGGCCAAAGCTGGAAGAAAACACGAGATGCGAGAGGCATGTGTGTGTGGCAAACACTGGTGGGGCTCAGAACATTCTGTTGCTGTGTTGATTCCTCTGTGTGTGAGCAGTGGGGCTGTGTGTGTGAAGTGCCTAAAGTTGCAAGAAAACTTATGGTTATTTAATTCCTTAGACGCAGAATTAATGGAGCTAATGTTATCGACCTTAGAAGGATGAAAAGGGAATGAGCGCAGCATATGTTAACTTTGTAAGCGCAGAAAGCGTGCAGGGCAAACTTATTATTTTGGTTGTTTGAGACTCAGATCTGGGCAAAGCTGCAAGAAAACACGGAGGGGGAAGGGCGGGCTGTGTGCTGAAAGGCAAAGAACACGGGCATGAAAGTGAAATCGATGGATGGCAATGCATCCGTGAGACTAGCCCTGTGGTGGGGGAGGGACAGTTGTGAGAGGCGCCATGAGGAAACAATCTCTTGGCATGCTGTGGCGGGGGAGCGCATTCCAGACGGGGGAGCGGACCCTTTGAAGTATGATGCCGACGCTATGGCTACACGTGCACGCGCCAGTGGGCTGAAGTGCTTCCCCAAACGGATTGTGCACGTGCTCGCCATGCAATCCACTTTTGGGAGCACTTTGAAATGCCCCTCTTACTAGAGTCTCGCATAGCGATTGCGTAAACGCTATAGCTAGGCGAGACCTAAAAACCACTGCAAGACGCTGCTCTGTTATTGGCTCTGGGTTCCTCTGGTTCTTGATGAACCTACAAGTCCTATATATCCCCACAACCAGAAGGGTCCAACTGATGTCTCAGTATATTGCTTTCAAACATCTGTCATACTTAGAAGTTACAGGTGAAAATGTTGGCACAAATGGCTGGGTTTTTTTCAAACTCATT